>NW_006439191.1:5786238-5793245 GCF_000325575.1 Pteropus alecto | reverse complement strand
TTTGAGTTCAGTGGAGATGGTTCTACTTAGTTTGCTTGAAGCAGAATTGTAAAAACTATGCTAGGAAAGAAGATTTAGGTCAGATTGTAAATAGACTTGAATTTCTGCTTACAAAAATCTTGATTTTTGTCCTGTCGAAATGGAAAACATGGAGTAAAGTGCTCGAACAGCATACGAAATGGATTAGAAAGCAGCAGAAAAAAGGAGGGAGAGAGACCAGATAAATCATTAGTTAGGAGATTCAGGCGGTTGGAATTTAACTTTGAGAATACAGAGGTGACTTAAGGTTGGAATCAACGGTTCTTAAAAACTTACACATTTATTCCAAGCACTTATATGCAAAAGTGTGGTATTTTCTGATGGCTGTAAATTAATCTTACTCATAAATGTAACAATCCAGAGTTCAGGAGGCAGGTGCCTGGCTATGCTTGCATTTTTTTCATTCATTTATTCAGTCAACAGCTATTGAACATCTACTCTCTGTCAGGCCGAGTCGTATTCCAAGCATTTGAGGGGAGTAAGACAGGTTTCTGCCTTCAAGGAGCTCACAGTGTAATGGGAGTAATGAAATCATATACAAACGGATAGGGGAGCACCGAATGATAGCATGATAAGAGATGCCTTCAGCGAGGGGGTGATCTTCCCGAGTTTCCAGGTGAAGAAGCAGTGTGTGCGTGCACACGCGCGTGTGTGTCTGCAAGGTGTGTGGGATGCCGTTTTAGCTTGAGGGATCTACATGTGTAGCTCCAGGTATAAAGAAATAATTATAATACACATTACGCTAACCTCAAAAAGCTTTTAATTCTCTAGAAATGGCTTTTCTGTTTAGATAGTGTTCTGTTTTTATACCCGATGCAATTCCATTACGTCGTAAGTCCTCCCGTATGGGGACAGGGTTATGAAAATAGAAGGCACAGGTTAGGAACTGTGATAACACAGTGCCAGTTATATCTGAGAATCAGTTTCTTAGGTGATTTAAAAAATATCAACCGAAAAGTAACATTTTAAATGCTGCCCAATGAAATAGCTAAATCCAGAAAGTGGAGAAACTTAAGAACGTCAATATATTACAAAATCTTGTATTGATAAAGGTGACGTGGTAAATTCAAAGCCGCTACAATAAATGTCAAGTTTCATAGGGAACGCCTCTGCCTGCAAATGAACTCCAGGAGTGAGCAAAATAGTAAAACTAAAAATTCGAGCCCTTTAAGTTCCTGATAATTTTCTAGCTCCTGTTAGTTGCGTAGAAAGGTGTGCGGAAATGTAGTTTTTCCACAAGCATCTGAGCAAGATTGATATTTCTTTCTTCTTCCTTTCTAAAAAATGGTCGGCGCGTTCCTTTGCAGGGTTTAGCCATCTCTCTAGTCCAAAATGGAACAAAAAAGGCCTCTCCTTGCACTTTTTTTTTTTTTGCCCGATGATGAAGCTGTATAGCAATGTAAATGTAATGTAAGGACTGGAATGTAGGAAGCTAGTGTCATTCTGCTCCCTTATTCCAGCTCCCTTCTAGAAAAGAAAACGCTTCAGTTCTGCTGTGTGTGAAGGTCTCTTGTGTAAAGGCATTTAATTAGATACAGGTTACAACAAAGACTCTTGAAGGGAAAATATACCTGTGGTACACGTGCCTTTATTTTCATTCTGAGAACAGCTACGTTTTTAACTCCCTTATCAAGAGCCGTGTGAACTGCCCAGACTAAATTGGGAACTTCTCCACACTGTTTGACAAATAGATTTTTTTGTAAACTGATTTAGCCCTTTCATTGTTTGCATTTCATTATATAGAAGACTTCGTGTCACAAAATCGGTATTCATTCAAAATAGAGAATTTAGAGATAGGACTGTAGACAGATAAAAAATATTGCACAGGTCAGGCCTATTAAGCATAGAATAATAGCAAGTCAGTGACTCAGAGGACTGTTCTTCTGTAGAGAAGGGGAGGACATTCCGGAGGTCAGGAGTCAGACTCAGGACTTGAGATGTGTCTGTGGCCACATTTACAAGACCATCTGCAGGGAAAATAGTCAAGAAGGAAGGCCTTTGTCTGGATACTCTAGAAGAGACAGGACAGAAGTAGGAGTTTTAAATATAACTGTGTTCAGAAACACTTGCTCATCAGAGTTTGGGGGTCCACGGCCATGCTGGGAAAATCGACTTTCAAAAGAGGTTGGACACTCAGACTCTGTTTTATTCTTCTCGGTCCTTTAGCTTAGACCAGTGGGTCTCAAACGTGAGGGTGCATTAAAATCACCTGGAAGATTTGATAGACCATAGATTGCTGTGCCCCTCCCTCAGGGTTTCTCCAGGTGGGGCTTGAGCATTGCCATGAAGTTACCTGGTAATACCGATGCTTTACTTTGAGAACCACTGGTACAGACCCCACGTACCAGTCCCTAGAGAATCAAACATTAGCGTTTCAAAGAACCTACCAGTTCAGTCCGCTGGGCAAGAGCCCTTGGCAGCTCTGTCACTTAGCCTCAAAAAGAAAGTCTGAACGATCAGCAAAGACAGTTATATACAGGAATCTTCTTTGCTAAGTGTTATTTAAAAAAAAAAAAAAATTGAGCTATGATTATATGACATCTTATTCTTACCTCTTTAGGAATTCCTGCCTGTTTCCCACAGCCAGGAGGCTTTTTAGTTCGGTTTAATGAGTCTTTAGAGATCCTCTTTTGTGCACTTGTCCTAAGAGCTGGGATTATTTATAAAGTTGAACAGGAGGCAGTTTTATTCTCAAGAAGCTTATCGTCCCGGGGGCAGTCAGGCAAGTAGGAGGAGAACGTCAACGGCGTTTGGTTAGTAGAGATCATCGATGCCAGACTGCTCTCCACGAGAAGCCTCCCCTGACCTCCCAGGGTGGACTAAGTATTAAGGATGAGTAAGATTTTGCTAAGCAGAAGGAACAGGGAAAAGCAGAGAGAAGCGAAACATGGGCGTGCACATTCAAGAATCCGCCAGGTCCTAGAATTGTTGTAAGTCCTAGCGTTTTTTACATGACGGCCGTTTTTCACCTCTCAGGCCTGGCATCTGGTACCTCCATCTAGCAAACTGCCCCCACTCATTCTGCTCCCCGCCCCACACACCCACACACTCTTCTGTTTGACTATTATTACCCGTCGGAAAAAATCACCCACACTCATCGTAAAGCCATTCCAACGAGGCCTGAGAATATGAGAAAATGAAAAGCAACTCACTTCACCGTTTGTGCCAGCACGCCGATATTTCGTTGACCCATTTCACATCCGTTTTCATTCTGAAGCAGGGGGTTAGAACGTGCTTTTAAAGCAGACTCAGCACCTCAGTGATCGGCGCTTGGCGGCTCGCTTTTTCCTCCTAGATGCCTGGCTGCGCCGCGCGCACTGTGGTTAAGTTTCGTAAACTGGTGGAGCCACGACAGTATGGCTCTTCAGCGTCGCATCGAGCAAAAGCTGAGGCCCACACGTGTTTGCAGTTTACGTTAAGCCGCTTCCGCAAAGCTTAACTTCAGCTTTTTTCCCTTTCTCTCAACTTTGGCCGCAGTTGGCGATTGCCAGCGGACCGCTCCCCAAATCCCGCCGTGTGGACCCCACCCTCAGAGATTCTGACTTAGGGACTTTGGGAGACACCCAAGGTCTAGTAGTTTCCAGAAGTCCCCAGGTGGCTATAGTGTGGAGCAAGTCATCTCATGCCATGATTAAGGGGGGCCTGTGGAATGGCCTAGAAGACAAAAGCATGATGTCTCGTCGGCAGGACTAGTGAAGGTTGAGAAGTCACTCGCATCGAGTGACCGGACAGGACACATGAGCCACGGACATTTCTGCAGGTTAGAAATAGTTTTTCTGGGGTATGTGTAAGAATCATCTCGCCTTACATCTGCGTGATTTGTAACGGGCTCGGGTTTACATGACCTCGTTTGTTCTCATAACGACCTTGAGACATGAGCAGGACACGTGTTTTTTCCGTCTCTTCCCTCCTGTTAACTGTTGTCCTTCGCAGATGGTGACACTGAGACAAAACGGCTCAGGTACTTGCCCAAGATCACATGGACGACAAGCTGGAAAACTGGGATTGAAACTAGGTCGTCCGATATCCAGTGCTATGCTTTTACTTACACTTCTTTGACATGGTTCTGTAATGGTAAAACAGTGGTCCAGGTCCTGTGCTAAGCAGTTTGCCAGGAGTTCTCAAATCTCTGCTTTGGCAGCTTATTGAATTCACCTGGGGAGATTTTTCAACTCCTGATGCCAAAGATGATAGACAATTGACTGAGGTGTGGCCTAGAGATCAGGATTTTTCCAAATATTGGAACCACTGCTATCTGAGCCATTTCATTTAATCCTCTTAACAGCAGCAAGAGGTTAGAGACTTCGCCATTTTAAAATGAGGAAACCGAGACATAGCTGACTTTAATTCACCAGCCTATGGGTCACCAGCTAAAAAATGGCAGAGGCCAGACTCAGCAAGGAGTGAGCCACTCTGTAGCTCTTCTGATCTCCATATGAGGCAAAATTTTAAGGCTGTCACTTCAGATCTTGAAGCATGAACAGTGAGGGAAAACGAATGCACATACACTAACTAAAAAAATAACCTAATTCAGAGTTTTCTGAAAGTTCAAGAGCCATGTTCCTGTCCGAACTAGCCATAGTAGTCAATGGAGGTTCTGTCCACCCTGTGGACTGCCTTGCTAAACATTAAAGCTGACTCAATGAAAGCCAGAATTACAAGGAAAAGAACATTTTTCTTTGCAGTACTAAATGGTTTATTTATAAAATATAACTTTCTCTCCCCCCAACCGCCCTCGGTAAGAGCCCATGAATTAAGTCTGGTAAAAATAAACAAAATGTTTACCTTTATACTTCCTATATCTCAAAATATTGATCGGGATTGAATAATTGAGTAGGACTGACTGCTCGATCGATGGGAACGAGGCCGTCGTGGGGCCACACTGGGAAGCCCTGACCACAGAAAGAGCCCATTGCAGCTAATATTGCCTCACTTAATCATCTTTGCTAATAGAGAAAACAAATTGTGGCCTCGTTTCCTTCCAAGATCTTCTTAGCAATAATACAGCCAGGCCCAAGAGCACCTGGCACTATGCAATGCTGTCCCCTTCTACAGCATTCTAGAAAGATTAGAGAGACGAAGCAGAATCATTCTAATGAGAACACCGAGGTTTATAAAGCTATTACAGTATATGAGTCAATGATAGTTCTTTTCTAATTAATGAAGAAATATTGGAAAAATTCCAGGCAAATGTGGTGATTGTTAAATTTAATTTAAATTTTTAAAAATTGTTGTCGCTTTTGTTCCAATGAGGAATGGTTTTGTGTCTCCTTGGGTCTCCTTGTTCCTAGATATTTGAGAATTAGAGGGTAGTGGCATCGCTGTGAAACTTGGAGAAAAGAAACTAGTCAACGAGGAGCTAAATCAAAGCTTTCTGAGTGAAATCAGTGACGGAGAAGGAAAATCGAGACCTCAGCTTTCCTATTTGTATTTTAAATTCTCGCTGGTCTGTGTTCATCCCAGGAAACTTACACAGCGTCCGTACAGAGCGGGCATCCAAAAGGGGAGCATTTCGCTAGTGAGAAAGGAACAGGGTGTGATCATTCGGAACAACTTTATTCCACTTTCCTTAAATAAAATTAAAGGCATACTGGTGAAGGCTTTTCTGTCCTCCTTGTGTGTCTCTTTAAGAGGATTCAAAAAGGTTTATAGGAAACAGCTAGACCCTGGGAGTACCAAAGATGTACAATTAAAAAAAAAAAGCAAGCCTAGAAATTTAGATGCTGACTTCGCAGCATAACAACCTAATGTCTTTGAAGCGTCAAATAAACTCTTTGGGCCTCAGTTTTATCATCGAGAAAATGGGAGTAAAAATAACAAAAGTTATATGTATAAAACTGCTTCGTTAATGTTAAATTATAGCAAAAATATTAGATACTCCGCTCATTACTTATACTTTTAAAAATTTCTAAGCAGTTAAGCTTTTCAGCCTGGCTATATTTTAAGAAATCTAAAGTTAGGGAAATCTTATCCCTTCGTTAAATTCTACTTCTTTGTTTAGAGGTCTCATTTATTGAAGGATGAATGAATCCTCTTCTCACTAATGAAAATTATCTCTGATTTACTTAATTTTCCAATACGAGTGGTAACTAAACTCAGAAAAAAAAAATGGGATCTTTAATTATGTTACTGGCTTTTCTGTAACACCGGGTTTGATTGGATGAAGCTCATGTTCCAAATAGCCGTGTCCTTAGTGACGAACTCCAGATGAGATAAGAACTCTGGGTTCAGTGCTCAGTTTCCTCCTCATGCCCCCCTCCCCCCCCTTCCTGTTATTTCAATCTACCAAGGGAATGAGAAAGAAATTCTTTGCCTCTCTCTTTTTTTTGCACCCAAAGCGTAGTTTTCTAGAAACGTGGGGGAGGCCTCATTGAGAGCACCCCAATGCCATGTGTTCTCATCAGGGCCTGGCTCTTGGAATAAAACCACCAAGCGGAACCTACAGGACTTCAGGAATTACAGACAGAAAAGAGGAGCGGAGAGCGGCCGAAAGACAGGGCCTTTGTCTTTTTCTGCTGATTAAGTCATTCCCTTCTTCCTCTTGCGTAAGAGAATTCCACCTCCTTCCTGAGAGCGTTCGGTATTCAGCAGATAAGTAAACGAGCAGATGGAAGAGACCGATTGAGTCCCTACCTAGGCAGAGCTGGCCTGGGCCTCTTCTTCTTTCTTCTTTCTTGTCTTTTTCTAACCTCGCCCCTTCTCATTTACTTGTTTTTTTTTTTTTTTAAATCATCTTATCTTTTTAAATTTTCCTAGTTTATTCTAACGATCCAACTGAATTATAATCTTTACATGTAAATTTAATGTCCCTTAAACTGAATAATAGTAAACTGAGTAAGAACATCTGTCATTAGTCCATTCATTCATTCCTTCCTTCATCCAACACATATTCATTGTGTTCCTCTAACATCGACAGGAAGAGTGAGCCAGCTCCATCCCTGGGCTTGGGGACACTGTCAGAGCAGGCA
>NW_006439191.1:5783056-5786201 GCF_000325575.1 Pteropus alecto | reverse complement strand
GTGTGGTCATCTAATCAAAACTGGACCTTTCAAAGAAGTGATCAAAATATGCTTAGAAAAGGGCAGTGGATTAGCCAAGGAAGAGAGTGAATTTATCTCGAACTCACCCCCACTTCTTTTTAATAGGTGACTCGTTTTATCTTTCTAAGCTTCTGGAGAAGGTCGAGGACAATTTGGTATAGATTAGGGTATTTATCTCTTGGGATAGATCCGATGTCCCTTGGCTCATACTTTAGAACCTTTGTCCTTGGAGGGCTTAGCTCTCAGCTAGAGGTCTAGGCACTGGTATATGGTCAACAATTGTGAGATTAACATTCCAAGCTTTTTTCGAAGTAAGCACTGGAAAAGGGCGAAATGCGTCTTTTCTAATATGAGTTTTTTTTACTACCTGGGTGTGTCACCTGGGTTAAGGTTGTCAGCTACTCTGAGCCCTATTTTCCTCACCTGTGTGATAACAAGTGGGACCCATATTCTCCATGGTCCTTTGCTGCCTGTAATTCACGTTGCCCGGACTTTTCCGTCCTGCTATAGATTAGTGGTCATTCAGTGTAACAACAGCAAGGCCTTGTGAAGAAATTGAGTTCTTGGGATATCTGATCAAAGGCGCTCCTGAGTGAATGAGCTTGAGCTTGGGATAGTAATAAAATCAAGAGCGTTATTGACCGAGCAGCTCTGTGGAGGGCTGTGGGAGAAGAGTCTTAAAGGAAGAGAAAAGGGGTATGAGAAATTTCTCTCTCCCTTTCTTTCTGGTGAACAATGTACGATCGAATGTTCTGGGAAGTCAGCAGAACCACTTCACTTCACCAGGTCTGTCGTCCTCAAGTCTTTTATTTTTTGCTGTCATTACATTGAGCCAGTGCATATGTGTGTCAGTTTGAGAACAGGCAGTTCACACCCTGCTATGGTAAAAGTTATTGGTGTTTTCACTGGGGAAGTGCTTCAACGTCATTTTCCTTTCTCTATTCAGTATGTTGAACTCTTAGTCAAAGAAGAAGGCCAAACGAATGGCCGGTATCATTCTGTTATATCTCCTCTTTCATTCAATGAGATTTAAAAATTATATGGCTAGCATTCGCAGAAGGGCTCACCATGTGTAAGATGAGAGGAAAATTTATTATCCAAACTGAGGCACTTTCGAGAGTGTATGGAGGGAGCGCTGTGAAGTATTAACGCAAGAGCTGGCACGAGCCAGGTGTCCTTGGCCCCACTGAGTCATGTGGTCCCCTCAGCTGGCTTCACTCAGTTCATCCCATAGCAATTTCAAAGATTGTTGTTGCTGTCGTTCCTGTTTATGACAGGAAGAGGCCGAGACTCAGGTAGGTGAGGGGAATCTGAGCCCAAGGCACGGCTCCTTAACAAGCCATCACCCCCCTGCTAGAAGGCCTTCTGGAGTCTTCGAACTTGCCAGGCATCATGCGCGCGCGCACACACACACACACACACACACACACACACTCACGCACTAATTAATTTCTCTTGTTTGGGGGAGGCAGATTTTTATCAAATGTATTCATTTATAAAAAAAAGTCCTTAGACATGTGTTAGAGAGTTCAAATATCAAAAAAGCACGATAATAAGTCTATGGCCATGCCACCCTGAACAAGCCCGATCCCATCTGATCTCGGAAGCTAAGCAGGTTCGGGCCTGGTTAGTACTTGAATGGGAGACCACCGAGGACGACCAGGTGCTGAAGGCATAAAAATAAAGGCTTGTAAGCTGACAGGGTCCTTGCAGTCTGTGAGGGCAACCAAGGGTTGCCTCGCCTAAAAAATTAAAAAATAAATGAATAAATAAAAAAGCATAACGACCTCTTTAAGCCTGTATTTTATATGGACACCAGATGCTACATCTCTCCCTTTTTTCTTTACTGGGCCTTTGAAAATTTGGGCAAAAGGGTTAAAGGAAGCAAGGGGAAAAGAGACCTTTCGAAGTGTTGAACATTCATATACATCAGGAAAAAAATACTTTGTGCTTTTTTTTTGATGTTTCATGGATATATACATTTTTAGCAAAGCAAATATATGTGACATGGGGTGGTTAATGTGGGTAATTAGATCGTTTTGCCGAGATCAAAGCAAGCATAGCTCATTCTGAAATTAGTCATATTTGTTCCACTTTCCCCTATTCCTCTGCCTCCACGACCCTCCGCCCCAGAGTTAAGCCACCCTTATTTTGGACAAGACTATCACACACATGATTGAGTCAACAATTTACGGCTTTTAAAAATAGGAATTTTGTCCTCTCTTAGGTTTATTGTTTATCATAATCATCTTTCAAGTGAAAAGGCTAATTTACTCTTTCTATAGGAATATTTTAAGCTTGATTATCATAATATTACAGCTGCCTGAAAAGGTCTAAAACGGGACATTGACCTTGAATGTTTTCTGCATTTAGCTCATGGTGCTTAACATTCAGGAAAGAATATAACTGCTACTCACTTATTAATGTATAATCTCGAAATGTTAACGATTGCCCTGTAAATACATGCCATTCAGATTATAGGAAAGCATGTGAGATACTATAAAACGCATTTGATATTTTACAATGGTAAGTGTGTTGGAAATACAACATAACTGAAGTCAGTTTTCCCATCGGAGCTACCGTAGTTTATAATTTAATTTTTACTGACATTTTACCATGTATATTATTAGCTCGACAAAATGAAAGTGAAATAATCCTGACTTAATTAAACAGAAACCGGGTTGTTGCCTCCATTAGTTCCCTGTCTTCCCCACCCCCACCACTTTCCCAGACGTACTGGGAAAAGAGTTTGGTGTGTTACTGAGGTTATGTAATTGTACCCCAGAGAATGTGTGTGTGTGTGTGTGTGTGTGTGTGTGTGTGTGTGTGTGTCTGTTTTTTGTTTTTTTTTTTTTTAACACGGACTCAGTAATTTGGGAATGGGATGGATTTACAGGACGAGAGCTTTGTCAAAAGGAAAGGATTTTATTAGGGCTTCTGTGGAAGTGATCATTTTCAGTAGAAATGATTGCTTCTTGCCAGTCGAGACAATAATTTAAATATCAAAGCCTGTGCCCTAGAAATGAAACGCAACAGAAAATGAGATTTGATGAATTGATAGGGCTTTGGTGGAAATTTAGAGTAAAATAGTCATACTGACTTGGAAAGAAGTCTTAGTGATCTC
>NW_006439191.1:5782441-5783046 GCF_000325575.1 Pteropus alecto | reverse complement strand
AAAAGAGGATTTCCAACATCAAAGCAATCCCAAGGCTCAGATGAGGAAACCAAGGATGGATCAATGAGGTGACCTGCACAAGGCCACACAGCTCCTGAGGGAGCAGAAGGGAGTTGGGTGTTTAGGCCTCCTGCTTGTCCTTTAAGATGCTTTTTCCAGGGATGTTCACTGTGATTCTCTTTTGGAATTAAAGATAGTGGTTTCTAATAGTCTTGGTTTGCTTTTTGTAGTACGGTAAATTATATTACACACGCTTTATCAAAGAGAGCAAGGGAAGATGGTTCAAGAAGTTAAACATTTTTTTCAAAAGTTTATAATCTCGAGGAAAGAACTGGAAAAGTAGATGACGAGGCAATTTGGAAAACCTAAATTTGCAATGCCTGGTTTACTTTTAAATATCTAACAAATAGCAGATGAGCCATACGAAATCAAAATTACTTTAAAAATCGTGTAGCAACTATAAACATTTTAATTCATGTTAGTCCCGTTGATTTTAAAAAAAGGAAGGTGGGAACTAGAAATAGCTATTAATATGCAATCACAGCAAGACTGTTTCTCATGCTCTTTTAGCAACATAAGAATGCACCGTTAGGATCTTTTAAGAA
>NW_006439191.1:5781967-5782394 GCF_000325575.1 Pteropus alecto | reverse complement strand
CTTTCCTTTCCTCTTCAATTTTGTTTGCCATCCTGTTCTTTCAAATGGAAACGAAATATATTTTCTGCCTGGTGTCTGTGTGTTAGCTGGGGCCTGTTTGGACATTTGTGAATGCATTGTTTGAAGAAGAAGAGGTTGAAACTATGCTCGGACCCAGGGCCCAATGCATAAGAGGCTGATATTAAGTAATTTGTTAATGTTCTTTGTGAAACAATCCTAAGAGTTCCTTTCGTTTGGTTCTATTTGTCCTGCTTTGGGTCGACTCCTTGTGGTAAGATTGTGAAGTGTATAAACTGATTAGCAAGATGTGTTTATTCCAGGCTGTTTATCACTTTGTTTCGTTCCCCCCCACTCACCCCCCAAATCCTTTGAGTTGAGATTCTTAAAGGTTTATGGCCACTATTGCTCATGATGTATTTATTTCCTG
>NW_006439191.1:5779225-5781944 GCF_000325575.1 Pteropus alecto | reverse complement strand
GAAAACTCTTAAAAGGGAAGATTCTTGAGATGACTAAGCTGTGTGTTTATAAAATATTCTGGAACCTGTCTTGCAAGTTTAGTGCTGTAGATGTCATTTTAAAGTTTAAATTGGTTAAACTAGATTCAAGACAGTCGGTGTAATCTTAGGTCCTTGACTTGTAGAGGTGACACATTGTCCCAAGGGGAAAGCATACAGCTCTACGAACAGAGTGCACTTCTGGTCATTCGGAAAACAGCTAGCTTAGTGGCCACTGCACCTTGTACAGATGAAATATGGTTCGGGAAAGATCAGTGTGGGGTATGCCGTGTGTGTTTGCGCAT
The DNA here is from genome assembly GCF_000325575.1 of Pteropus alecto. Taxonomy (NCBI): domain Eukaryota; kingdom Metazoa; phylum Chordata; class Mammalia; order Chiroptera; family Pteropodidae; genus Pteropus; species Pteropus alecto. The sequence continues at coordinate 5,781,621 of NW_006439191.1, read as the reverse complement.
GGGTCTCTGTGAGTCCAGAAAAAAAAGTCATTCACATGAATGAGTCTAAATATGTTTAAAAATGTATACCAGCGAAATCAAATGGTTCATAACAAGTCAAATAAGTACCAAAGGGAATAAAAAAATTCCAGGAAATAAAAGATAACTCCTGTGAAATGAGAGTTAAGGTCCATCAGTAAATAACTGACTACAAACCTTGTCTTTATAAAGCCATTTCAGAGGAGTCATAAACAGGTTCTGTCACAGCATGATAATGCAAAGAAACTGACGACTGCAGGATTCTGCACAGGTGCAAAATCTGAATGTGTTTAGTACAGTAAATAATTATTTTTTAATTTTTATTTTTAAAAAATAGGTCTCTAGACAAAATAAGAAGGCAACTTTTTTTTTTGATATATCTTTGAAAAATAGGTACAATTGGGTCTATTCATCACCCTGAGGATTTTAGTTTATTCAGAAATCAAGGTAGTAACCTGAATCAAAGATATTTTAAAAACTGTCTTTCTAAAGCAGGATTAGCTTCCATAGTTCTTTTATTGTATTTTAGAAAAATCATGTTTCTTTTTCAAATGCCTTCTCATTTATTTTTTAATTATAAAATGATTACATGTCTCATTTTAGATTGAATAGACAAAAATTTTCTTTTTTCGGGTGTCTGCAGAATGCTTGAATTTTCTTCTACATCTCGAAGCTCTTGTAATTCACAGCTCACAACCAAATTTACATCTTAATTGCAGAGTTCATATTTAACAATATAGACAGCATAATGCTACTGGTAATTAAGCTTTTACTACCTGCTTTTATACAGTATTCTCGGGCACAGTTTTTGCTATATGAGTTTCTGTCAAGAAACTTGTGTTTATTTAGACCACAAATAACAGGAATCAGGCCTATATCCTAGAAATGGCTAAATACGTGGTAGGGAAATTTCTTTCTTCTGTGGGGGGGACCAAATCATGTCTGTCATTTTTATATTCTGAATTTTAATGTGGCTGTTCTGTCTTAGTGATTTTTTTTTAAGGCTTAGAAATTTTGAGAGGGTTGAGAAAAAGAATTGAGTTCTGATTTAGTGAATTTCACACACGCTGACTATCTGAATTAATTTATTTTAATCTCCAAGATTATACTATTTATATCATGTCAGACTTATGATACAAAAGGTTGGTAAGCAGTGGCACTGAATTATATCGAAACTGTGGGCCTTTCAGACTCCATAAGGCAGCAGTTATCTCTTTGCCATAAATAGCTGGTATCTATTCTAAGTACATTCGCTAGTGTAAAAAAAAATCCTGTATTTTAAAATAGCACCTAAGAAAACTCTTTGTTATTTGGAAACTAAAAACATACTATACACTAGTGGAGGAAAAACATCCTTCTATTCTTATACCATTTCTAAAACAAACACACACTTTACTGAGAATTCTTGGTTTTATAAATTATTATGTTTGAAACTAGCCTTTACTATGTGAAGATTTCCTAAATGTTTCTGAGCTGATTTTTTTAAAGTATTCAGAGCGCGTTATGTAGGAGAACAAGTATGTAAACTGCATTTTATTGGAAAGTTGATGATTAGGGTAAAATTTATATATTTGTTTATGTCTCCCAGTTCGGAAGCTTGTATTGAAATAAGTATATGATTAAGAACATCGAGTGCTCTGCTTCGTGATGCTCCCTACCAAAAAAAAAAATGCAGTCTTTATTTTGTCAAAATGGACTGAGATGGATTTATTGTACAACTTACCCTACAGCCCTCAGTGCCCCCCTGCCCCCCCTCCAGAAACTGGAGAAGCCAATTTGTCCTGCAGTTTTGAAAAGCTACGCACCGTCCATTTCTCTATAGGTAGAGAGACGGCACCAGGTAAAGCGATGTTTACACAGATAATTTAAACAGGCATTCTCTCAAATCGTCTTCGGGCACTAGTTCCTCTTCCGTAGCCGTGAAACACGGAATGCCTCCTCCGAGACGAGCTCTCCATCCCCACGCCCGAACAATTTAGGAGAATGTCCGGTATGCATCACGGGGGGGGTGGTGGGGTGGGGATAAATAAATAAGTAAATAATAAACATAACAGGAAAAGACGCGCTTACGAATGCAGGAGAAAGTGCAGCGCCCAACAAGCAGCAGCCCCCAGTGGACTAACAGCACGGACAACGGCAGGACAGACTCGGTTCTCCACCTTCCGCAGCATCCTTTCCCCCCAAATTAACTGAGCGTCGGCGTGAGTTCTTCTCCTCCGGGCACGACAGGGCTTAGGTGGGAAAGCGGTGCCTCCAGCGCTTAGAGAGTTAAGTTAGTTAGGTCTGTTTCGTAGCCTCCCAGGGGTGGAGGGAAAAAAGGAAGGAAGGAAGAAAAGGAAATAAATAAATAAAAGGGGAGGAGAGCAGAGTCCCCCCCG
>NW_006439191.1:5766990-5779169 GCF_000325575.1 Pteropus alecto | reverse complement strand
TGCCCGGCTGCGGCTCGGGCCGCCCCCCGCCGCCTCCCTCCTGATTGGGCAGGGGTCCCCCAATCGGCTGCGCGGCTGGGCCGGGGGGACTGCATATGTAAAGCCCTACTTCATATTAATAAGCTCCGATCGGGGCTTTAAGTCCTTGATTAGGAGCCTGTGAGAGCTTTGGTCCCAACTGGCTGTGCCTATGGGCTTGTCGCGGGGAGGACGTGTGTGTTAATTGCGCGGTGCCGCGTCAAGGAAACTTTGATTTATAGCTGGGGTGCACGCATAATGGTTGCCGGCCGCACATGGATCCGGTAGAACTTTGCCTCCCTGAATCTTTTTCCCTGCACTACGAGGAAGAGTAGGTACCTTTTTCTTTCCTTTTTAAACTCGGCGTGGGGGTGCGCGTGTCTGTGTGTGTGTGTGTGTGTGTGTGTGTGTGTGTGTGTGTGTGTGTGTGGACGGAATGTCGCTTTGCACACCAATCCAGGTAGCCCTGGGTGTTTTGTGTGCACGGGGCTTGTTTGTGTCTGTCTTGTGCCTTTTGTGTGGAGGGAGACCCCCTCATTCAGTAAGTCGAGAATTGTTCTCTGGCCACCAAGGTTCAGCGTTACCTTTCAGGCAAAGCTCGGGGACTGTCAGTAAAACAGCTGTGTGACAGTCACTTCTTATTCAGGTGCTAAGAATAGGCACTTGGCACAAATGCCTAGTGAACTGTTAAAATGCATCTTTTACTAGGACCCATTTTCCCAAGGAAAGAGGTTTTAAAATACAATATTCAAAATGATTTATACTATTGAGTGCTTCTTATGTATTTGCAGTTTGACAGATATTTTCAGCACCCTGTCATTTCTTACCGGGCAGAGTTAGAGGCGAAATTGTACATTTACTAATTCTCCTTCAGAGAACGACTTAAAAACTAGCCCTTCGCAATTCGGGGCTAGAATAATGTTATTTGCATGGTTAGCGTAAAGTCAGCACTTAACTGACAAATCAGTCCATTAAGTAACATGAGATTTTCACACATTATAAATATTTAAGGGGAGAAAAAAACTGAAGAAGAACCAGTAGTGACTTTTTAAATTTCCCCTTGAATAGACAGTGTTGAGACTGTGAATTTGTTTCGTGTATCATGTCTAGAAAATATAGAAAAGTACTTTTGTTCTTACATGCAGTTTAATTCATATTTATGAATATCTTTATGCACATGGATCTCTATATATTTGCATTCTAAAGGTGGGGGAGAAATGAGTGGAGGGTGGAAGTAAATTAGGCATTCTTGTATCAATGAGTGGGTCATAAACTTAATTTCAATTCACTGTTAAGATAAAATATTAGTATATCATAGGAGCTGTCGCTGGTCCATCTTTCTGTTGAGTCAGTTATATTGCCTTGCGTTCACATTACAGTAATACCAACTGTTATAATTCCGAAAAGAGTGCTCTTGGCAAACATTTCTCTCCACAGATTTTAAAGAAGATTTAAAACTCTAGAAGATGAGGTAGTGCATTATAGGTAGATGTCCACTAGCTGTCCTTAGTGACTGCATATTGCATTGCTTTGTAATTAAGTAAGAGATGAAAGTGACTTGCAGTCCGAGTGGCTGCTCGCGTGTGTATGAGTGTGAGTGTGTGTATACACGTATGCATGCTCAAACACATGCACACTCACATACACACTCACACAGGGCATGTTAGCCAAGACATGGACTTAGGCGGAGCCGAAAGATCAGAAGGCTGTGCTTGCACCAGTTTGAAATAGTCGAAGAAACCACCTTCAATTGTGTGGAAATAAAAAATGAAAAATAAACAAAGGTAGGACTGCCCACTCAAGGGTAGTTTGAAGGTTCGTGGGCCTGGGGCTGGAGCATTGGAGAGTTTTAAATGTCTTCACGTCAGGGAGAACACATTATCTAAACTCACCCAGATTCTGAACTTTCTCTCTTCAATAAATAAACAAAACAAACTTTAAAAATCCCCTAGAGGCTTCTTTTTAAAGTAGTTTCCTTGAATTTAACTTCTTATAGCTAATTTGAATAATTAGTTTAGATAAGCCTCTTAAAGCAGATGCATTTAAATAAAATCAGGGCACATGTCTTTTTGGCTTTGGCGCAAGATTCAAACTAGCTTTCTTTGCTTTTTGGCTCAATTAAAAGTCATCTTTAAAAAAAATACAGATTTATTGTCTGCATGGATTTCTGATGGTTACGTGGTTCACTGGACAGACAGAAAGATCTAATGCTAAGCAACACATCTGCCTCTCTGTCTCAATTAATAAACCACAGAATTTATACATGCTATTAATATTCATAGTAATTGTACTGGGTTAAACCCCATCACGTGTGTGTATACATAGAAATGAAACCAGTTATGCGGTTTCAGAGGAAAATATTGGACAATTTCCGCTTCGGAGGCTGTTAAAAAAGGTTCGTACAATTTATAGACCACTATTAGGAGATTCTAAAATGTTAACCTATAACTATGTATTTTTTTTATTTTAGGAAATGTGCCAGCACATTAAAGAACATAATACTTGAAAGCTTGTTTCACATTTAATAGCAGTAATAACTGATAGCATAAATAGATGAAAATAATATATCTGCTCATTTTGACATATGTGTCAGTCTAATCATTCTAAATGAGTGTGCTCATCACATGAATCCCTTTCAACCTCTGATTAAAATGTAACATTGACTACAGGATTAGAGAGCGGACTTAATTTTACTGACTGTTTTAACAGTTGTCACAGCTGTTGGAAGAAGGAAAGGCCATTGAAACACTCCAAAACGGGCAAGGCGAGGAGAGAGCAGTTCAGTAAATTTCAGCTTGATCACTGAAATCCAGGCATTGACAACTAAACAAATTTGGGTTTTCAGATTCCTGTCTGGAGCTATGCAAGTTTTATTTTGTACGGTCCCCTCTTTCTGTTTTGAGATTTTGAATTTTTCCTCTGCCTCATCTCTCCTTGTTACAAGCTAAAGTAAATTGTAACATAACTATTCAAGAGTAATACTATAATGTGGACGTATATGGGATAAAAATAGGCAGGAGGGGAAAACGTATACAGTAACAACAACAGCAAGCCTAAATCAGAGCGAATGCAATTTTTTTTTTAAAAGATAGGAGCTTGCCTAAGCCACTTTAGATGTGATATTATTGAGAACTATGAAGAGACACTTTAAATTTATTTTTCTAAGAAAGAATATTCAAACTCCAGACTTGGAACTCGTATTACTTTTCTTCCTGTTTCTTCTCTATAAATCTGTTAAAAACACCTGCAGCCTTAAAGGTAGGTGTTGTAGGTGGGGTTTTCAGACGATTTCTTTGTAAATTGCTGGGAGTGACAACTAGCTGCACTTAGGGGGTGAGTGTTCTTGGGCTATAGAGTCTCGTAATCTTGCCCATCACCTCAGGAACGCGAACAGATTAATTCTGTTTTTCCAAAAATTACATAACCATTGTACACATCCCCAAATTACATGTAGTCGAAATAGCTAGACAGTAAGTATTATGTAACATACGATTTCCTCCTTGGAGTAAGCAGGAAAAGTATTCCCGAGTTCAGGGAATCAAGGTTGAATGGGAGTGGTGAGTAAATGACGGGCACCCCACGTTTCACCAGCCCTTTGTGTCCGTGTATTTATGTATCTCTGTGCACATTTGGTGGTAAGTTTAGAAATCCTCCTTTTACAGAGAGGGCTGGAAAACAGCTTTTCACTCCCTGGGCAGAGGCAAGGTTGATGGTGTTGGTTGGTTCTTACAGTGACGGTTTCTCATCTTAATGTGTTTATGGCACTGCTGCTTTATTTACTGAGTCTAGCGTGTTGCAGCGGTAATTAACCCATGTTATTAGCAAAGCCCTTGTGGGTATCCATTAATTCTCTTGCATGGATGATCATTTTTCCAGTGTTTTCTCCCCAATAAGGTATCATTGTTCTTTTTCTTTTTTAATTCTAAATTGATGGCCTTTGATATATTTCTTTGATTTAATCTGACCTGTAATATATATGTGCCATCTTATAAAGAATGGCATGGTAATTCAGCTTCCAAAAAAATGCTAATAAAAGCCAGAAAAATATATATTTTTTTGTTCTTTTCAAAGTAAAAAAAAAAAAAAAAAATAAATTAATTAAGGTTGAAAAGGAAAATAATGCAGGAAATAAAAAAATGCTAATAAAAGCCAGAAAAATATATATTTTTTTGTTCTTTTCAAAAAAAAAAAAAAAAAAAAGAATAAATTAAGGTTTAAAAGGAAAATAATGCAGGAAATCAGTTTTAACGCCCAATTTTCTAGATCTTGGAATTTATGATAATTTGAGATCCTTTAATCAGATTTGTACTTAGTTAATAATACTTTAGGCATTTTTGTAAAATATTGAGCCGCAGAAAAATACTTGTGCTTCCTGTGCTGGAAAAAGATAAGGACCATCTCATTAGCCGGGCCATACTTTTGCAATTAATTTTAGGTACATGGTGCCATTTGTCAAAAAGGGCAGGTAACTTCTCTATGATCTATTTAACCAGACTTTCACAAGACCTCTCTCCTGCCAGAACTACAGACAAAGAAGAGACAGCTCTTGTGGAAGGTAGGCATAATGCCCAATGGCAAGTCCGTATCACTTGTGACAAATTCCTCAACATTTGTTTTAGGCTGGTGACTGAACAGAATATTTCTTTGTGTTACTTCTAAAGTACTGTCAGCAGTGAAGGTTTTGTTTATGTTATTTCATAAAATAAATTAAAATCCGGACTTTGGGCTGATACTTTGTCATATAAGTGGCAATTAATAGCAATGGTTTCTATTAAGCCAGTTAATTAGTATCAAATAAACTTCTTAGAATCACCTATCAAGGATTTAGGAATAAAAGATGAGCGTTTACGATACCTCAGGAGAACTTTAAAGTCATGCAGCAGATAAGCTTTACTCTGAATTTTGCTTCATACCGAATTCATGGAAGAGAGACAATACAGTGTTGATCTGTTATAAGTGCATATGAGCTCTGGCCAGAGCCAGCTCTCTGGAGAGAATCTTTGATTACACTGGCCCAGTTTGTTCAGTTTTTATCTCTTTTACATCCACTGGCCTTGTATTAAATTGTCATTGTCCTAAAGCACAGGAGATAGAAATGAATTGCGGTCCTCCCCATTCTCTGACAGTGAAATATTTAGGTTCTCTTTCTCCAATCATATTTACGAGTGTATTTGATAGTGCAGGGGTGACACCGAGCATCTCTGCCGCCTAACGCTCTTCTTACTGCTTTTGGTATGTTTTGCCATTGATTAGTATTTTCATAGCCGTGTGTATATGGATAGACGTGGTGTATACTATTATAAATAGACACCCATAAGGTTCTTTAAAATCCACTTCAGCTGACTGAACACACGCACGTGCGCTTGAGTGTGTAGTATGCGTGTGAAATACGCATAGAGATGGGAAGAGGTATATACGTAGAATATAGATATGCTGCTGAGTGTTCCTCTATGTTTATATAATAACGTGGATTTCAAGTATTTTGCTCATCAGTTAGTCACCAGTTAAATTTTCCAAGCATGATTTTTAACCTGGAATTAGCATTTCAGGTATTTATCAGGTCTGATTTTAAACTCAGTCAGCATTTCAGGTATCTGTGTGGTCTGATTTTAAACTGTTATGTAGAAGGTAGGTGAACCCAATAAGTAAATTTGTTTCCGATTTTATAAATTTTTAATTCGTATCATTCCTAAATTTAACATCTAGTAATCATAAATAATTTGTAAAATAGGAGATAAGCTAATATTAAATGCATAATTTGATGCTTAAGGCCCATATCCAATAAATAGTTTTGAATTAGCTCTTGGCTACATTCTTTTCTTCTACCGTTGGGCCTGACAAATATATCTTAATATAAACATGACAGCTTTCAGATAAATGCAAAATATTATTTTAATTTATCTGCTCTATATAAATATGTCATTGGCTTTTTTTTTTTTTTTTTTGGCTAAACGCAAATATAGAAAATCAATACATATTCTAGTTGCATAAAGTACATCGTAGATTTGGGAATTTTTGATTTTTTTTCCTAAAGGTAATTTTAGAAGTCTGTGATTTGCTTAGTAAATCTGAACGAGTGCCGAGAGAAAACTGATCCAAATGCTCTTTCTCTTCTAGTCCTTGTTCTAATTCGTATTCTTATTTAAATTCCTAGATTCACTTCCTACCTTTATTTGTTTGGATAACACTTTACCAGATTTAATGTTTGCGTTTAAAAAGAAATCCTGCTGTTTTTTTTCCTGCCAACCCATCAAATCTAAATTAGCCCCTTTATTATCTGAGGTTGATAAGTGACAGTCTTCTGCCTTGTGAGGGATGTACCTGGCATCTTTTTCTTATTTCAAGTTCATTTTAGACTTATACTTTCTAAGGTCTAGGGAACCTCAGCTAATAAAAACAATTTGCATTCAGAGTTTTAGCAAACACAGCTTTCCTCTCTACTTTTTCTTGACAGGAGTGCCAGCTGTTCCTTTTTCTCTGATTTGGACAGTATTTCTGAGTATTTTCCAAATGTATTTTCTAGTCAATTATACAAAACCATCGGATTGAGAAGATTTAGATGTGTGTGTGTGGTGTGTGTGTGTGTATACATTCATTCATCCCCTTTGTAATTAAAAAAACATTTTTACGTGTTTAGAGGAAACTTGCTTTTACGTTTTGATTTCTTAAAATGTTATGCCATTTTAATTTTTGGTGATGCATGTATATTTGGAAGATAACTCACTAAGGCAAAGCAATAAAAGAAAATGTATACTTTATATAAATTAGCTTCTTACTGGTCAATTAAAGTCCATTTCTACCTGCTGGCATAGAACTATGAGTGCATTCGAATATAGATATATAGCACCCAACACTAGCCATTAGAAATATAACCTATCACTACATATGGAATTCTTTCATACAATATAATAAATGAAAACACTGGCTTTTAGCATTTAAAATCTATTAAATACTTATTTAAGGTGTTCAACTCATGGAGAGCCTACCTAAGATTAGATTACATTGTAAAAAAAAAATAAATAAATAAACCTTAAAAGTAAATGTATACTTTAATTATAAAAGGCAATCTTTGTCATATGCATTCCTCTGTGCCTTCTCCTATTGCTTTGAGTGAAACAAAATTGCATATATACTTTTCATCATTTTGATTGGAAGTACATATTATGTGTAATACGCTTTGGCAGCACTTACGTAGCCAAAGAAAACAAATTAATATTGGGCATACTGAGGGCTGTCAGGCGTATCACAGACATGTCAATTTGACTTTGCTTCATCATACACCTTCTCCGCAAACAGTTGGTTAAGATGGTACTAAATAAAGAGGAAGCTACCAATAAATTCTCGTATTATATCAGAGATTGAGGGGTACTGGAAGTGTAATGGAAACCAGCATGCTTGCTGGCTTCTCTTTAAAATTCTGTGGAAGTATAGATAGCATATATAGTAATGAGTTGTTTTTTTTTTTTTTTAAAGAAAGTATAACTTAAGCTTGTTCAAATCTTTCTACTATGTTGGAAGTAATAATGGGATTTATTTTACAAAAGTCTGCAGTGGCAAACCTCAGTAGTGTTATCTATGAAGTAAATGAAGACTTTAAGACGTGGGTATCAGAAGGAGCATTGTCAATCCACTTTTAACAAGGGACATCTCTTTTGTTGTACGTGAAATACATTTTCTGAGAAAGAAAATAATCCTGTGCTTTTTTTGTGTGTGTGGCTTATTCAGTATGCGAGAAAAAAAAGAAAAAAGAAATTTAAACATGTAAATCAAGAACTTATGCATAGAAAATAGGCAGAAGCACAGAACATTCTTTTTCCACCTTCATGATCAGAATGGTGCCTTTGTACCCGATAATTCCTTTTTCATCTATTCTAGGGAGATTTGACTCATCCGTAATGGCTTTTGAGAATTTAAACAAAAGACTCATTAAATAAATATATTTACTTTCCTTTTTATACTCACAATGTGAGTTAGAATGTTTTAAAAGGCATACTTTTCAGTTAATATGTTGTTACATTTTCTATTTATAATAATTTATTTTGCTTTGAAAAGAAGGCCTAAAATTACATTGAGTTAGCAAAAATAATGGGTTATAAGAAAAATTATATAGACTGGGGTACCCATTTAAGAGAAAAAATTCACACATGAGGTGGTTTAATCGGTTGTCCTTCGACCTCCATAATTCCAAATTATCATAGTACTTCAACGTCTCCAAAAATGTACAGTGGCCATGTTGAATTGTATTCATCTTTCTATAGTTGAAAGAATATTCTGAAAAGGCTTTCTTCTCAGCCATCAATCTATTAAAACGGATCAGATATTTTGAAGAAGAATATTACACTTGTGATCGAAGGGAGAGATTTATACATACAGTCAATAAGAATCGTATCTTTTTCCTATGAGAAGGTGACTGTATACAGTTGGCGCTGGGTCCTATGAAGTGACAGAAGCATCCCTTTTATCTGTAGACTTACATAGGGCCTGCCTCATCAGTCACGGAATCCTAGTGTGACTGTGGAAGAGCAACCATCAGCTGAATTGTACTGGACTGCACACTTGGCTAATGCATCTTATTGCTCTGCACATCTAAGGGAAGTCTTTCTCTGTTCCTGGGGCCTCGGCAGAGTCCGGAGTTGGGCTCAGCTGGGAACACGTGGCTGCCATTTCCCGTCCTCTCCTAGCCGTTTGGCAAAGGGAGGTGAGGGACAGATGGACAGCTTATGCACAGAAGCCCAAGCAGAGGTCCTTTCCCGAGGCTCAGGACTTGGTTATTCAGTCGTTCAAGTAAATTTCAGATCCGTCTTATGTGCTAGAAGTGCCATCGTTGTCTTTCATGTTCCAAAGAGCAACCCGCAGGTGATGAGGTCCATCTCTCAATTTGTGTGGACCATGAACCGGTGTGAGCATTTTTTAATAGAGAGAAGTGGAGAGCAGGTCATCTCCGTCCATTCGCCTGGCCAACGATTCCTTTTTCTTACCCTCATAGGGGACTGTCCAGTTGATTAGGTCTGAAGAATGAGAAAAATAATGCGGTTAAACAACTCAAGTTGTATTTATTTTTTATTTATTTTTTAAATTTCCTTATAGTGAACAAAACTTTAATGTCTAGAGCATTTATGAGGGTTTTAATGACAGGAAAATCTGTCCTGAGGATGTGGTCACACTATGTGACAGCCTCGCTCTCTGTCTTGTCTTCAGTTGACCGGGTAAGTTCAGTGAAGTTCAGTGATGCTGTTGTCTTACTTGGCTTACATGGTAGCCTCCACATGGAGGTCATTGAAATATGGGGGAAATGCCTGCTCAGTTCCAAAAAAAAAAACTTTCCTGAATCCCCTCAATCCCAGCAGCATTTTCTTTTAAAATTTCTGTTCTACTCATCTGTTTTGCTAGGGTATCATTTACTTCGGTAAAAGTAAGTGCATGATATTCACCCCCGTTTGCATGTATAGTGCATTTTATCCCCCTCCCTCATGAATTCCAAAGAGATTGCCTTCAACTTTCCATATTTATTTTTCTTTTGTTTCTGTTTGTTATGCATTCTAGTCCAGTGCTTTTATAGTGTTTTCTTGATTGTTGTCAGTTTGGGGTACTCATTGCTGACATTTTTGTTAAGCTAATGTCACAGCAGAAAAACCTTTGGCGGACTGGAATCCAGCTACAGTGCGTGGAAGATCCAACTTACATTTGATTGCGTGTAAATACAGTTAGTTAGCTGAGGGTTGATCAGATAGCTTGGCAGAAAGAGAGAGGAGCAGTACAAACTGTTTTCAGTAACTGTGCTGTTCATACACCTGATAAGATTGAGAGAGCTTTTCGAAATGCTGATAGGCTTTGAATAAGAAAAGAATAATCACTTCTCTTGGCACCAGCTTATCAGGAATGAAGTAAAATGCCAACACTTTTACATTAGCAAAAGTAAATGTTTTAGACACCGTGCCTTTTTTCATTCAAGTTAAATAGTAGGGGTGCTTTTGAGTGCGCTGTAATGAATAGAAGGATTTATTACCTTGACTAAATTACAGGTGAATATGTTGATAAAAGAACCTTTAGCGTCAACAGCAGCTTCTTTGATAAGCAGGTGCATCTATGCTGTACATTCTCTGGAGAAATTAAGTATTCCTTTTTCCACTCCAATTCTATTAAACATCGTTTCCGATGTTAGAAGATGCAGTTATGTCCTATGTCAGTTGGGTCTCCTTGTTTTCCAGCAGTGGGGTGACAGGCACTTGTCAGACTTATAAATGTTGGGGTGCTGTCATTAAGTAAGTCGGTGCATCTGTAAGTTTATATCCTCGGTGCTGAACCAGCAGACTCCTGTACAGGAAATAGTATTGTTTCTCAGGAATTGAATGAGATCCGTTACGCATTTAAGGATCCTTTAATGAGAAGGTAAACGTATTTGTCCGTGTAACAGTCCATTTTTGAAGCACCGCCCCTTAAAAAAGAGAGATGTTGATTTTGCTCTTCAGTGTAAAACCATTAACTTTCGCAGCTCTCCCATTTTCTCCTCTTTGTAATTTGATGCCTACAAATAATTTGGAGTATTCAGATTTGATAAATGACAGTGCAGGAGCAGATTGATTGATTTTGGATTACTATTGATTACTCTCAATGAGATCACTGTGACACACTCGAATCAATAGTATTCGATGAAGCAAGGCACCAGCGTTCTATACATTCAGCAGCATGGGGAATTCAGAAACGGAATGTTCACCAGCTGATAAATTGACAAAGCATTCAGCTTTAAATAGCCCTTTGTTCAGCACTAGTTCCTTAAAATATATTTCATTGGAAAGTTTGCTGTTTTTGCAACTCTGGGCCTTTCTGTGGAAGAAAGGTCATCAGTTTAAGGTTTATTAATTTTTAACTAAAAACAACTGGGCTCCATTTAGGTGTAAAATAATTTAAGAACTTACTGCGGGCAACCTTCCTGCTTTTGAGCTGTTGCTCCAAGGTTTCATTCTTTTGCGAAGATGTCAATTGTCAACATAAAAACGCATCACTCGGTTTAAAATTCAAACGGAAATAAAAATTCCTGCCCGAGGAAAGCATTATAGTCAAAATAAGGCGGCCTTGACTTTCTTCAGAAGTGGGCGTGCTTGGCGGCGGTGCTGGCAGCGCGTAGGCAGGCAGGTAGAGCGCCCTGATCAGCACGCAGCTGCTTTTCGCCTTCTTATCTGAGGGTATTCATCATGTCTCCAATACTCCATGCAAAACACTAAATATCATTTGATCTAAAAGCCACGACTACTGCCGATACACTGAAATCTTTCCGTCCTGAGCAAACTTACGGTCATTGGGGGGAATAGAAGCGTCCGTGTTTCAAGTCCTTTAACGAAGGACCTCAAGGGTAAGAGGTTTTTTTTTTTTTTTCATCATCAGATCTCATTCTTGTGCAGTCCTGGCACTTGGAAGCGTTTGCTCTTATTTGGGATTGCCAAGTTGCTTCTCAGAAAGGTGAGGATTCTAGTAAACACTCCCTTGATTGGATACGTGAATGTTGTCATGGGAAAAACTTGATTTCCGATGAAATTTTGACTACGAGGCCCGGATACCGAAAATCTTAACAGGTACAAGTCTTGAAATAGACGTAGGCAAAGTCTCTCATTTTGATAGCAATAGAAAAGAACAAAACAAAACTAGAGGTGGCTTTCTGAGGGAAAAATAGGTAGGAAAGTCAAGTGTGGAATCGTGACGTTCTCTGACAAAACTCGAGGCTTTTTTGCATGAAAGTGAGGTGATAAGATTCTAATTATATTAGGTTGGACCCCGTGAAAATGCCGTTTCTGTAGGTCAAAAAGTGGCCCCAAATCAGCGATTTCATGTGATTCAACATAATAATTAAATTTATTCCTATACTATTCACATTCCATAAACAAATTGAAAGCGACAACTGTTTTTTTTTTTTTTTTATGATGGGCTGCGTGAGGTGGTTATGGGAGACATAGATCCTCTGTACAGTTATGCCAAGTCCATTATAGTATCGTTTTTGTAACAACTGTTTATGATGGGCTGCGTGAGGTGGTGATGGGAGACATGGATCCTCTGTACACTTATGCCAAGTCCATTATGGTATCGTTTTTGTAACAACTGATTTTTTCTTTGCCATCATTAGAGAGTTCCCAAGCACACAGTATTATGCACACGGACAAGGGACCACA
>NW_006439191.1:5752796-5766958 GCF_000325575.1 Pteropus alecto | reverse complement strand
AAAGAGTTGGGAAGCAAATCGGGGAAAACATGCCAACCGCTGAGATGCTGCATCTTCACTGTCGTTCGCTAACAGAACCGTAATGTGCTAGTTAGCGCTTTCCCCCCACCCCCGAGGGATTAAGCCTGTGCTCCATTAAATCTCTCACCCTTGCGGGGTAGGCAGGTGCTGAACGCCCCAAGTTGGCAGGGGAGCCGTGATGCTTTATGGGCGATCTCAGGTAGGAAAGGTGCTTCGGGAGACGTAATAAAATGACTCCAGAGCTTCCACTCACAGGTGCAGCCCACAGTGGAGCTGTGTCCTCCTGGCCAATAGCAGCTCTTGGTGCCCACCTGAGGGCAGGTCCGGCTCCCAGAGAGGAAGGGGATTGGCTCTGCTTTTAGGTGTGAGGGAGGGGCTACCGTGTCACCGCTGGAAATGTCAGCACAAAGTGCATCTTGACTTGGGGTCACATCAGGACTGGGTATGTTGTTCTCGCTCTGGGTAAGTGCACGACGGCTTCCGTCTTGTTTCTGAGAGGAGGGTGGACATCCTTTCCTGGGACTTGGATGGAGCGAAAGCCTCCAACTGGTCCCACTGCCAGAGTTTTTCCCTGAGTGGTGCATTTCCGTCCTGTCTGTGGCACTGAATTTGATTTGTCGCTGGTGCTGAGATCAAAAAAGAAGTCATTCCTTTTGATGTTTGCTATTAGACACATGCAGTGCAAGGTTGGGGGCAGAGGGAGTGTCGTCTTCACATATAAGTTACTGTCCTGGTCACACAGTGGCCCCTGATGGCAGAATATATATTTTGTATCTCTGTCCATTGTGGATATACAATTCTAGGAAAGACGTGAGCTCTAAGTATTTTAAATTTACAGTAAGGTTTGTTTCAGGTACAGATTGTTTTGGTAAGGAACCAGAGCGACTGGCATGTACACCTGATTAAAATGACTTTTCTTTTTTGTTAACTGTAATGGCATTAATTTTACCAAAAAACACAAAAGACTGAGGGATATAACTAAGCCAACGGGGTTCAGTCTTTCTTTGAAAAAAGAACACTTGATTGCATTTATTCTTGGTGGCCAACTTGGGACATCGGAGCCTTCTCTGCAGATGAGAGGAAGACCTGTGGGTCTGCTTCTCCTGGACGCTGGACCCCGGTCCGGCTTCGTTTCTAGCTCTGTCCAGTAGCTTTTGTCCAGCATCTCAGCTACTGGGATTCCTCGGGGCAGCGTGAGCCCCAGCCCATCAGCAGGCTGGTAGTCAGCAGCAGGTGTGAACAACATAAAACAGGATTAACACTGAACCGAAGTGTGTACTAAAAACAGAACCCCTGCCTGCTTTTGAAAGAATGGCAGCACTGGAAGAGAGAAGCCACCCTAGTCCTGTGTACCCCTTGTTGGCTAAACAGTGTTCAGTGGACTATGCAAATGGCTCTGTTCAGGTGCGGACAAAGCATACGAGGGATCGCGCCCTCGTTCTGTCTCTCTCCTTTTTAAGTGATAAACTCAAAACTTACTTAGAAAACTCCCCTCAGACTTTCAGCAGGGGGAACACAGAGCAGAGCAAAAGTGGTTCCAGAGACTCTCGAAGCAGAATATACAGGGGAATGTTGCAAAAATACTTACAGGCTAAAAGCCGTATCTCCCACCTCTAAAAAAATATTATTGGTTGGTTGATTCTAGGATATTTTTGTGTTATTATGTGACTTAATTTCTATTTCACCCAGGCAAGTGTTCCACAGATAAGTAAAATAAGTAGTTTCTTAGAGATTATGGGTCTCCTCCCAGTTGTTTTTTTTTTTCCCCTATCAGTGCTACCTACACAGGAAATAAAGCCAGCAAAACAAAAAAAAAAGAAAGAAAAGAAAAAAATTATAATTATTATAGAGGACTACATGGATTTAACATGATTGGGCACTGCATTGAATTTATGGCATTTGAGTCACTTTATCAATATTATATTTAGGAAAGAGAAAGGTGACATTTAAAAATATGTTTCTCTTTAAATTATACTAATTCTAGTATGTACTATATGTCAGATTGAATTTTGGGTATCTATGTTTTCTTTGTTAGGTTTAGACTAACTTGTATTTCGAAACTTTAAGATTTGTTCACATTCAGACGGGGCTATAAAATTGTGTATAATTTTAAAATTAATTAAAGAAATCATATTTTATACAGACACAGACATATACATATATCTACACACAAACACAGACACACACAAATTAACTTTTTTAAACCCATGTGAAGCAAATATGTTTTGTTTTGCATTCATATGTAATGGCATTACATTGAATTTTCATATTCCAAAAATATGTTCAATATAGATATTTTTATAAGATAGATTTGTTTGAGAATACCATAGAGATTTTACTAAGAGAATAATTTTGAAATGTCAAAAATCAAAATCTTATCATTCACTTTCAATAGCATCTTATGACAAACATTAACTTTATTATCCTTTATCCAGGGCTTAAAATTACCTACCCATTTCTTCACTTTCTACTGGCGCTTTGCTACTACTTTTATTTTAGAATATTGTCTGGCAGTTTAATTTTGGCATTCTTGATATACATTGAATACACCAAGAATATCTAAATTATTATGACATTGAAATTCTAAAAATTATATTTTAATCTTTAAATGTTTATTACCATTTGCCTTATAGTATGTTTTTTAAGAAATATGTCTCTATCCTTCTGTTTAATATTATTAAGTACTTTAAGTATGTACATTAATTAGGTTGTGGGTGAATAGCTTAATGATAGTTAATGAAATCAAGTTTAGAAGATATTAGTTTAAAATCAATTTTTGAAGTGTATTTTTTATAACCACCTCTCTGGTGTCAAATTGATTGCTTATAGTAACTTCTCGTGTTGCATCAAAAAAGATTACATGCATTCCTTTGCAATTTTTTAAATCATTAAAGTAATCAATTTAGTGCATTAAACTGCATTTTCCTGGTCATTCATTCAAAAACACTTGACTGTGCGTAGGCACTGTCCTGGGCACTAAGATTCTGAAATAAATGATAAAATTATAAAATGATCTTGAGTGCATTAAAAACACACATGTGCTCGCACGCGCACACACACACACACACACTCTCTTAAAAACAGGACTTTTTCTGTCTATGTCTCCAACTTAGACTTGGATAACACACACACACACACACACACACACTTAAAAACAGGACATTTTCTGTCTATGCCTCCAACTTAGACTTGGGTCAGTCTTCAGAAAATTATTTCCGGAAGTTAGGTAGCAGCAGTTTTACATAAAGCTTGAGTAATGAAGTTTCCATCCTGATTTTTGGGTTTGGGCTGTTTAGAGCTGATGTGAAGTTGGCATCATGAACCCAGCTAGGAACTGCACACTTGGGCCCTGAATATTCAGGAGTGTGACTGGGGGTCCTGGAGCTGTTGGGTCTGGTCAGGCGTGAGCTCCCTCAGCTAAAATACCGGACAAGACTTCCTCATGAAGCCTTTCAAGATTTGACCACCAAAGTTATATCTTAAATTATATCTTAAAATGCTCTAAATTTTTTGGACATGGTTTGTTTTTTAGACTGGAAAAGAAAGGAAGCGGGGAGGGGAAACAGTTTAAAAGATCTTGTAAGAAACAGAATCTACCAGATCATGGGAAAAGCAAAGGGATTTATTCGAACTCTAGATGATTTCTTGTGGTTTGACTTTGAGGAGAAAGGTCTGGCATTATAAATTATATCCATCAAAGTAAATGACTATGAGAAGGGAATAAGGTAATTTTTATAAGGAAACCTTGCCCTTAATCTTGAGATAATCTTCCAGCCACTGTCTTTGTCCAGCATTCCTGTAAAACTACCCACTAGACTTCCCAAAAGTATGAGATTTCAACTGGCCCAGGGACTGGAAGCTGGACTTCAATGTGGTCCTCTGCCTCTTGATAGCCTCTCTTCGGTGGATGCGTTTTATTACAGTGTTTTATTTACTTATTTATTTCGAAGATACAGACTGACTTGCTTTAGGTCATTACAATTATCGTCTTATGCATTTTTAGATGTGTATAATTAGATGCTTAGTGAAGTTAGGTAATAAGATTTATATTGGCACCAGTTAAGTTTATAGAAGGATTAAAATCTTGGTGGCATGGTACCATGGCCAACCGAAATGTGCTGGAAATATCTCAGGAGAATATCTGTCAAGTATTTATGCTCAATTAAAATCCGTACTACATGTTACAAGGTGATTGTCTCATGATAGGTTGGCATTGTGATGTTGCAAAGCTCCTGTTTGACGTGATATGCAGTGCAGTTTTGTCGTTGTCGTTATGGACTATAGAATTACAGACTTTGGAAGGGAAGTGAGAAATATGAGATAAAAAACTGTCTCATCTTGGGTACAGTTAATATCTTCTGTAACACCAGAAAACTATAAAAATATAGTCTTTTTAATCCCCTCCCCTCAATAGATGCAGTGGGCAGCTGACCTTTATATAAGAGCTGAGTCACCTCAACTATGTTTTCCCTTCATGTGTGTTGTTGGCAAAATATTTGTGAAAATGTATTTTTTTTCCCCATCATCCTCCTGAATTTTCTGGTATCACTCCCCTTGAATCCTCTTCTCTTCACTTTTTATTAAGCTGAGATGGAATTTTAAAATAGATACGTCTTCTTTATGCATAGTGCCACAATGCTTTGAGAAAGCTTCGCCGTAGTCTTAAAAAAAAACCAAAACCAAAACCAAAAAAATTCCCAAACTCTAATAAAGCAACAGCCTCCAATCTTGGGGTTTGCCGGGGGTCTGGTCATTGGTGATTTCTCTAGTACTGGATGTGAAGGATTTGTCTCCTTCCGCCCCACCCCCGGAGTCCACAGTGCTCCGTGTAGGATGATGATAACGTACCTGGAAGGAAACGTCGGTCCCCGCAGCATCAGACGTCCCTGTAGCATCGGACGGGGCGCGGTGCCATCTGCCCCACCTGCTGCATCCAGGAGCCCATCTGGTGACTGCAGTCGCTCATCGCAGGCCTCTTCGGAGGAGCGGTCGGGCAGAGAAGCAGGCGGTGTGAATTATTTAGGTAGCTCCTACAAATAAATAGAGGGAAAGGAGAAGAGGAAGCGGGTCTCCGCCCTGGGGCCTCGGATGCTCTGATGCTCGAAAGCATTTGGTTTGCATGTAGATATAGATGTATAGATCATTGTGCAGATTACAAACCAATGAGTTTTATCTTGATTTAGATAGCACTCGGCTTGTTTTGCACTTAAAATATAGCCAGCTTCAGGTAGGGAACCTTAGGGACTTTCAGCATAAATGAAACTAATGAAATGTAATATATTTAGACTGATTTAGCAGAAATAAAACAACTGCGTGTCCTTTCTGAAATGGTTGTGTGTGTGTGTGTGTGTGTGTGTGTGTGTGGACAACACATTTGACTTTTTTTGTGAATTGTAATTTATATATATTGTGTCCTTTTTTCCTACTTGATAGAAAACAAATTAGAAAAAAATATTCTGTGTTGATTTTGTGTATGTTGCCCATCAAAAATATCTTAGCTACTGTGCACAAAACGCTGTTACTGGATTTAGAATACGCACTAATATATACTAAATATGAAATGAAAGACTTCAATCCTAGAAATCTCTGTTTGACTTTGCATGTTTCGGATATAGATAAACCACATAGAAAGGCACAAATACTCTAGAAATTGCCTGATGAACTCATATGAAATACTTAAAGAAATGGTGAATTGGAGTCATTTATATTGAAATGGACTCTATTGAAATAAGGAAAGTTTAACAAAATGATTTTAAAAGGTTTATTGGTATCATTTTGTAGCTAACAAGATAGGTTTACAAGGCATTAATTGTCATTGAAGTCTAGGAAGATCTAGTTTGTATAAAAATGATTCTAAATTTAAAATGAAGGTTTTAGAACCATGAATGGAATTGGTAGTATCCAGACTTAACACAAAACAAACTGTATTTTTTTTTTCTCAGAATCATTCAGAAGATAATATAATTTTGGGGTGGGGATAGGGGCTTAATTTATGATTCATTATATACTTGTTTTTACTTGATAGAGTAATACGGATAGATGAATGATGTTATATGTTATCTCTAGTCTGTTTATGTTTTAACTGATAAGCCTATGATAGAGCCATGAAAAGAGAATATATTTTTGAATATTTGTGTTCCAGAATAGACTGGATTCTTTAGGGTGTGTTTACTCCATCCCACTTGACTCGATTCGGTTGCAAAATAAATTTAATGGATCTGTTTTTATGAGCCAGTAAAGCTCCAGCCTCCACTTAAATAAGCAGCACCTACGTGGAGCAAAATATGCATGAAAATGAATCACATTCTAATTCAAAATACAACCGCTTCCTATTTGTTCGAATAAAATACTTTTTATTTCAAGGAAATTTCTTTATAACCAGCTTCTTTCCGAAAAGTATTTGAGATGATTCCTTTTTATCTGCATTTGAAACCATGTTCCAGTGCCAAATAAAATGAGATATTTGTCTTAAGGCGAGGAACTTCGTAAAATTTAAGGGCATGAAAATGTAAAATTCAAGAGCGGCAGGCAACATCTCCTTCATCCCCTCATTCCACCCTTCTTCCATCCATCCCACATTTCCTCCTTCGATGTCCCAGGCCCCTCTCTCCCTCGCCCCACACTGAACAACACCCTCATCTCCCCCCAAGGTTATATTTTTCCAGAATTTTTAACAAGGACCTTTACTTACTCTTCTTAAATTTTCTTTTCCCGGAAAACAGTCTCTTCTTCCTAGATCCACTGGATACCATTTGCTGCCGATTGAATGACTACTCTTGACAGGCCGAAAAAGGACACTGTCAGCAGCGACATGAATTCATTAGAAGTACCATGTAGCTGTTAGTGGTCATGGTTAACTGCAAGAACAGAAATTCTCTCGCTGTTTAATTGGCAACTTCGGGGAACACGTAGAGATGGTTTGAGGCTTTGTAAGTGCACCAAGTCATGTTATAGAAGAAGTATAAGCACATCTATAGAAGAACACTTAAGCTTCTTACATATTGCTCAAAATTGCTTTTATTCACCACGATGTGCTCATTTTTAAAATTTATTTTTTATTTAGGACTCAGGAGTCCCCCTGAGTGTTGTTTTATCTCCTTTTGAGTTCTGATGTTAGGGTTTTATGAGGTCTCTCATCTAATCTGGACAGGGCCAGCTTTATGTTCTCTCTGAATAATTCACATGCATATGATTTCATCCGACCGTGTGCTTGCGTCATCTTTGCCCGGAGTATGTAATCACTTACTTTAGCCGAAGATTATGCTAAAAAAATATATTTGTTTTGATGGAAGGCTTTTAGAGTTTGGTTATTTCCATAAAATGACAACGGAAACTTACTAAATTAACATACATCTGCACATATACCTGCTGTAAATCTTTTACATTTACATTCATTATCTCTCATAAGACTAGAAAATCCATAATCTGGATGTTAGTTTTATTTTTATTTGATTGGCGTTTTCATCAAAAGCGTTATTTAAAGACATGAACATTAACTTTTAAAGAAAGCTAGGTGCCCACATATTTGTCAGGAATTTTCAAAGAGAAATTTCATAATTTGTCAAGGAAATTCCCAGAAGGAAATTAGTTAGTGTTACGACTTGCTTTTTAAGAATGCTGACTTTATAATTATGTAGTCAGTTGGTAAGTCTAATGATTTAATTAGAACCAAAAAATTTATTGAATGTTAATAAAAGTCATTATATAACACATTCCATATTTCAAAAGTAAATCCCCATTTAGTGGTTCTTCCTGAAATTTGCCATTGACGGTTTAGTCAGATCGGCTATATTTATGGAAGGTTAGCTGCTTTAAATACTGCTCTCTAATAGCAGTTATGGTGTTATTAATTATATGGGATAAGTAGCAAATAGTAACATTCATGTTGCTTCTTAATAGCCTCCCATAAAGAACTTCATTACCCCATTCATAGGGAAGAAGAGGGAGGGAATAATACACCACGGGTATTTTATGGCCCATAAGTGGGGAGGAAAGGTGACCATTTGGGTTTTCCCCAAAGCAAGCCTAATAAGTAGAGTGGTATTTACTTAGGCACTGAAGACAGTCGACATGGCTTGGTCATCTTTCATTTCGGAGTGTCACAACTGGCCCAGACGTGATGCCAGATTTCTTTATTTACTTAGAAGATATAGATTCAAACTTGGTTGTCTTTGATGGCAAGAGAAGACAGGTTGGCTGATGAGTGCAAACAGAAGGAGCAGCATCTGTGCATGCAGAGGGATGAGGAGGCTTCTGGGCCCTTTCTGCTCCCATCTCCTATCAAAATCTGGCAGAACGTCCTGCTGTTAGTCTCGGGATCATAGTTTGAGGGTCGTAGTGGATGCAGGTTTTAAAAATAATACACTTTATTTTGGGATAGAAGATACTATAGTATAGGTTATGGGCTTGGGAGACAGAGGCCTGTATGCTGTTACTTAGAGCACGTTAAGTTTAATATTCTAATAAAATACCATGCAAAAACTGCTTGGTGAGAGTGGGCACACAATAAATACTTCACGCCCCCTTCTACTTTGCTCTTAATAATGGGGTTGTTGGTGGCACTCGAAAAAGTACAAAACTGAGATTTCACTTCTCAAAGCCAAATTGGCTTCTTACCTCAACCGACAAATTCTGAAGTCGAAATGAGTCATAATAAGGATTAGTCAGGGAAGCTTGAATTGGACCTATTTCTCCTGCATGTGTGACTCCTTATCAGCCTCCTGCTACTTATAATTGCCGGATTCGCTTTCTGAAATTAGCAAAGGGAAAAGCGAAGTAAAGGCAGAAGCCTCGACCCCCGCACTTTTCTTCACGGCCTGGGTCGTTAGCGGATGGCTAGGACTATACAAATGTAATATTTAATTATTACTATTGGAAGAAATGTAGGAATAAAACTATGAAGGGGAAGGTAGAGATTCTAGCAGATGACTATGAGGTTAAAGATATTTGAAGAGCTTCTCATTTTTTTAACTTTAAAATTTTTTTCAATTATAATTGATGTTCAGTCTTGCCATGACTTCTTTATGTCGTTAGCTATAGCTTCTGTCCAGCTAGTCTGCATGTGGTTCTCAGGGGTGGTGCTTCTGTAGCCTTGAAGAGGTTCTCTTGTCTTCAGCTTCTGTTATCTCTTAAAGAGCATCGGTATAGCCTGTCTTTGATGCTATTCCAGTAAACACTGCAATTTGGCTTCTGAAATTCGAAGCCCCTATAAGCCTTGTTACCAAGAGTATGAGTGCCCAGCTCCTGTCTTTAAGAGTGTGAGTGAATGAGTGTGTACGTGTGTGCATGAGTGTGTGTGTGTGTGTGTGTGTGTGTGCGTGTGTGTGTGTGTGTGTGTGTGTGAGAGAGAGAGAGAGAGAGAGAGAGAGAGAGAGGTGGTCCTCAATCTATTCCAGGTGAGTTTCCTGAAGGAAGGGTTAAATCAACTGGTTGAGCAGATTTTACTCTCCTGTGGTGATATTTTATTTATATGGTAAAATGCTTGGGAAGTGATTAATTTGTCAGGGGAACATCTTGTTATTGTAAATTTGCTGCACATGTAATAAAATGGCCATGCCATAAATGGAGAAAGGAAGATTTTTAAGAACTGAAATTGCCAGAGGGTCTTCTATATTTCCATCAGTTTATTTTCACTCAGATTTCTCCCTTTAAAAACAACAGCTTCAAAAGACTCCTGGCTTGCTGTTAAGAGAGGCCTCTGAGCTCTTGAGTTTAAAAAAAAGGGGGAGGGGCAGGGGAAGGAGTGTCATGGAAGAAGCAGAGATAGGGTGGTAGTGTTGGTGCCTCGTTTTCTCTCCCTGGACCAACGATGACTGATACATCCATTAAATTTCAGCCCAGGCTGATTGACTGAGTGGTCTTATATAAATTAAAAAATACAGGTCATATACCTTTTCTGATAGACTGTAAATGAGAAACAGGAGTTCCTTTAAGCCTCAAAAGAGGAAATCCATCGACGAGGTTTCGAGTCCATAAGGTGCTACAGCATCAACTGTTCTTGCTGTGTCTGTACCGTAAATTTTAGTTAATACACAAATATTACACTAGCCTTTTAGTTAATACAAATATTACACTAGCCTTCCCTCCACTTGCTCCAGAGAGAAGTCATTCGTAAATGAACTCACGTGATGTAGAAGAATTTCTAGCTTTTGTTGCAGTTTGAACTTGTGCTTTCCAGATCTGAAAGGAAACAGAAATCATTCCTTGCACTTTTTTTTTTTTTTTTTAGTGTAACAAGTGACAATGGCATTAGTTAAGGAGCAGTGACTTTTATTCACACTCATTCTCTCGGCTCCATGTCCATTTGTCCATTGGAATGAGCCACTTATCATGCCTCCAGGTTTCTCCTCTTTCAACATCAAGAGTTATGAAAGGAAAAGACCATTTTTCCCTGGCCCTCCATGACAGGCAGACTGAAGATTGTGGTCATTTGGATTAAGAACATATCCATCACCAGCAGCCAGCAGGTTATTATTATGTCGCCTTTGAATATATGAATTTCATACACTGCATGTTGGAAGTCTAAGAATGCCAACTTTTTAGATAAATAATTATCCCATTGGTGATATACGGCACACTGTTGCCACATTTTCTCACTTTTACTGCATTCTGCCCTTATCACCCACGACATAAATCTTTTGCTTTCATATTTAGTAAAACTACTCGACTAACAACCCCCTATGCTCAGTATAGTCAACTGATCACACACCATCATTTGACTCTCATTATTTGTTTTCTTGCGACAGATATTTTAGTAGATCGTCTAGTTTAAATTTGACAGCGTATTTGATACATCCATGCAGGTAAGTAAGCAGATGACCTCATTTATGTGATGGCTGTGACCTCAGTATGCAGCCCTCAGCTTCGTGAGCGTCCATGGATAGAAAGATGGATGAATGAACAAAATTCCCAGCATCGGTCAGTGTTCTTATCTGAGCCCGCTAATCTGTCAGCTGAATTTTAGAGAGTGGAGAGAAATATGTACATGTGGAAGAAGGCTAGGACAGAGGTGCCCATTTCTCAAGAGATTCATTTTTTCTAAGCCTCAATTCACTGAGTCACCGAATCTTTGATTCCTTAGGCATGGGACAGAGGCTTCACTCTACGTCTCGTGTAGAGGTTTCTGGGGTGATGAAACCGAACCCCTTTCTCTGTTTCCCATTTCTTTCTCTGATCTTCCTCCTTCCAGTTTCTTTCTCACCATAAACCTTAGTTTCTTTATCTGTAAAGCTCAAGCCTATATACTCACCATCACTTAAACTATGAAATTTGTGTTTCCCAGGAAACATATGTGCTTAGAGTTTGCATGATGACGTGTGTGCTCCACAAGGTCTGTCCACACTGTCTTGTCTTGTTCTCCTGTAGTTGGTGGCTAAGATGGTTGAATGCAGCTAAGTGGTTTTGGAAGTTATCTCGTGTGGAAGTTAGCTACTTTCCCCAACCCCAGACCCGTTTAAATGAATCGTTATCCACATGGCATCTGGTGGAGGGCTCTAACTTTATTAGTTTCCTGCGTAACTTTCACACCACCTTAATGCTCAGCATGGATATTTGACCTTCTCTGAAACTCACATTTCCTTTGGAAAAGGCCTCGTTGTTCTTCATGGGCAGAACCATCCCTTGTATATAGTAGATACTCACTAAAGATTTATGAATCGATTCATTTAAAGCTCTGATACAAACAAGTGGCATAACCTCTTAATCTCAGGTACTGAGAAGTCGAGGAGATTGTTTTGTGTGCTATTGTGAGCTCTTGTTGCGGAAAATCAGGACAAGTCAGAATGCATATCAAAGTGTTTAAACAAACATCAATCATAACAGATCTCCAAAACCAAATGCTTTTTTTTGGGGGGGCGGGGGTTGGTTAGAGCCTCAGATAAGCATGGATTTATATTTCAAAAGTAGGTACAGATTTACTTTCATACTGGATGATTTCAAATTTTACAAATCACATTTTGTCCTACAAATTTATCGTAATGTTTTACATCTGCATAACTCGTTACGCTTTTCAAAGGTTTTCATGCCTTTTCTTTTGAGTCCCAGCATTCTGTGCATTAGATAGTATTAGCATTAATTAGTGCTCCCATTTCAGTTGTTAGAGCCACAGTGAATTAATTAATATGTATTAATTATGCATACTGATATAGTTAATTAATGACAGCGACTAATTGGCCAGGAAGTTCTACCTGACATCTAGCTCCAGTTTTCCATGCGGTGAAATAAGTCAGTTTCCCCTTATTGGAAAGCTATAATCCTGTACCAATCAAATAATAATCATCCTTTAAGCCTTCTCCTTTCTGTGATACAAGTAATCTGGTATTTTCTAAGTTGCTCAGTAATTTCGACTATTCAACAATATTCTTTGTTCTTGGTCATTTAAGGACTAAGCTACTTTTTAAAAATCTTTTTGTTTTTGTCACATTTTTGTTTTCATGGGTTCGAATAGTCATCACAGATACATCATAGCACTTCAAGTGTACAGTTGTTTAGGAAAATTAAAGCACTGAACAATAAAATAGAAGATTGAAAAGTCAGTAGTTATAACTACAGTTGACATATTTCATTGGCTATTACAAAGTATTGTTAATATAAATTTGTGGCACAGCATTTTGTAGTTCAGTGTACAGGATTTAGACATAGAAAGTTCAAGTTCTGGCTTTATCACAGTCCTGTTTTCTCTCCTATACAGATAAAACTTTTCTCACAGGGTTGTCTTGAGAACCAGTGTGTGACTATAACTTCTTTTCCAATAAAAAGAAAAAAAAAATTTTCAGATACCTTCTTGGGACATATGAAGTCATAGCAATATTTTTTAAGAACAGTATCTTGAGAATTCATCCTCTCCGAGAAGTGGTAGAATAGAGGACCATTTATGCCATCATCTTCATGACCTCGACTAACTCTTACTAGAGTCAGAGTTTGAGTATTTAAAGCAATGTCAGACTGCTATAAGCCAGACACGAAACCCTGTGTGATCAGGTTGATGACAACATTAGTAAAAAATCACGATGCCTTCAGCTGACATAAGGCCTTGCAGTTCATTGCTTTATTCAACAAACCTCTATGAAGTGACACATTTATTAAGTAGCTATCTGAGTTCAGCATTGTACAAATGTCCGAGGATACAGCATCCAGTTGATACAGCCCATGTCTTCAAGGCAAATTTCAATTGAAAAAAACTTTTTATTTTGAGATAATCGTAGACTCAACGTGCAGTTTTATGAAATAATACCAAGAAATCCTGTGCCTTTTATCCAGTTTCTTACATAATTGTAGTACAACAACATCACAGCCAGGAAGTTGGTATTGACACAATCCATAGACTTTATTCATATCTCACAAGTTTTACATGCACGTGTGTGTGTGTTCTATGCAATTTTATTATATATGTAGATTCCTGTGACTACAACCATAGTCAAGACGAGAACGGTTCAACCACAAGGTGTTAATTTGTTTTTTATTTAATACTTTATAAAACATGATTTTTTGTCAAGGAAATTTTAGCTTGACTGACTCATATATTATTTATGTACCGCTAGGGGTGCAAAAACCTCTTTTAATGATGTCTGGAGTATTTATCTTCTTATTTTTATTTTCATTCTTTTTGCCACTAACTTAATTCAAGTCTTCATCATTTGTCTGGATGGATACAATAGCTGTCTAGCTGGACTTTAAACACTGTGACTTCAGAGATTTAGTCTATTCGTTTTATTAGGTTATATTCCTAAAACTTAATAGGGGTGAATAAATGAATATATGGACATCACTGCAACCCAAACTGTGTTTAATAAAAACACAGATTGGGTTAGTTCTCTTTTCTCCATAGAAATCGTGAGTAGCTTGCCATCACTTACAAAATGACATTTACATACCATAGACCTTCCATAATCTGGCCTCAACCTACAGTCAGAACCCAGAGCAGATTCCACATCCCCTCTAGTTCTTCAGAACCACCCCTCCTTCATCCTCTGAGCCCACCCCGCATTCTCCCCACTTCTGGGCCATCCTCCCATGTCTTAAAATGGTCTTTTTCCTTCTTGCTCACAGATATCCTTCTGAATTCAGTGCCAATAATTTTTATTTGTTTTCCCCACAATTCACTATGTGATATACTTCCCATTTAACAGATTCAGAAGCAGAGG
>NW_006439191.1:5746561-5752740 GCF_000325575.1 Pteropus alecto | reverse complement strand
AGGGCAATGAAGTCCGGTCGGCTTTCTTTCCTTCCAAACCATGCACATGAATACGTAGAAGAATTTCGTGTTTGTAGGGACAAGTATTTTACACATTTTTAGAGATAGTACAGAGATGTGTTTGTCCTTCAGATCAGTAGACTTATTACTCACTGTGGCTCTGGCTTCAGTTTCATCCTTTGCTTCTTTAATAGGTTGGAAAAAGATCAAGCCTAAGGGATGGAAACCAGAATATGGACTAGGTTCTGCTTCTAGTTCTGGGTGTCCTTGAATAGGTCATCTGCCTCACTTCCCTGATCCTCTGTGTCCTTGTGTGTAAAATGAAAAGTAGAACTAGGTGTTGATGAAATACATTCTAGATCTGGTCTTCAAAGACCTGGTACAGGGCATAGGAATCAGTAGAAACTTCTGAGCCTACACAGTTCTTATAGTTACCTTATTGTTCAAAGTTTTCTTTTTTTATATCAGTTGTATTGAGATAAAATCGACATACAACAAAAACGCATATTTTCAGTGCACAGTTGGATGACTTTTGACGAATGCGGTCCATACGGCGCACACAAACTCCAGTTGCCTTACGGCCCCTTCCCGGCCATCTACCGCCCTTGCTCCAGAGAACCGCTGTGACTTCTGTCTCTGCAGAGTTTTGCCTGCTCTAGAACGTCACATGAACAGAATCTTAAGGCTGTGTGCTCTTTCGTATCTACCTTAGTTTTCTTCCCCAGGGTGTCTTTGATATTCAGACGTGTTGATGCATTTATCACAATTCATTTCTTTTTTATTGTTGACTAGGATTCCACTGTGTGTGTGTGTGTGCGCGCGCGCGTGTGTGTGTCTATGCATATATGTGTGTACCTATCACAATTTGTTTATCTGATTGTTTAGCTTAGGGCTATTATGAATTCAGCTGTGTTGCACATTTGAGTATAGTTCTTTTTGTGTGTATGTATTTTTTTTTTTTTTAGTAAATATCTAGGACCGAATTGTTGTAATATGACCAGTGTCTGCTTACCTTTATAAGACACTTCCAAACATTTTTTTCCAAAAGGTACCATTTTATTTTATTATTATTTTTATTTTTTATTTTTAGTTTATTGGCGTAACATTGGTTAATACAATTATATAATTTTCGGGAGTACATTATAATTTGACATCTATGTATTCTATTGTGTGATTACTGCCCAGAGTCCAGTTTCCTTCAGGTACCGTATATTTGATCCCTTTTACCTACTTTGCCCCCCAACCCCCTGTATTTGACCCCCTTTACAAAAGGGTACCATTTTATATCCTTCTAGCAATGTATATCAATTACAGTTGCTCCATATCCTTACCAGCATTTGGTGTTGTCAGTTTTGTGAATTTTAGCCATTCTTAGGAGTGTAAAGAAATTTTTTTTAAAAAAATTTACAGCTATAATCAATACTCTAAAAATCATATAATTTAAATTGCTATATATAACTTAGAGATATCATAATTAGCATATATCTTAGTTAATATTGAAAATTTTAACACCATTATCTTATATTTTATCATCTTTATACACTTTAATCACTTGTATTTGTTTTGAATACCCACTGATGTTTTTATAGGTGATGTATATATAATATGTTCGTGGATATGGATAATCATATTTATTATAGTCTCAAGTTTTCTTGTTTGCAACAATGTTGTGAATAGTTTATAGTTTTTTATAGTCTCCCATATCTCCTAAAAATTAGGCTTTTATTGTTGTTAATAGTTGAAAATATCTTTATAACTAGTTAACCAGAAGAGTCCATCAGTAAAATGAGAGATTTTTTTTTTCCTCAGAGTATACCTTTATAACAAATTTAGGATTTTTTTAAAATTGGGTAATGAGATACTGCCAGTTAAGTGATGGAGTTTACGTGTTAAAAGTTTTCTCTACAAACAGTGTATTTATGGGTGATAATCATGCCTATAATGAAAATAAATATTTTGATCATAGCCTTTCCAATTATTTACTGAAAGTGAGGGATTGATCTCATGTCACCCAGCTAGCGTTCTATGCTACTGACTTGGAGGACAAAAGGATGATCCTTCTAATATTCATAGAAGAATTAGGTAGTGAGCCAGGTGACTAAATGGGAAATCAAAACTTCTCATCCAGCCTTCAAACATCATTTCCTCCTTTTGCAATATATGTCTGCGGATCTTTATTTACTGTTGCCTTTAGAG
Source organism: Pteropus alecto (assembly GCF_000325575.1). Classification (NCBI taxonomy): domain Eukaryota; kingdom Metazoa; phylum Chordata; class Mammalia; order Chiroptera; family Pteropodidae; genus Pteropus; species Pteropus alecto. Next base: position 5,750,544 of record NW_006439191.1, on the reverse strand, counting down.
ATAGCAAACAGAGTTAGAAAGCAATGAAATGCATTTAACACCAAATCTTGACTGAGTATCGTTTAATTGTTCTCTGATGCAAAAAGCACTTTATAATTTTGCAGCTTCACGACCTCACGATTGTGAGTGCCAGGCATTCTATTGGCTAAGAGAAATGATCGGGAATCTAAAGTACATGCTAATGGCACCTCGGATTGAGAGAGCTGAATGTGTGTTTACCCCCATAGATCTCTTTATTTTAAATTATATGTGATTTTTTTCCATTTCCATTTCTCCTAGATTTTCCCCTGCCTTGCTCTTCCTCTCTCTGAATATACACATCAGTCTCTTGAGTTTCCTTAACAAAAATACAATTTCAGGCTTTCTCTACGTGAAAACCATGACAAAGTGATTTTATAGCCAGTTCTGAAAGTGACTAAACTTGACAACAATTGTATTTTATGACAACCTCTGCTTTCATGTCCCTGGCCTACTTTTATATCAGCAATTTTTTTTTTCTTACCCCAAATATGAACACTTTCCTATCTCTGCATTAGCTGAAAACAAATCCCTTTACCAGGAATACATTTTCATGGAGAAAAGCATGTTTCGCTCAAGTCACCAGACTTAACACCTTAACTCTATAATATTCAATTTCTCACTCACCGAGAACCAAAGCCTTTTTTTTTTTTTTTTTGGTGGCGGTTTGTGTTCATAGGGGTTGGGGAAGAATTAGTATTATGGAACTAAACCAGATTAAGGGGGAATGTGAATTAGATTTGGTAACAGATGGTGCTGTGGAAATTAAAGGTTCTTTGCGAATGGAAGCGACAGCCGCTTGCCTCTGTTCTCTCTGTCTCTCCAGTTCGGGCACTTGATCGACGGGTATAAATCACAACAATCCTGTCTTGACAGCCAATTTCGAGAATTTGATCTGGTTAGAGACGTGGCTTTCCTGCTCCACTCACCGAAACCCGCTTCTGTTTTTTTTCCACACGGCACCTTGTCATATTTAGAAAAGCAGAGTCGCCTGCCTCCCCTTAATGAAATTTTTTCTTAATTACAGTTTTAGCTCTTTAGTTTTAATTACTTTCCCATTCAGCCTGAATTTTCGTAACATCTCTGAGGAATTTTTCCTTCTTTCTTTTCCACCCTTTTGACTCACCCATATGCTTTCGTTGTTACTGAAGGTGCTTTTTGTTGTCAGAAGTTGTCAGAGGCACTCCTTGAGAATCCAAATGATCAAAATCATTATTTTTAAAGGGAAAGGTTCTCATGGGCTATACTAAAGTTATCAAATCAGAAAAAAAATTTTTTTAAAGTGTCAGAAGCGGTCACCAAAAATAGCAATGATTTCAACAAAATTACATGAGAAAGTGAGTGAAACAGTTTTTTTTTTTTGGTTTATAAAGGCCCTAGAAATATCTGCTCCATAGGCTCAAGTAAACCCCACCCAGTAGAAAGATGTGGCCACAATGTGGCAGAACCAGTTGGTGTCTGTATTGACCTTGCGATGATCTAGGAAATCAGAACTAAAATATAGAGACTCCGAGGGAGAGATGAGAACAAATTACATAGACCCGTTATGTCCAGGCCCTCAGGTCTGACAAGCTCAGGGGACAAAAACTGAGGTCTCCTCTTCCCAATCCACGTGGCATTTGGGCTTCCAGCATATCAAGGAAAAGGAAAGAGAAGAGAGGGAAAAATCACTCCAGAAATGAAGAGACGATTCTCTGAGTGAGCAACTAACAGTTGGTAGAAATGAAGCTTCCTACTGGCAGTCAAATCAAATGGAGTAACAACTCAGCGGCTCCCCACTGCTTGCTGTCAGCGTGGTGTTGCACGCGGGGACAAACAGTCACTTACACACTGATTGCAGGGAATTGCCCTTTCTGCCAACGCCTCCCACCAAAACCATGTAATGAGCGGAAGGAGAACCGTTTCTAGGAAAAACCAGGAGGCCTGCTTTCCAGCTCCCCCCGAATGACCATTGCTCTGTTTGTCCGTTTGTCGCCCACTGGGGAGGATTCCTCAGCGAAATGTGTTTGCTGCCGTTTCGGTGTCGTGTAGCGAGTTGTTTCTGTAATTCCTTCTCGTGCTGCGGGTGCACGCCCGTGCACAGGCACGCGCACTGCTGCGGTCCTGGGTGGAGGCTGAGGACAGTGGCCCCAAAGAAGATGGAAGTTTGGGCAGTGAGATTTAGGACAACAGCCCTTGCTCTCCAGTCTAATCTGAATGACAGGCTAATGGGGATTTTCTCTGAGTTAGATATAGTTTTTAAAAAAAATGGCAGAAGTTACTTTAGAAAGCCTGTGGGTTAATCCTCTCATTTGACACGTGAGGACACTGAGTCTAAGTGGTGCGGTGACTGGTCTCAGGTCCCACGGTGCCATGCCCAGAGCTGGACCCCACGTCCGCCTCTCCGTCCCGTGCTGTAAAAAGGCAGGGTTTCCTGGGACAGGAGATGACAGGCGAGCTGTGGGAACTCTGATGCAGCTGCTGCTTTTTTTTAACTCAGTTTTTCAAAGTTGCAAAAAAGGTTTAGAAATTTTCCTCTGCGTGGCAGCTCCTTCTGAGCTGAACCCCTGGCTTTTCATTGGCTTCCTTTGGCTTCCCCGGACGCTGTCCCACTGCTGAATAATCCCCTTCACAAAGCCCGTTCTTTTGCAAGGCACATCCTTCGTCATTTTCGTGGCTTGAGGTCAGAGTGTGTGTGTGTGTGTATATATATATATATATATATATATATATATATATATATATATATATATATATATATATATATATATATATATATATATATGTGTGTGTGTGTGTATTATGTGTATGTATATGTGTGTATATATATACACACACATATATATATGTATATATGTAAATATGTATGTGTATATATATATTTCTGTTTTTTTCCCTGGCCTGCAAGTAGTAGCTTGTGTGTTTAAGCTTTACCTTCTCTCCAAGTAGCTAGCTCATTGAAATGTTTAAAAAAAAAAGGACAGGGGAAGAAGTCTTAGGATTAATAATTAGCTGACTTCCCTTCTTCCACACCTCCCCCCACTCCTACTTCTTCTGAGCAATACCTGATACCGGCAGAATATAATAGTAACCTCTGCTACCGTAGATCACCCCAGACCGGCTGCATTTGCATCCAGATATTAACTCCTGCAGACTAAGCTATTAAGTCAAAAGTATAAATACAGTTGCTCCGCTGTCCAACAGGGAGCGATGCGGTTTATTATCTCTGGTTGCGCCGTGAATCTCTCTCTACCATAGAAATGTTCGTATGTGCTCGAAGCGACCTCTATTTCAACAGCGATTCCTTCTCAGCATTTAGATGTCCTCATCACTGTAATTCACCCAGTTTCCGGGTGTGTTTTCGAGTTCCACTCCAAGTGAACCGGCGGCCTCGTGGGTCACTGTAATTGCTTTTGCGAAACATTTCCCTAATGAATAAAGGGCGACATCAATACGGCCATCTCAATATCCCCGCATCAACTCCCGATAGCGTTCTTACTTCCTGTGTCAGTGTCGCAAAGAGAATAGGGAAGGGAGCGTTCGGCAGCCTGAGCTTTCATTGACCTGGATTTGATTTGTGAACTCCATCACCGGAAAGCGCGTGGAGTGCGTCTGAATTCGATTGTAATTTGTAAAGATCAGTACCTAGGCTTCCTAGGAGCTGAGTGACTGTTCATTTCTCCTCTCGCGAGGTGACGTGGGGAGGTCTCCATTGAGCTGTCAGTGCTCAACGTGGTGTCGGCTTTTTCTCTTCGGTGTGCTCCTTGACTGCTTGAAAACGGAATTGTCTGAGCACAAGCAAACTTTATTGATCCATATTTCTGTTTGAAAGACCAGAGATTTGTAGAAGTAGGGGACTATTTCTTTTCCCTAGAAAGCTTACTGAAGAGGAGGTCTGCTCATGGCATAGTAAATCTCCAAGACCGAATAAATGTTACACTCAGCATATATTGTAAGCTTCATTTTGGTGATTTATCTCATGTACT
>NW_006439191.1:5738018-5746528 GCF_000325575.1 Pteropus alecto | reverse complement strand
TTTTTTTTACCCAATGCTAACCTTCCTTTCTAACAGTGGTCCCCAGCTCGTGCTCAGGGCTGTTTCACTGTGCCCTGGGGATAGTGACCTGATCAACACTTGGGCACTGACGTAGGGTACTCTGTTCTGAAGCCTTTCTGGTCTTTAGGCTTTTGGTCCCAAGAGAGTAACTCTTGTAGGGGAAGAAATATTCTTAGGGATCAGAGAGAAAATGCTTGCTTTAAAAGTCTGTCGTGCATCTGAATTTCTGACTAGGTATTTCCTGAGATTCTCTTTTCACATGCATAGGTGTCATGGAGTTGGGCAGTCATGAGGATATAGATAATTAAGCTGTATTAGGGCAAATATACACACTTGTTAAAACACTTAATTTGCCTCAATAATATTGATTGCATGGCAGAAGTTTGTTTAAACTAAATGGTATTTTCCCCCTACTGTTACAGTCCTTGAATGCAATTTGTATAATAGCTAATAGCCACCATCAGTTAAATATCATGTTAGTTATAAAGTAATGTCATAAGAATTGATTTGAACTTGGCAGTGGAGGAGAGCTCTTTCTTCAAAGCCGATGTAGATGATTAAGCCGGAGTTTTAAACAGAATCGTGGTTCATATAAACTGTATATTTTATAGACTTACAGCTACTCTATATCACATGAGTGCCCATTATATTAAAGAAAAGCTCAGATAGTTAATTATGCAAAACATCATGTATGCAATTACCCAACATTATTATGCATTTAACAGTTTTATTGATCTGCCAGTAGCTCACTTATTGTATTTGGAGCTATAAACAAGGGATGCACATCCCCAGGTTGAAATAGGTCCAAGAAAACAAGGTGAGGATAAATTACACTACGAAGCACCTCTGCATCAGATCGAATCCTTCAACGCAGAAACCGTCAGCAATCATAATGGACAGCAACACATCGCGATATCCCAGGACCATTTCTTTCCCCATCAATGAAGTTTATCAACCAAGAAGCATCACAAATCACCTGGCAATACCAGTGGAAGCAACAACACTTTTCTCCATCCAGAATAGTCTGGATAACTTACCAAGGTGATCAGCAGCGGCCTGCCTTCCTGTGCCAAAGTAAAACAGGAGCTGGGGGTCTTCACAGGCACTTTCTGAGACGTGCATGTCTGTCATACCACGTCTTGTTGGGTCGCCTGCTCTTGGTAGCGCATCGCCCCCCTCGCCATCTTTCTCAGCCTCCGTGGCCAGAAATGAATACCCTCCATTTCCCTGTCTGTGTTGTACATATAGCAGTAAGGGTGGAGCCATGTGCTTCTATAGGTCTCTCTATATGTCAGATTGGATGGCCGACCTTCCTGGTTTGGCTGAGGCTGATGGTTCCCAAGACATGGGATTTTAGTGACTAAAAATAAACCTGGATGGTTGACCAATCTAAGGTCGCAACAACATCGAACAAGAAAAGATCATAGAACTCTGGAACCCTAAAAGCAGATAGGGTCTAGGTGAGATTTTTCCCAGTGGTGGTGAAGTCATTAGGTACGAAATTATATTCACGAGGCACTTTCCTTTCAGTGACTGGCCAGAAATGTGTGGCAAGGCTCTTGTTTTCGTCCAAAATTTCCTTTTTTTTTTTTTTTTTTTTGGCATAGTGCACAGCCTTTTACAGAATTGGGAAGGCTTTCAGCTCAGATAGAGGCTCTGCTTTGTTACTTTGGGGATCTGGCCCCCTGTCCCCACGCTACTTAGCCACTTCTCTTGTCAGCAATTCAAGCCTCAGCTTTGCAGGGAGCTGTCTGCTTGCTCTTGTTCTTGATGGAGTAAATTGGAAAGAGTCTTTAAGACTCACGGCACATGGCGTTTGTTCAAAGAACCAGGAAGCAACATTACTAAACCACCGTGATTGGTTCTGCAGAAACCTGTTCCTTGAGACGGGCCTCAACCCTTTCTAAAGAAGGCCTGGAATTATACCTGAGCGCGCGTGCATGTGGGTACACATGTGTTTTAATCTCCCTGAGCAAGGGGGTCCGGATTTACAATGCCTTCTGTACAATTAATGATCTCCTCCCGTTAGGTTAACCAGGCAGACCTTAAGATATTTCTTATTAAAAGAAAAAATCCTTTCTCTCCCTTCCCCAACTAAGCCAGTGTACCTTAATGCAATGATGATACGTTAGACCCAGCAGTTGTCAAAGCATCGTATTACTGTGATGCCATAATGACACCCTGTCTCTGTAAAGTAGTCATGTTTTCTCAAATCACACGTTGCACAGTTGATTTCTGACATGACACTTCATTCGGTCGCTTTCCTTTCCTTCAGCGTCACCGTTCTCTGACAATAGCAGCTGGTGCCCATTTTGTCACTAAGTGATTCACATTTTGCCACTTTACCAGAGTGCAATTAGTTGAAGCAGGAAAAAAAAAAAAAAATTTACAAAGCTCGTTGTAAAGTAGCGAGCGTGCTTGAAGTCGTCACTCAGGCTGGGAGGGGGCTGCGGGGCCGTGGGTAGCTCTGACGCCGGGCCTCCGGGAGCTGCAGCAGTAGGTCGGAGGTTTGCTTCCAGAAGCGCTAAAACAAAAACCCATAGGCTGATAACGGCTTTTTATGTTTTTAAGCAAAATTACTTAAATATTTAATCTGGCGATTTCAGAAGGCAGAAGGTTGAACGGTCCTCATACACCTCCTGTTCTGAATAGGGGAGCCATTAAGTGCTGGCACTTGATAAGCTTCCTGTCTCGCCCTGGAATTCTGCGATTTGGTCTGTCTTCTTCCTCCCTCTCTCTCCTTCTCTCCTCTCTCTCTCCTCGCGTTTGTAAACGTGACTAAAAATTTTGGATGTGAATTGATAAAGCGTTTGGAAATTATAAAGAGCCCATTATAAGAGCCCTTCCTTTTGGGGCTCTAAAGGGTGACAAAGAAGGAAATGACATAGTGACTCGTTTAATTGTCCTTCATTTAGTCTCTTTAGGAGTCTGTCACTGATACAGGTGTAACAAAAGTTGCAAAACATCTTCCTTAGTGTAACAATCCAGGAAGGCCAAAGGACACCTCACTGACCTGTTCCTTAACGAGAATTTTAGGCATCGTTCTTTTAGTAGGGAAATGAGCGAATACATTCGAGTTTGGTATGAAATTCAAAGGACGCAATACAGGTGTTTGTTAAGAACTTATATTTTGACGAAAGGGTTAATGACACATAAGCCTATGGCACATTATTGTTATACCGGCTTTTAACAATCAAAATATTGGCTGCACTTAAGTTCCTTCTGGAAAATGCGGGCCACCCTGGCCGTCTGTGCGGGCAAGCGGAAATTCGGGGTGTTTCACTCAGGATCACACATTTACCTGGATCTGGCTAGAATCTCTGAAAACATCTAAGTTAGGTAATTATCGTATAAGTGGAGTATCAATTTGCAGGTTGTCCTGTTTTCCCCCACAGCAGCAGCTATGATTCTGAGTTTTCCTCGCTCGCTCTGTACATAAACACCTGTACGTACAGTTAATGAACTTTCACGAATTATATTTTTCCATAGTCCAGCAGCCAAGAAGTTTTATTTGCCTGATGATGAGTATCTAACACTGAAGATAAGCTTTTCTCTTGCTGACCCTTAGGCAAGGTTAAGCAACAAGTTTCTCTGTTGAAGTATGATAACCAGAATTATTTGAGACGTATCTCAAACCGGGTTGAAAGTGCTTTTTAAAACACTGAAATTTCCCTGGTCTTGGGAATACTGTTAAACCCCTCAAATTGAGTTTCTCATACAGAAACTAAACATTATTCTTGACATAGTCATTTCTGCCTCCAGCTTATTTTCAGGGTGTTCACTCAGAGAAGGCTTTTGGAAAATCACTGTCTTGGTCCCTCGTGTGTCTCTTCATTTTTCTTAAAATAATAAAGTAAAAGCAACTGTACTAAGGCTTTAAAATAAATATTTCCCACAGTTTTCAGCACCTTATTTCTATTCATAATTCTTAACTATATTCAGATTTTTATTAATCCAATGTGACCTAAAATTTCTGCATTAACAGCACAATGTGGAATTGGGCTTATTCTCTTTGGCTACAGATAAAGCCATCATCTTGAAAATGGCTCTTTCTGACAAAAAGGTGTTCTTTTGAAATAAAGTCTTATTCACTACATTCCTCTTAGAGTTAATGTGAATTTTAGTGCCTCTAATTTTAGATTGAAGTGAAGTCTAGAATAAAACCCACCAGCTGACAATTGAATTTATAGATAGTTGTGAATATTTCAGGCTTGAATAATAGAGCTGTAGAATTTCAGAGACAGAGAGGGAGAGAATTAAGACTCGCTGTAGTTTTAGGGTGTAATGTAACGGTGTCTAGGAAGTGTTCAGGGTAATGAGCTAAGTAATCATTAGGAGACAAGTGTGTTCTTTCAGAGGTTCCGTTTAGGCATTGCACTGACGCTGGAGAGGGTGACTCACCAGGGCCAACCTACAGCCGGCGTGTGGGTCCTTTCGGCCCCCCTCGACTTCTGGCTGAGCGGTGGATGGACTAGCCCTCTGGGTGTGCCTCCTGCACCCGTGCTTGCTTGGCCATTTTTAAAGCAGTTCAGTGGACACCTTTAAAATCTCTGTTGGCTTCAAGACATTTCTGTACTGGCTTCTGGAGTCAGACCTGAGTTCGAATCCCAGTTCTTCCTCTTCTAGCTATGTGACTTTCAGGAAATTGAGTTACGGCTGGGCCTCCATTTCCTAAAATGTGTTGCCTCCCTCACAAGGTTGTCTTGAAAGTGCTTTTTAAAACACTTTCAAGAGGGTTGAATTACATCTGGCGATATTCTGTAAAGTGCTCAGGGTTATGCCTGGCACCAGATAAGCTTGATAAATGGCAGCTTGACTATTATTATTTCCACTGGGCAAAATATATTAATTGAGGAGGTTATTCGTGTTTGGGGAAAAAAACAAAACAACAACAACAACAACAAAAACATGTGCCATCTAATGCACAAATCCAGTTTTGTTCAATTTGACTTACAGATAAAGTGGCCAGTCACTGTCCGGAGATTTTTCTTAACAATTGGAACTTGAATTTCTTTGCTTCCAGTTTGTTGCAAAGTTATGGACAGAGATTTTGGAGGAGACAGCTGGCTGGAGACTCCCGATTTTCCAGGCACTTTAACAACATGCATTCGACACATAAATATTTGGTGACTTAGCAAATAACTGTTGTGTCAATGGGAAGGTCATTTCTGGCCTTGTTCTTTAATCAGAAGTTCTGCAAGTTTTAGAAGCCCATGAGAAAAAGCCTGAGGGAGAGAAAATTAGGGGGAAAAAAACTGATCATAGATGATACAAGAAAAGTGAGAAAGAAAAACAGGGCCCAGAGAAAACGTGGCGTGTTTTGTGATCAGGCAACTCCCAGCCACCTTCCGGGAAAAGAAAAAAAAATTAAGAAAAGGTGCCTGCAGACAGATGCGAAAGAGTTAATTGTCAGAGCTATGAGAAATTCAGTGCCAGCGAGAGGGAAGGGGAGCAGCCACGTTTTAGTAGCCTAATAACTTCTAACTCTGGTGTAAGATCATAATGTATGTGCGAGCAGTCCAGTAATTATAAGGTAATAAGTGAAGTGGTGGGGTAAGTGCTCTAAATTAAAAGGGATTTGCAGGGCTGTTGTAAGTCAGTGCCGACCCGCTTTCCTTCAGACGTTGAGTTGAGGAAAAGTGCTTAGCCCTGAGTGCAAGCGAGGAGACAAGACGAGCAATCTATTAATTACAGCGCTCATTAACAGTGACGGGTACAAGGCACAGAGGCAGAAGGGACAGGACACCGACGCTCAGGCTGGCGAGGGGCCTGTTTTTTCCTTCCGCTAGTTCTTGAGGAAAGGCCGGCGCGAGTGCGTGGGCGGAAAGCAAGAGGCTCTTTTGGAGACTTTCTCCTACCTATCTGCTCGCCTCGCATCCTGATGTTGCTTTACGTTAGAAAGCAGAACAGTGTCCAGTGTGGAATGCGTGGGTTAAGAGCCGAATTCTTGTTTCCTTATGTTTTGTTCTGAAGACCGCCTTTTTGGAATAATTAAGTAAACGTTTCCCAATAGGAAATTCCATATTTTTCTTCATTTTGAAGTAATAGAACAGTGGGGGAAAGGAGACCTGGAGAAGAGCATGCCATTTTTGAAATGATAAGATGTCACTAGATTTATAGCGAAAGAGATCATCGCATTCATTTGGTCATACTGTGACGGCTCCCCCAAATTCTGGCGAGTGACCAGTATTACCCTGTGGGAGTCCCATGAGTCAGCTTTCCACTGGGGAGCAATTCTCTAACTCCCTTTCTCAACTGTCACCTCTTCTGTCTATAGTGGGCTCTTAGAAGGTTTTTGGAGACTTTGCTAAAAGAGGTTTTGCACTATGACTAAGTGGACAGAAAATAGAACTAATTCTATCTTTTCACCTATTTACCTTTTGAGAAATTTAATCCCTGATGGACCCAAAAAAAGACGGGCACGATGTTTCTTCTAGATAAGACTTTTTCACAATATAGATGTTCATTTTGGCTTTTAGGAGCTATTGTGTGAAAAGATCGAAAGTTGGAAAGAAAAAGGAATCATCCCAAATCTTATGTTTTCAGTACAAAATTTGATCCCTTCTTACTTTGTTGAATATAAAGTGTCAGATTTATGGATTCAGATGGCTTTTACTGATTCATCTCTTCAACAGTGAGAAATCATACACACACACACACACACACACACACACACATGAAAATATTTAGTAACATATTTACTAATCGATGCTGGTGATCATTTCACTGTTTTGTGGCCTCTGGGGAGTAATCCTTAAATATTCGCTGGAATTTTATTCTCGATGTCCTCCTACATGGCTCAATGCTTATGAAACAGCCGTTTAAATAAAGAAGCAACGTGATTGAGGATATAGTCCCTCTGTTTCTTAGATCAATAAAAGACGCAGTTATGCTTATGGAATCTTGCTGACAAACAGTAATTACAGAGCCGAAGAATCATCTGTTCAGTCTTTAACATAAAAGTTTGATTCTGCTCGTAATTAAAGGATTGCAGCCTCAGAAAGTGGAAGGGAAAAGTAGAGTGAGGATAAATACAATTTTAGAAATGATATGGACTTTGAAAATCACTCCCCTTCCATGGATAAATTTAGAATCTACAGAGTTGATTTAGATATCGACAGTAGTTCTCCAAGAGAAAGGTACAATAAAAGGAATCGGACCCGTTAGAGCTTTTGTTTATGGCCTGTCTGGGCACTTTTATGTAACCCTGTCATGCCCTTATGCTGATTACCTTCTTGTAGAACAAGAGATATTGACTCGAGCATGAGTGATGTGTAGTCCCTAGCTCTTAGGTCGTCCCCTCAAAGAGCAATGTCTTTAACATATGAATTCTTCTATTTTTTTCTTCTTTTCTCCTTCCCTTTCCTTTTCTCTATTTTTATTTTTTACCGTCTCTCTGTTTCTACCGTGCTTGGTCTGTGTGTTTGACACTCTCTTCTTCTCTTTCTCCCTCTGTTTGTCTCTCCCTGAATCACAGGCTTCTCTGCAGAATGTCAAACAAGGATCGACACATTGATTCTAGCTGTTCGTCCTTCATCAAGACGGAACCCTCCAGCCCAGCCTCCCTGACGGACAGCGTCAACCACCACAGCCCAGGTGGTTCTTCAGACGCCAGCGGGAGCTACAGCTCAACCATGAATGGCCATCAGAACGGACTTGACTCGCCACCTCTCTACCCTTCTGCTCCTATCCTAGGAGGTAGTGGGCCTGTCCGGAAACTGTATGACGACTGCTCCAGCACCATCGTCGAAGACCCCCAGACCAAGTGTGAATACATGCTCAACTCGATGCCCAAGAGACTGTGTTTGGTGTGCGGCGACATCGCTTCCGGGTACCACTACGGGGTGGCGTCATGTGAAGCCTGCAAGGCGTTCTTCAAGAGGACGATTCAAGGTTAGTGTCGGGCCTGGGACTCCCCAACCCTCTTCCAGCCTCACGTGATGGTCTGTTTGTTGGCCATCTTACGTCTTATCCTCATGAGTTAAATTTCACAGCTTAATTCTATTTCGAATACAAAATAAAAATAGATTAAAATTGAGAATGGGGAATTTATAAAATAGTCCCCTTGCTCCCCAGTCATGCCCCCTGTCAATTCTGCTGTCACCATCAAGCTCCAAGGATGGGCGGGTGATACACTTTGGGTGGCGTTTAAACAAAGCACGGCTGTTATTAGAGCGATGTGGGGCCGTAGAGCAACGATGCAAACTGGATAAATAACGCCTTTACTTCTTCGGTTCTTCTTATAGAGGCTCAGAAATAAATACTTGAGACCAAGGGTTTTCAAACTTGAGGGCGCATTAAACCTCCTGGAGATCTTGTTAAAATGCAAATCACTGGGCCCTACCCCTGGATTTTCTGATTCATCAGACCTGGGGTAGGGACCCGAGAATTTATATTTTTTAACAAAAATCCAGGTGATTCTGACGCAACTGGCCCAGGAACTAGCATTTGAAAACCGCTGCTGTAGACAACTTTAATTATCTACTGTC
>NW_006439191.1:5737724-5737964 GCF_000325575.1 Pteropus alecto | reverse complement strand
ATAAAAAAAAATCCTCCAAAATATAACAAATTATAAAATACACTTCCAGCATATCTAAGATATACCCACACCTTTATAGATCTCTAGATTTATAAATAACAATATCATTTCCCACATAAAATAAAGAAAAAATATGACCAAAGTTTGTATGTGTCCCTTTACACTAGTAATCCACAAATACAGAACTCAGCTCATTTTAAAAGCTATGGATCTGTGTTCTTACAGAAATTTATTTCGCGC
>NW_006439191.1:5732936-5737690 GCF_000325575.1 Pteropus alecto | reverse complement strand
TTCGCTGAGAATCGTCAGCACATCAGTGATCCTGTTCTGCTCAGTGGTTCACAATCAGTGATCCTGTTCTGCTCAGTGGTTCACAAAATGTATCTTCTTAAACAGTTATGGATGTGAGAGTGTCTTCCCGTATCCATAGGGGTCCTCAACCTTACCCTCTCACTGGAATCACCTGGAAACTTCTAAAAAGTACTGATGCCACAGCTTACACCTCAAAACTGAACTAATTGGCCTCAGGCGTGGCTGGGGTGAGGAGTGGGGGCGGGGGTGGAGTTTTGAAAACTTCCTAGTTAATGCTGGAGGGGAAGCCAAGGTTAAGAACCCCTGTACTCCATCGTGTTGGGTTCTGTTACTGGGCTTCCTGAAACGTGGTCTCTGGACCAGCAGTGTCCGCATCCCCTGGGGGGGTTTGTTAGAAATGCGCATTCTCAGGCCTCATTCCTGATGACCTCAGTCAGACCCTCATGGGGGCGGGCTCAGCAAGCCCTGCCGCTGGCTCTGAGCCTCACCCCAGCTCGAGGACCTTCGCCGTCTCACCATCCCTCGTCAGGCGTAACTCCCATCAGTTTAGTGGCTCTGTGACATCCTGGCGTTTTCAGTGCAGAAGAGATCCTGCGGGTTACGCTCTGGTCCTCCTGCGTATTTTCACGAACGGCGATTCTGAAACCCTCTGTGCAGAGAGGGCGATCGCCTGTGCTTTTCTCCCAAGAGCACCTGGGAGGGCAGGTGTTCCCTGTCAGTGGCGCTAAGGGCCGAGCGACTGTCTTTAGTGGCACAGGTGGCACCATCTCCCACTTGCTTTGTGTTGTCGATTATGGAGCTTTCTGGGTCCGTGGTTAATGAAGACACAGCTAAAGTGTTTTCTTAAAGTACAGTTTTTTCAAGAGATCGTAACTCTCATAATAGAGTGGATCCTTAAGCCTAAGCTTTTCTCAGTTTTAACTGAAGAACACAAGCCAAGTTAGTGTGGTGTAGGTATGAATGACCTTAATATTTTAATAGCTATACCTTCATATTTTATGGATGGTCATTATTGTATTTTATTAGCATTGTCTTACAACCATCCCTCATTTACTGGATCTTTATTTTCTCTATTCACATCTATAAATTGAAGGCATTAATACCTACCTCATAGAATGCTTAAGGATAAAATACAATGCAAAACCGCATGGGAAGTAAGGAAAAACAGTGATGGTTTGACTGCAAAGCTTCCCTTCACTTTGGGGCATTTAAAACAATCTCTGCAGCCTATTTACAAAATTGCAAACCTTGACCGTGAAACACTCCTCCAATCTTTGTGCCATTGTCCAACAGTAGTAGTATACTTATGTTGCCGAGTGTCTAAAATTTAAACGGTGAGTCATTTAAATTTGTTAAGTGAGTTTACAGAGCTCTGGGTCTGTCTACACAAAGATAAGCAAATATTTTGGGATAAATTAGGAAATACTGTGTATACCGACATTAAGAAGGAGGTTCTCAATATGAAAACCACTTCCATTTTCTCCACAAATGTTCCCCGAGAACTTACTGAAGTCAGGGAGCATGCTGGCTGCAGTTTGACTTAATCTTAATTTTATTAAAGCTTTGTTCTCAGAGGGTGGTGGATTGAGATGAATTCCTTATACGAATATCTGCTGCCTTAAGGGGACACCACATTTTTGGGGTGTGTGTGGGGCGGATTAAACTCCTTGGTCCTCGGAATGTTTTCTAAAGATCAAACAACTGTGTGAAAAAGTGTCCTGATAGTTGTTTTAAAAAATCGTCTAGCTTAAATATTAATAGCTCCACAATAGTTATTTACTGAGCAATAATGTGGATAGAGCAATTGAGTTCCATGCCCGATGATTCCTTAGGATGCTGAAATGCTACCAAAAGCTTAACAGAGCAAGGCGCAGGGTGATCCCTGGCGTCGATGGATAGTGCTCAGTTCTACTCCATATGGGAGAGAGCACCTTTCAAGGATTTTGAGCAGGAGACAGAGATGTCACTGTCCAGATTAGCACTCTGGACTTGCCCACCTGGCTGTGCTTGTAGCTGGCAGCTGGGTGGCACTCAGGAAGGCCTCCCTGCTAGCTACCTCGGCAGGCATCCCACCATGCTGCTTACTTAGCCCCAAAAAGGCAGTGAGGCAAATAAAGGGATTAAATTGTGAAAGTATAATGTAATAATCAGGGCGGCAATTGTAAGGAAGTTTGGAACAGCCCCTCCTCCCTGTGGCCAAATAGCGATAGCAATTGAACCCAGAGATGTCGAAGGTGGCCCCAGTCTATGGTGTCACCATGGATTCTTATTCCGATGCCGAAGGGACCATGGAATCCATTCTCATGCCTTGAGGCAACATTGCAGCCAAACTGTCTTTGACAGATAATAGCCTCTCCCTTCCCTCCTTTCAAGCTGTCCAGAGAACGAGACAGGGTTACACAACTCCGCTTACGAACAGATCTTTCCGCTGCCTCGCAACCCTTGTGGCCAGGACGTTATGTAAGTGTGGCGTCTGCCCTCCTGGACGACTGAGGGACATGTGCATCCCAAGGCATAGTCATGGGGAAGAGAGCCTGTTTAGGGCCTTTATTTCCTGTTAACATAATTTATTTTTAAGATTGGTTATACAAAATGCAGTCCATATAGATTTTGAAAGTCGGGAAAAATACTTCAGACATTTAAAGCCCAAAGAACATCTATCCAGAGCACATCTTGAGAAAAGTAATGAGAATTGTTCTTTTTCAAGCGAAATGTGGGATTCCGGTGGTGAAAGGCAATTAATCATCGATTTCAATGAAAGCCAACCAGAAAGGCATGTTTTATTGGTTGACTGTTTTTCAAGTTATCATTGGAAAACTACTTAATTAGGTCAGCACTTAGGGAAAAGTCAAGGTTGTTTTTGTTTTTGTTTGCCTGTTTGTTTGTTTGTTTTTTTGTTGACCGAAACCTTTTTAGAGGACTTGACATCCAGGCACGGTCACAGTGACAGCATGGCTTTCACTGTCCTTTTGTGGGCTGATTAGTTTATTCTGCTTTTTCTCTTCCTGCAATGTCGACCTCAGTTCATAAGTGAGCAGGTAGTTTTTGTTAATCTGCTCCTTAAGAGTTTTCCCTGGACCCTTGTTAAGGAGGCAAGACCAGGAGAATATGTTTTCCCCTAAGAAGTCAATACGTATTTTATTATTCAATACATAAAACACTAGCCCCCCTGTTCTTTTCTATAAGAATATGAAAAATACACACACACACACACACACACACACACACACACACACACACATGCATTTCAACTGCTCATTCTAGTGCTAGAGACAAGGCATTCTTTTTTTTCCTCCACTTTTAAAAGGAGGAAATACACAATAAAAAGTGTGTGTGTGTGTGCGTGTTTTAGATGTTCACCATAGCGTGGGTTTGGATTCACATAAAACCAGATCCCCGGGTCTCAGCCCCTCACCGGCTGAGACTTTAAGCCCTCGGTACCTCCATTTCCTAGACCCGTAGCTATTTGTAAATTGGCAACTTTGCTTGATATTCGCGGTGTGACTGGGGTCCTAGAGCCCTGGGTACCAGACATTCTAGCACAGAGAAGCGTCCTCGATGCCACACTCACAGGACACCTAACTTGCTCGGTTCACAGGTGCCCACCCTTGTGCTGTGACAATGCACCCTCTTCCCCTGTTGTTGCCCCTCACGCTTTTATACTGGGAGGTGTTTATGGAAATTTGATTGGTTTTGTTTTGTTGTATGGCGATCAGTGAACTTCTCTTTCTCTTTTATTTTCTGTGACCATGGATGGCAAGCTGGGCACATTGGGATGGGAGCCAGAGTCTTGGACCTGGCCCCAGTCGTCAGATTAAGCCGAATGTCCTCGCAGCATGAGATGAGGGCGGAATGGTTATGAGGACTGAGTCCCCTCCAGATGTCTAGGGGACCTGGGACAGGAGTGCAGTGGACACCCACGTACTGTGTATATAAACATTTAAAAGTTTATAAACCAAGATGGCGAACTGCTAAGCCAAACACGTTCTGTTCTCTTATTTGACACACATCCCTTCACGATGGCCTGGAGGGCCAGCTTTGCATCTTTAATGCTCAGGCTCCGAGGAGTTTTGTCTCTGAAAGGAGCAGGGGAAGGAGAGTCTGTGCTGGGCCCGCAGCCCATTTCTCTCGCTCTCCACCTCCCTCCATCTCGAGCATAGAGTGGACGCTCCTGCCCACATGTCTGCAGCCCGCTGACCCCCTCCAAACAGCTGTCCCTTGACCATGCCCTCACCTCCTCATGTGCGCACCGGAAGTCCAGTCCAGGCCGCTTTCCAGAGAGTGGACCCAGGGGAGGGTCTTAGAATGGGACATGTCATGCTTTAGCCAGGAAATTCAAGGGTCCCAGGGACTTGAGATCATGAAAGACAGGGGTTGGCTCCAGTAAGCTTGTCCCTGAGTCTGTTGAAGGGCTCCTTGGGCAGTGGAGGCCTTATTAAGCCCAGGGCCTTCCAGTAGGGGCTAAAAATGGCACAGACAGAAACCTAATGATCACCTCAAACCCAGGGCATTCAAGATTAGGCGTTTGCCTGCAAGGCATGTGCTAAAGGCCATGGACATATCCTGTGGTTCTGACACTGGTGACTCCTTTTCCACTCCGACCTGTGGACTCTCTCCTGAGCAGGTGGTGAAGTTGTGGAGCATCTTTCCTGGATGGCTCATTTTCTTTGCCATCATGTGCTATTTTGGCCTTAGAATCGAATATTTGCAGCACTGGAGGAAATAAAGGAATT
>NW_006439191.1:5675884-5732635 GCF_000325575.1 Pteropus alecto | reverse complement strand
AAGGTGCCGTCAGGTGATGACTGAAGGTGGAGCTGGCATGCGAGCTGGTGCCCTGTCTGTCTGCAGTGTAGTAACCTCCCACATCCGCCCCACGTGGGCCATCCATACGTACCTGTTCCTGAGTCAATCACTGTCTTAGGGACAGAAAGCCCGTGCATTGCCATTTCTTCCAAGGATTTGGTGGATGAATCTCTCTCTTTTCTTAGCTCGCCCCAGCCTACCACTTGTCAAACCTAAGACCTCTTCCAGCACTCCAGGACTTGGTGAGGAGGAAGTTGGCATTGTTTATATGCTCAGATCTAGAGGGTCAGTTCCAATTACTTCTTTAGAAATGCCATTTAACTTCCTGTCTGTCAGCAAGGTGGATTTTTACATTTGTGCTAGTACTTCTTGGGTCATGTGTGGCTAACATTTTGATTTTCCCCTGAGGACATGCCATCCTGTCCACCCTATTATCCGATGACTGTTTTGAGGAAGGAGCTGGAGGCTGTTCTTCGATTACATGATAAACTTCTAAGCATATATTTATACATTCTGATAGCTTTCATTTTTTTCCCTTCTTATTCTCTCTTAACTCAGAACAAGCCCTGACAACCGATACATTACCTTGTTAGAATAATTCAGGCCTATGGAGCATCATGTTAAACATTGACTACAAATGGTAGGAATGATACGTTGTACTTGATGGTTTCAAAATGCGTATGTTTATACATACATTAAAGTAATTATAAGATGAGACCCGTCCACACGTCCACACTAAGTTGGTTATGGCTAAATCCAGTCAGAGTAGATTAAAACGTTCACCCTAAAGGTAGGAAGGAAAACATAAGATCGAGTGGGGAGACGTCCGTTGTCAGAAATTGCTTTCGATGTGAGTGCACATCGCTTCTTTTGGTAATTAATGTCTCAGTGTGATTTGTCAAAGCAGAGGAAAGGAAACACCAGCGATTGTTAAAATTCCAGTTTTGGGAGCTGTGAGGAATGGCAGGGTGGGTTCGGTGTCCAGGATCAGAATTTCTTTTTCTTCACTGTTAAAGCCCAGTGCTCTGATTCATTTTTCTGATAAACTTAAGATACTATCTTTGTAGTCATCAAGTATATACATGGCTTTAATTCACTTTCTTTTGAAGTTGCCGGTAACGGGACGTGAAGGCTTAGCCATTGGAGTTCGCTTAGACAATTTTAAAAGTTTTGCCTAGAATCAAAATTAGATAAAGGATGCTGGTTAAATATCCTAGTTTATACTAAAGTAAATGTAAGTTTATATTGAAAAGAAATGATGTTTCAGCATTTATTTTTTAAATTTATTTTCTCTATCATGGTAAAAAACACAACAAAGAGCACATAGCATAAAATTTTTCACCTTAACCATTTTTAAGTGTACTGTTCCCTAGCGTTAACTGTATTCACATAGTTGTACAACAGATCTTTAGGACTTTTTCATCTTGCAAAACTGAAACTTTACATCTTTTAAGCAGAAACACCCCATTCCCTCCTTCCCCGATCATCCACCATCCTACTTTCTATTTCTATGAGTTTAACTATTTTAGACACCTCCTGTAAGTGAAATCAGGCAGCATCTGTCTTTTTGCCACTGGCTTATTTCACTCAGCATGAGGGCCTCAGTTTATCTGTGGTGTACATGACAGGATTTCTTTCCTTTTTTAAGACTGAATAATATTCTACTGTGTGTTTATGGCACATTTTCTTTATTCGTTTATCAGTGGGCGTTAGGTTGTTTTCCCCTCTTGGCTATCGTGAATAACGCTGCAGTAAACATGGGTCTGCACATTCCTCTTCAAGATCCTGTTTTCAGAGTTTTGGATATGTACCCGTAAATGGAATTGCTGGGTCACCCGGGAGTTCTACGTTTAATTTTTTGAGGAAGCACCATACCGTTTTCCATAGCGGCTGTACCATGTTATTCCCACCAATGGTGCACGAGGGTTCCAATTTCTCTGCATCCTTTAAAACACTTGTTATTTTTTCCTTCCTGTTCCTCTTCCTTCTCCTCCTTCTTCTCTTGAGTTTAATACAATGCCTTCGTACCAGTAATGGATGAAGAATTTGTTAACTAATCATGATAATAAGGAATATATTAGTTTTTAGAATGTGCCACACACTGTTCTAAGTGCTTCACATTAATCATCTCATTTAATTCTTGTATGGCCCCAATAAAGTAGATATACTATTATGTAGTATTATTTGTAGATGTGGATCTTGAGTCCCAGAGAATTAATTTCCCAAAACAATTCTCAAACAGTCTGAACACAGAACATGTGCTCTTACCCGCCCCTCCATTACCCTGCTTATATATTTTAAAAGGTTTTTAAAGCATTGAATAATTTTAGAATGAATTGTTCTTGAGTGATTTTAGTCCATGGGCAAAAGTTTTTATTAAGTTGTTAGAATAAATGTGGGAATTAAGAATATTCCCGAAGTCATGCTTAGATGATATTAAAGGTTTTTAAAGAAGAGGGAGTCAAAAGTAATTCTTAAAAATGTTCAATTTTTATAAATCATTTTCAGAAATCCCCTAAATATGAAGTTTGAGAGTTCAGCTCTTCTGTGCCTTTCTATCAGTTTTCTGTCTCAGTCCCTTGAATTTTTTCTGCTCATACTCATTTTACCACTCAATTTTTAGTTCTTAGTTTAGATTGATCTTAGAATTGTACCTACCCACTCCCCACTGATAATACTTCCTGGACTCTTTAATTTTTTTATTTCAGGAGGAAAGAGGCTCATTTCTCCTTTTGATGTCAGGAAGATGGTTCACTTGCATCAAGTTTGTGACCACGAGAGAGGGCAACTCAGAATCGATTTTTTGTCTTTTGACGAATATTGGTCAGAAGAAGAAAAAAACACAATTATACAAATAGATCTGTAGTTTTAAAGCAAAAAATTATATTCTTGGGATTAAACCTTGTTTTATTTTTGTTTTAAGAAGTATAAAGAAACAACCATATTGTTATATAATTGTTAATAAAGGCATCACTGAGTAATACTAGAAAGAAGAGAATTTAATACAAGGAAATCTCGATTAATTTAGAATTTAGAGCTTGAAATCCACATGCACTTTTAGAAGGAATCTGAAAGCAAACCCCAAATCCATATTCTGATATCTAGTTCAGAGGCGAGTACAAGAATCTCCAAAGGAATGAATGTAGCCCAAAATCATGTCCTTGATTGTACCTTTTCCTCATTTCACTTACAAAGCATCATCACTTCTCCCTAGGTAAATCCTTGCTTCTGAAGCACCCTCACTGTCCCCCAGTCTTCAAACTACGTTTCGCATGGAGAACCAGTTCAACTTCTGTTTAATGCCAGAGTCCTCCAGCTCCTTCTTCCATTTGCTCTTCTCAGATCAGTTTACTAAGATTTTGTTTTATTTTATTTTATTTTTTTTAGTATCAATACTTAATTCGTGGGAATCCACTTTACAGGGTTATGAGCCAGAAAGGAAATAATGGATAATAGATTGTATTTTTGAACATTGCACCCTTTGTCCATGTGCTTTAGACCAGAGGTCAGTAAACCAAGGCAGGATTTTCCTCAGCAAAAACCCCTTTTGCTAAGGAAAGTTGCCTTGGAGCAGAGCCACACCCATTGCTGTGGTCTGTGGCCGCCTCAGTGCTCTGCTGAGAGCTGAGGAGTCACAAGGGACACTGGATGATCTGCAAAGCTTAAATATTTACTCTCTGGGCCTAGGGCTTGTCAACGCCCCGTATATGAAGAATGAGCGTTAAACAAGTACTGAGTGGAGGAGGCAACCCTACCCCCACCTCCCGGCGCCGTCGTCAAACAGGAGGTCTCTCCTCCTTTCCTCGGTCCTGCTCTTGTCTGAGGCGGTGCCGGGCGCTTCTCTGCCATCCCTGTGATACCGGCAGTGGAGGACACAGGCGGTGCTTCAGGAGGGAGCCCTGGCGGCAGAAGCTCTAACGCTCAGGAGCTTTCAGGTTCTCCTCTAGGCTTGCTTTGTTTTGCTCTAAACCCAGCTAGCAGCCCTGTCTCAGTTCCCCGCCCGTTGGGGTAATTAGTAATTAGTCTTTTTTGAATGTTTGTTTGCTTGTGCTTCTCTTATGTACCTGTTGATCGAACAGACCTACTATGTCTACCGGCCTCTTTGCTTGCTGGCACCTGGACGGAGGGAGTTCTCTGCCCGGCATTTCCTTCCTTCGGTGCTGAGAACCAGCACCTGGGCACTTCTCAAGTCCCTCGTAGCTCTTCTCCTATGTCTCAAATCCCTTCCCGAGTATAGTTACAGTGTCACAATTATTGTTGATAATCGATGCTCCCTCTGCATCAGGCACTGTGCTGAGTACCTTAAATGCATGATCTCATTTGATTTTCGCAGCACCCTGTGAAGGTATCAGTTGTTATCTGCACTTCAGCCACAAAGCAAGTAACTTCACATTTAGACGTGTTCCCCAACTCCCACAGAAAATGGGAGAGCAGGGACTTGAACCCGGTTAGACTCCAGCAGCTTAGCTTGTAATCGTGGTGATACTGCCTCCTACAGTTTAATACAGATCTGTTAGCATCACTGTGTCAAGCAGCATTTTCTAAATCTGCACCAGCCTGGAGCAAGCAGACAAATACTCGTTAAAGACATGAACTCGAAGGAAGAATCAAGCATCATGAACTTGATCTTGAAGGAAGAATCAAACATCCATGTTTCTTTTCTGGCCAAGTTCTGGGCACATGGATGGCATTCAAGTCCAGAAGCACGTAGGGACAGTATCAGGAAAGGATGTGCTTGTTTGTACTTGTTTAAGGTACAGAGAGAATCTGAAGGTTGGTGTGAAGTCAAAGGCCTATTCCAGTCGGTTGCTTTGTCACATAGGGTGTGATCCAAACACTACCAACACTTGTCGTGTGGACTCCTTGTACCGTACGGCAGCTGCCACGGCAAAACGTACACACTGAAATGTTTTCCATGCAGAGTTAGCGGGTGCATGAGCCTTCATTAGCATTTCTTTTTTTCACCAAGGCTATTTTGTTAATAAACCATTTTTTCTCTGTTTTTTGAATCACATTTTCAAAGGAAGATAGGCAGACTCATATAGGTTTTTAAAGATTCGTGGGCAGAGCGAGAACATTTAAAAGTGGATGTATATTATTAGCACAGCAAATTTGGGCGGTCATGGTTAGCTCAGGTATAAAGCCTCTCGTGTGGCAGGGGACATCTCTGAGCTCTTTCATAAAGACTCCTGGGACACGATCCCTACACTATAGGAGCTTAAAAGTAAAGATGAAGTGGCTGCACACATCACGTAGACGCAGCCGTGCCCAACATTTGTGGCACCGGGGACCAGGGCTCCTGTGAGGATTTAACGCCTGATGCTCTGAAGTGGAGCTGAGGCGCTGATGCTGGCGCTGGGGAACGGCTGCAGATACAGATGAAGCTCATTCCCTCACCGGCCACTCACCTCTTGCTGGGCAGCCAGGTTCCTAACAGGACAAGGACCAGTACTGGTCCATGGCCTCGGGGTTGGGACCCTGTCTCCCCCACCGCAGGAGAACACTAGCCTTCTCCTAGAAGGTATCATGATATCACAGCTAAAAACGTTGAATTTCTGCGTAACTCTGATGAGAGATATTTATATTCTACATCATTTTCATCAATGAGCGTATTTTTATTATACACATTCTCTTTTTAATGCATTTCAGCCCTCGCCCTTCTGATTATGAACTGCCTTTTCTCTCTACCGTGAACAATAGTATTATTTTGAGATCTTTAAAATGCATTGTTTACAACCTGACACCTGTTGCTTTGGCGACACTGGTTTGTTTGGTTTCTGTGGAATTAAACTGGCCACAAACCGTAGTGGTGCAGAGATCAGTGGAGGGATTTCTTTTTGAGGTGTTGAGAGATGCCATTCTCTTACAAGCAACCCTATCCTGTCCCACAGTTGTCTTAGCAGCATCAGCTGACAGCAGAAAAGACAATGCCAAGGCCACCCTTGCCCCGCCACGGCCAGGCGTCAGCATTTCCCTTCCAGCCAGTGACAATAACAGCAGCAGCAGCAGCTACACGAAGCGCCCCCTCAGAAGAAAGGAATTTCATTTTTCGTTTCTGTGCCACACAATGCTCAGTCAATCACTTGGGAAAGGCCGGAGGCCGGCGGCATTGCGTCAGGGTTAAGAGCACAGGCTTTCTGGGTTCAAATCCTGGCTCGGACACTTGTGAGCTATGTGACGCCGGCTGTGTTACCTCTTTTCTTCTGTGTCTTCGTTCTCCCATCTGCAGAATGGGGGTTTGTGTATGTAAAGCACATGGACGAGAGCCTGGCACTCTTAATGTTCATTATAGGTATTGATAGGTAAGTTTTAGTGGGTGCGTGTAAGGAGTATTGGACTGGATGTCCAGATGATTGAGTTTTTGTCTTTTCCCTGCAATTACCCAGCTGGGACAGGAGGTGGCAGTTCAGTAGGCACACATAATAACGTATGTCACTTGGTAAGGGAGGGGCTCACCTGAGAGGAGCCAGGTGCACCCATAGAGATTCCTAACTCCGTGGGCCTGGGACAGCATCGCTGAAGAAATGATAAAAGAGGCACTTGAGAAAGATCGGAAGGAAAGACAGTGGTGCTTTCTAGGAACTTGGACTAATTCGATGTGGACGTCATACAGCAGGTGGGCCTGGGTGGGGGTAGAAATTGACCTGGCACTGTGGCGAGAGATAAGGCTGGGGTGAGATTTCAAAGAGCTTTCCAAATGCCTCACTCAGTTATATTCAGATTCTATCCCATGATAGGCAGTTTATGAGTTCTGGGGAGGGGTGGGGTGACAGGAAATATTCACAGGAAGATGTGGTTGATGTCTCAGAAATTCACTTCTTAGACAATTTGGTGCTTTAAAAAATGACTCGAGTTATTACACGTCTTCCTCTCCTAGTATCTGTAAAATATAGTGCTATATACTGGAGTTGTTGGCAGGACAGACCCCTCTTTCAGCCTCGTGGGGTAAATGGCATATTTATTTTCACAGCCTTAAGTAAATCCGAGGGAGGTTGTTTTTATACGGTTCTCAAACTCCACTCAAAGTGTTTAATGATCGATGGGCTCGTGCAGTGTGTCTCCCCTTCAGGAGGCAGAACCCAACTATGCAATTTTCATCTGCACGTTTCATGTGACGCTTACGGGGTGTTACAGCCTCCCCTCTTCTCTCTCCCCTCACTCACTCATTTTCTGATGGTTTCCTGAACCAGATGCAAGGCAGGACGCTAAGGATGGACATTCAGTGGGCGTACAAGACTTGTTTCCACCTTTTTTTTTTTTTTTTAAGAAACGAACATTCACAGAGCCTAGTGTGTGGTTAATAATCATGGAATTAAAGCAATAAGAATTGTGGTGTTTACAGATTTGGGCAAAGCTGAAGATACACCTTGTTTAAACTGGAAAAAAAATATCAGGGCAAAATTAATAATCTCCTCTCATGTAACAGCATTGTTTTCCTGGTGAACCATTTTTTATTCAATGCAATTGGGAAATTTCACGTTGCGGTTAGACGCATTACACAGGGGGGAGTCGATGGCGATCCCCGCTGTAGGCTTCACGGCCCTCCTCCCACACTCCCCAGAGCATGAAACCAGGGTGCATGGTCTTCTTGGTCTCCAGTCGCTAGACTTTGCTCAGGGTTTGTAAGCCTGTCTGCTTGTTGGTTTCTTTCTGGTCTTTTTTCCCTTAAAGGCAAAGCATCATTTATTCTCATTTTGGAGCCCAGCCTCAGATTCACTGTGAAAATGTGGCAGTTTCTGCCAACAGACTGTTATGGCTCTTCTAGACTACGTTTGGGATTCTCAGGAATAAATCCTAGAGAACCTTGAAGAACGAAATATCAAAAGACCCTTTTTTATACCTATCTGACTTCCACCTCACTTTTTCGGGCCAAAGGGGCAAAGAAAAGGCAAAGGACACGAGGCTGGCATAACCCTGTGTCTGCAGGTGCTCAGATAAGAGGTGCCTGTGAGCCACCTCAGTATGCCACCACCTGCACTTCACAGGTGGCTCGGGGTCCCCTTCGGAGTCTGGCACTGCCATTCTTTGTAATATTCGGGGGCATCCTCATTTAGAGCTGGAGGCAGATTCTGAGAATATCTTCAGTGATCTGGAGATCATTGAAATTTTTAGGTAGATGATACAATGTAACAGTGGACAGAAATCGTTTGGCATCATCATGCCTCGTGATAAAGAGGGCCGTCAGATGTTTTGCATGAAGATGAATGAAGTGTAGTTCGTAAAGTACCGCTGGTGGCAGTTCTAAAAAAAAGTGGCATAAAGTTTCTGAAGCAGTCCTTTTGGGAACAGATGCAGTGTCTTTAGGTAACTTATTTTGAAGTCTAACTTTGAGTTTATTCTTTGGGGGAAAAAAAAAAGCACTCCAATGCTCATTGATGGATTCATGACTCTTTTTTATGCTACACATATGTAATAAATTATTATTCCATATTATATAATCTCAGTTATAGATAGTATTTTTTTTTTTATTTCAAGTGCAATGAGCAGAAAATAGCTAGAAACAAAGAAGCATTAAAAACTAAAAAGTGAAGGAAAGAAAAGGAAGTTATCTCTATATGGAAAAA
The DNA here is from genome assembly GCF_000325575.1 of Pteropus alecto. Classification (NCBI taxonomy): domain Eukaryota; kingdom Metazoa; phylum Chordata; class Mammalia; order Chiroptera; family Pteropodidae; genus Pteropus; species Pteropus alecto. The sequence continues at coordinate 5,724,050 of NW_006439191.1, read as the reverse complement.
CCTTTACTACTATACTAGAGAGGGTTTTCTTTTGTTTGGGGCATTTAAAACAAAAATACTACAGATTATTGCTTACATGTTTTTAATGCTCTATAATTGTGCACTGAGGCAAATACTCCTTTTTTCAAAATCACTTAATGTTGGAAAACAACTGGATAAACCCCACCGGAGTGCCCTGTGGGTCATCTCAAGCCGTTTGGTTCTGCTAATAAAATTAAAACAATTGGGGGTAATATGCAGATGCGGGCTTTATAATTGTGATGTCCGTGTGTATGAAAAAGAGGGTGACTCTTGGGAACTCCGTGAAGCCCAGTCCGTCACTACTGTGTGTGAATGGTGGGGGCTGGGAGTAGAGATTTGACATATATTTTTATTTTGAGATGCCATGCTAATTCACATCATTCAGCCCCTTCGCTGCCAAACTGTAAAAGTCCATTAAGTGGCTGAAAGGAATATACAAATTATCCACTGGCACTCCAGGCTGGAGTTTCATACACCCTGTTATTCCATCCGCCAGCTAGCTGCAAGATTCTATTAAGCAGTAAGTGAGAAAATTATATTGCCTGCAAACTAATTGTACAAAAGATTCTGAAATAAGGAATCAGAGCCCAGGACTTTCTGAAAAGCCGCCAGGAGGTATTACAAATGGCTCTATCATTCCCGTCAGCCCGGTTTAAAAACCCAGAGCCTCCATGTTGATTCGCTCACCCCGCAGCAGAGCTTACTCCCTCGGCTATTGACAAAACTGGGAAGATTCCCATCGTGTCACCAGTAGCTGCCCAATTCAGTCCCTAGTGCCATTTAACAAATGCGTCCCAGAAAATAGCAAGCTATAATCCAAGCAAACCCCGTGTCTGCGATGAGACTCCGAGGCTGCAAATAACCTCTGCGTCGTCCTGCGTGACAATCCAGAGTTCAGGTTCCAGGTGCCCACAGCTGCTATTGGCAATATTTTTGTCTGGTTTCTGCTTTCATGAATCGAAGAAAACAAGCGCCCCCGTAGAGATCATAAGGTCCGCTGGGAGCGATGTCTGAGCCATTACCGAAATAGATGTGACATTGTTGCCCAGGTGCTGGGGGCTGCACAGTTTTAGGATAAAATGCTTTCTTTATTGAGTAGAAAAAGTGCCAGGGAAGGTTTTTCAAGGGCAGAATCTCTGCGGACTCGACTGGGGATCAAAGGCTTGGTTGGGTGGGTGGTCACGTCCGAACTCAGTCACGCAGGGGGAGGGCCGGCGAATGAGGAGGTTTTCCTGTAGCAAACCAGTTCTTTAAAATGAAGTTGATTTGTTTTGCAAGATACAAACCAGTGTTGCTTAACGAAACCAAGGTTATCGTCCACATACGTCAAGCCAAGTTTATTGAAACAGGACATTTGGTCGAAGGATACCTGATTTCCTCTTAAACGATTTTTACACGCGTTAAGCCGAAAGTGTATCATTTACGAAAACACTCAGGACCAGTTTGCTTCCCATCCATTTGCAGTGAAATTCTTATAAAAATGTTCTGTTCCCTGCAGCTTTGGGAAGATGCCTTTACCCCAACGCAGTTATTTCTTCGTTTTTCACAGCACAGTTCAAGCATTTGTGTCCATGTAAAGAATTCGCCAACTTCCCTGAGCACAGTCTCTGCGTTTGTGGACGTGTGTGCTGGTTCTGAATCCAGAGCCGTCACACCAAACACTAAGTTGCACTGTTATTTGTTCACACGTCTGTAAGACCATGGACCCCTGATGAGGCAGATCCACATCTCTATCTCAACCCAGCACATGATAAAAAATTCCAGACTCATTGATAAGCACGGAGGATTCACTAATGAATAAGTCAGAGTCCCTCTTCCAAGAGTTCATTCTCAGGCTATTAAAAAGTTTGCAGCCTTTACATTTCTCTTTGTCATTGAAGAATCATGGGAGGTAACAGCTCGGAAGGAAGTTAGAATAGTTCATTGTATGCAGTCTAAAAGTCTCACGATAAAAGTCTCAAAATGGAGCACCTATTTTGTAAATAATAAGTATTATAATTAGATAAAAGTTAAATAACTCATTTAGTGCCATCTATCTGTATTTTCACATTTTCCTTTTATTGGTATCCTATTCGTGTCGAGATGCATTTTTATTTCCTTTGAAGCCTCTTACGGTTATTTTTCCTTTTCACACTTTACTCCCTAGAAGTCTTTGCGTTTTATTGGTTTCCTCTTGATAATCTCTCCCCGTTTTGCCATGCATTTCCATTTTTGGCAAAGCTACTGTTCAAGGTTTTGAAAAATTAACTAGATTTTCTTCTACTTTTTCTGATTTGTGAAACGGGTTTCCTAGTGTGCTTAATATCACTTCCTGAAGGGACATCTGGCTCACTTGACTGTGGACATGGCTGCATTACAGCACCGTAATTGATGTTCATAGAAATAACCTTGAGATATCAAGAAAATATTAACTTATTCTAAGAGTATTATTTTACTTACGTTCTCCTTCTTCGTGGAAGGTTTCTGTATTGCCTAAGAAGTGGTTCTTGCCTCCAGGATCTTATCATCTAATGGGTAATATGCGTGTGAAAAGGTATAACAAAATACGGCATGTCTGGATCTGATGAGAGTATCCGAAAAGGTATGAGAACCAAGAAATCATTTTCTGCCGGGATGGGCTGAGACGTTTTCATGAAAGATTTGACTGGAATTCGAGTTGAACACTGGGACTTGGAAGTAATTTTAAGAAGGAGAGAGGGCCAAAGATAGATCATTCTCAGCGAGAAGTCTGAAGGGCACAGCGAAAATGAGTCAATCAAAAGTGGCTGCATCGGAAAGTTCATACATGATAATCATTTCAATATCGCTGGCGAAGTGGGTGAGCATTGGATTGGAGGAGACTTTGTTAGCTAGTCTGATATTATATATTTAATTCAGGAAGCCATCGGAATGTATTGATTTTTTTTTTTTTTAAATGAGGGTGATGAAGGATCAAAGCAAGTCACAGGAAGAGGAATAGGATAGTGGTATGTGGCATGGATTAGAGGGGGACAATGGAGGCAAAATGCCCAGTTCGGGGATAACTGCCATAGGCTAGGTGTGAGCTCACACATGCCTGGTTGAGGTTCCTGTCAGACGTGTGCTATCGTGAAGGATGAGGATATAATTTTCAAAGAGGAAGAGGAACTAGTTTGAAAGGAATGATGATTATTTGTGTGTGTGGGTCATCCCAGGAGAAGTTTTCAGCTCTGGGTTCCAAGCTTGGGGTCAAGTGCCCACGCCTCCATACTGGAAGGTACACGAAGCATGACTTCACACTGATTTTTCAGGTAAACGAATGGGAAGGAATGCTGTTTGGAAAAGAGTTTTTTTTTTTTTTTTTTTTTCCTTTCTCACTAGTCATTGTTCAGCTCTTCCTAAGAAAGCAGAGATGTGGCTTTCTTTTTAAATAAGTATAAGGAGAGCCATGCAGATGGAAGGGTCTCGCAGTAGCATACTAATTAACCCCCAGGAAATTACTAGCAACACTCTCTCGATGCAAAATAAAGTTCAGTAATGGTTAAAGAAACTCTGCAGTGAAAAATGATTTATCTAAAGTTCACATTCTAAATCCTTTTATTCTCAGACATGACCCAGCCAGGCTGGTTTCTTTGACTTCTCCTTGCTTTTCAATGAATACAGCATCAGTAATATCTCTGAGGAAGGTGAGGTGTGTGCTTCTGTTGATGCAATTAATATTACTCTTATTATTCAACCTCTTATGTGAAAAAGTAGTTGCTTTTATTATTATAAATACCCTGAATTAGAATGCTAATTTAGTCAAATAATTTTGATAGGCTTATCTCAAGTTATAATGTACAGCCTGTTTTTTTATTTTTTTTATTTTTGAGTCATGCATGCTTAACCAATTTTCAGTAGTTGTAAGTGGTTAGGTATTACTTCCTGTTGAATTAGCAGTTCCTGATGACTTGAGTCTGTACAGTCCTGCAACCCAGTAATGTGATATTTACTGAGGAGACATCAATCTGGAGAAAGGTAGTCAATATAAATCAGTGTTTACAAAGTGTGATTAACTCTGAAATATTTCATCAATGCCGTGGTCCCAGGCAGCCTCTATGCTAATTATCAGAGTCTGTGCATGTTTCAGGGGACTTGGACGGACCCCGGGCATTGCAGACGTGGAGCAGCAAAATTGCAATTATGCTCGGACCATCTCTGATGACAATTTATGCATGTGGCGTGATGACCTCCCCCTTCCCACGAGGGCGATAAACAGAATGCATTTTCATTAAGATACTGATGCACTGAATCACTTTAGGAAGTAAATCGGAGACCTTCAGGCACTGTGTGGCGGAGCCGATAGGGGAGAGAGGCTTGATCTTGAACGCAGCTTCTTTGCAAAGCCGTAGGCAGGCCCAGGGCACAGCCCACACGCTGTCACTGCCCCTAATTGAAAAAAAAGAAAAAATGAAGTTATAGTTTGGATCTTCTTCTGGTTTCATGTCATTTCGAATATATAGATGCTACCATAAGTGATGCGAACTCTAATACTAAAAATATAATTTCATAGCAGTTCGTTCTTATTTAAAACACTTCCGTGGAGCTTAAGTGTGTGGGTTTCATTATGTGAGGAGTATAATAGACGTAATGACGATGATGGGATGATGATGTGACGATGGTGGTCGATGGTGACAATGACAATGATGGTTGATGATGATGATGATGGTGGTTGATGGTGACGATGACGATGGTGGTTGATGATGATGGTGACGATGGTGGTTGATGGTGACGATGATGATGACGACGGTGGTTGATGGTGACGATGACGATGATGGTTGATGATGATGACGATGGTGGTTGATGGCTGATGACGATGGTGGTTGATGGTGATGATGACGATGGTGGTTGATGATGATGATGACGATGACGATGGTGGTCGATGGTGACGATGACAATGACGATGTTGACGATGATGATATTGAGGATGTTGAGCATTTACCAATAAGAATCATTTACCAAGCACAAAATTGTTTTTGCGAGGCGGTGGTTAGTGTTAGAACCATGGAACTTTAGTTGCTGCCCTCTAGAAGCTTCCTGCAAGGTCCCATGTTAGCCTGCCGATCGTTTTTCATAGCGAAGTTTGGCAGCCATTCGATAACAGAAAGATGATAAGCCTGATGCAGCAAGTGTTAGCGACCCAAAGAAATCCAGGCTTGAGGATACAAGAATATAGTTCTGATGTTTGTGTTTTTATGGCAATAACCTGCTTTGAAATTTCTTTTGGCCCTGAAGCTCTTGGAAGACCGTTACTTTGCCTGGGTGGACTACGCATGATGGTGTCAAGGCTAATTTAAACAGAGTCTTTGAAAGAGCATCGCTAGATATCATCACATCATTTAATGCATATTCAGTGGTTGTAGCGCTTGTAACATGAATCCCATGAGACATTTTTTAGGGGGGAGAGGGCAGGCATCACAACTGGCATTGCCTTTGAGGTGCTAGTATTTCCTGGGCCTTGCACATCTAACAGCTTCTCTCCTTCCAACTCTGCGTTTTAGGTAACATAGAGTATAGCTGCCCTGCCACGAACGAATGTGAGATCACAAAGCGCAGACGAAAATCCTGCCAGGCTTGTCGCTTCATGAAGTGTTTAAAAGTGGGCATGCTGAAGGAAGGTAAGGCCCCTCGCCAGTCGCCCTGTGCTTTGGGCTGGGAATGGAGGAGGGGATGCACGAGGAATTAGGTAGATGTCATTCCCAGGAAGATCTGGGGTTACAGTAAGTACCCTGAATCCGACGGCAGAATGTTCCTTCTTTATACCCGCACTGCCTGGTACCCTGAGGCTAACGACTTGACATCCGCAGGAAAGGGCAGGTGGGACATGTCTGATGGGTGGCGGAGCGCACCAGGTATGTTTGGGCAGCTCTGGTTGTTTTCATCTTTATTTTTGCCAGAAGGCAGAGGACGGAGGACACCAGGAGGCTACTGTTATTGTCCTTTTGCATTTCTTCTCATTATTAGGTTCATAGAGAGCTATTTTCCCATCTTTATCGAGGTATAATTGACAAAGCTGATATTTAACGCGCATGGGTTGATGTTTTGGTATACATATATTTTGTAAAATAATTGCCACAATGTAGCTAATGAACATATCTATCACTTCATAAAGTTACCATTTTCTTTTTCTTAATTAAACTTAGATTTAAAGCCCTCTTTATTCTCTTCTAATCTTTTAGACTTATTTTCTATCATAAAGAGCTTGTAATAATAATATTAAAATAATTGCTTTCAGTTGGGGATAGAAGCAGAAAACACAAGATAATAACCATGAACGTGTATTCTGTGCCAAACAAATTGCCTGAACTCACACAGCTACATAGTCAGATCATAGAATTCATTCAACCCCGCCACCAGTATCAAAGGTCTTAAAACAGTTATATATTCCAGTGTGTCTGGTGCAACTAACATTTTAGCTTAGAGATAGAAATCGTTCTTTTCATCGGTAGCCCTAGATTTACTCTTTTTCCCTTAAATGTGTCTTTGTACATACGTGTGCTTTTATAGATCTGCATTTTCCATACTGCCTTTAGTTTTTCCTGTTTCCTTCTCTTCAGAAAATTTTCCAGAATAAATAAATGTGATAATTTTATAATGTAAGAAAATGAAAATGCTGTCATGGAAACTTGAAAGAAAAAGTAGGTAAACTGAATATTTAAATGGATAACTTCTATTAAGTCATAGGATATGCCTTGATCCTGGGGTCGGACCTATGAGTTTGTATATTTTGTGGTTAGTGGAGATTGCTGATTTTTAAACTCTCAGTCCAGACAGATCCAACTTTGTTCCCTAAGAGTGAACCAGAGCTTCAGTTAGGGATAGAAGTACCAGTCTCGTAACTGTTCCTCGTTTGTCTTATTCCAAAGTTTTTACTGTGTACCATGATATGGGAAGACAAGTAGATCAGATTATATCTGGGTGTAAGGAATTCCTGTTGGATTTCTCTGCCTCTTGTCCACTAAGAACTAACTCCTTCCTTGGGTGGGAACAAAGGGTCTCTCAAATTCTTCTCATCTTCAACTTGAAAAACACTATAAAAAACAAAAGTATATCTTTATAAGTAAAGCCTTCAGAAAAGGTAGCCAAGATATATTGCCAAGTAATACAAAAAGTTTTATAAAAATTTATATTTTAATAATCTACGTTAAAAAGAAAGGAGAAAGAATGGTAGAAGGCGACATAACCTCAGTGATATGTAGATAAAGATTTGTGGCAGTTTACACTGGTGAACAAAAATGAGGATGGGGAATGTGTACTTTTTTTTTCCCCCACTGTATATAGCCTTTGGTCCTATTAGGATTTTTCAGTTAACATGTTTTACATTTATATCCATTTGCTAAATATTTATTAAGCTTCCCCCATGTACCAGGCACTATTCTAGGCTCCAGTGAGAAAACAGTGAAAAAGACAGATATGGTTGCTCTTCCTAGTGACAACTTATACAAAAATGCCAGAAGGACAGTTTTGCAAAGGAAAACATACAAATAAAACCAAACAATAACAACCCCACCCACATGACGAAGAGTTTTCCTTTTTTGAGGCGAAAAACGCTGTCTTAGGAATTGCCTTAAACCCTATAGCAGAGTAACAAACTAAACATATTTCAGTGTGTAATGATCAGTAATTGACAGTTAATTCTTGGTCTATAAATTGCCACTTAGTTGAGCTATATAGAATCACACTAAATTTATGCTCATTTAAAAAGGCTTACGAGTTGGGAGTTAAGAAATCATTATTTTCAAAAAGCAAACCAATTTTTAAAAAAGTGTTATAAAAATAATATATTACCACTTTGTATTGAAGTGTTCTAGATTTGAATTTTATTTTCAAAACCTGGAATACATTGGGACATGCCTCTATTTCCAGGCAGATAGAATTTTTTATTGGTTTGATTTTACTACTACAATTTACTCAACTGTTTGTCCTTCTAGGTTTAAGAAGGAAGTAGAAAAAAATACTTTCCCGCTAAATAGTGTTCCCTATGATGGTTCTTAAGCAGGAACAATCGTGACTGAAGAGGTGTGAACTGTGTTTAATTAAACATTCTTGGTGAAAGTCCATGGGACAGTCCTTATCTATAATTCACACCTCTTCAGTTGCTGTTATCAAGCCTTTAGAGGGTCCATTTTCAAGGGAATTGCTGCCATGGCTGATATACTCATGTAATAATTTATTTCCCTTTACCCCTTATGCCCACTTTGATGGGGGAAAAAATCAGTTCTCTAAGATGGAGGGTTCTGAGTAAATATGGAATATTCTTTTTCTCTTGTACCTAAAAACTGCAGTGAAATATAGCGTTACACCCTGCATATAAATACACAATTATGTTTGGCCATCTCCTTGGCTCAAGACTTGCCTTCTGAGCCTGGAGAGAATGATACCGTCTTAAATGTATCTTTATGGATGGAGAGGGATTTCAGTCCCATGCAGTATGACAGACATCATGAGGCAGTAAATCTATTCAAATGTAAACCTGTTCAATTCAATTACCAGTCCATAATAAAATTTGCTGCTACATCCCCTGTGTTGACCACAGCAGTCCATTCAGGCTGATGGCACAGCAGGTCTGGAAATTGACAGACAAAATCTATTTAAACAAAAAACAACATTAGTTCTAAAATCTGAAATGAAATCGGATTTCAACAGCTTTGATGGGAACCTTCTTTCCTTTAACGGGTGTTCTTATTCAACTAGCCAAACGCATCTTAGATAAAGTGCTGCCTGAGGGAAATGAAGTTTTTATTAAAAGCGTGCTTTATAGAAAAATGAGATTTTTACACTCTTAAAAATAATAATCTTCAGTTTTACCGACTGCCATTGCTCCTAATGATAAAGAGTGCAAAGGGGAAGTGATGGCTTAGTGGGTAAACAATTCCGGTGAGATCACATTGAGCAAAATTAAATGCCGATCAGATATGCCTCCCCATTAGCCAGGGCCAGAACTAGATCTCAATGAACAACGTCTGATTTTAACATCGGAATTTTTGAATCAAAAAATTTTACCAGTTGAAACAGTCGTGTAGCGAGAACAGCAAAAGACCATTCTATAATAAAATTTCAAGAAGTACACTTAAAAAATGACACTTTGCTCAAATCCACGCAGTCGCACGATTCCGCATCCTGAAAAATAACACCCCCGCTTTTTCTTCTGGGCTGTAAGCCCCGCAGATGATGGCCAGCATTATTTTTTCGGCATCCCACCATACTGTATGTCAGAGAAAACCCATCTATTACAAGATATCTGGTCTCAACATCCCCCTTTCATTTTTTGCAGGTATTGCTTATTTGAAGGGAGAAACAAGACCTAATCAAGGTGCACCTATAAATCTGGTCAGGATTTATTTTTATTTTGATCTCTCTCCTTGGTTATTTAAAGGCTACTGCATGCTGTACTGGTTCCGTTTTCTCTCTTGTTAGTGGCCAACAGAGGCATTTTATGAAAGCAGTAGCTATTTAATAGGTATAGAATTCACCGATCAAAGGTGGAAGGGCTTTTTGCCGTTTATTACTCTGATGGGTTTCATCTTGGCAACTCAGGTATTTTCCTTTGACTCACAGATAAGAGCAAGATATCCACAGTGATATTCCCTCGCCAGGCCAGCCCGCATGCCGAAGTATGGAGGATCGTCTAGTTATTTCATGCCAAAAAACTGTGCTTTTTACTTTGCCTTAAAAAATGGTTACTTAACCTTTCTAATCTTCAGTTTCATCATCTGTAAAATGATGGTCACAGTAGTAGTATTTGCAAATAAAATGCTATGAATTTCCAGCAGGAGACTGCAGGTGAAGTGCTCAGCATCCCGTGTGGCTTAGTGTAAGGACTAGATCAACATTAGCTATTGTTTCTTAAGAGAGTATGGGTCAAGTGTTAGGGCCAGGTGGACCTAGCTGTGAGTTCTGGCTCTACCACCTTCTGGTCTTCAAAAAAGTTGTATCACTTTTACGAGTCAGCCTATTGCTTCAGCATATTAATTTGTAAATATAGGACTGATGGTAAAACTTATCTTGTGAAGTTTTGGTGACAACCAACACAGCTGATGCAGACACAGGGTCGGGTCTGGCACATGGTTAGTGAGTGACACTGTGAGCTAGGACCCGGACATCACGTATCGTATTGACTTGCTGGACTAACACGAATTCATGCAGAATGTATCATCCTTTGGTGATATCAATAATGTTAAGTGTCCTTTCCAAACTTTTCATAGAAGCACATCGATTCGTGAAAATTTGCTCAGAAATTTCGTGAGGAAATTTACTCTTTAATATCTGACCTTAAGTGAAGCAAAGAGATACAGGAGTATAAAAAGGAAAAAAAGGACTTCAACCCACTAAGAAGCTTTCACCACTCACGTTACAGGCGAAGAATGCCTTTCATTACTGGTTTAGATTCAGAATGAACTCATCCCTTTGTCTACCAAAGAAAATGGACAAATCGCATACCTTTAAAAATGTGCAAGAAAGAAATATCAAAAATTTAACCTGTTGGTATATTAAATTTTACTGAGGAAATTTTGATGTCAGAGCACAGTGGGAAAAAAATCAGAGATTGGAAATAAGTTTTAGTACAGCTCAATACATATTAACTGAGCTTTCTCCGTGTGTCTGGGAAAAGGTCGCGCTTTAGCTTTTAATTCTGATTTTTCCACTAACTAGCTTGTGATTTCAGGCAAGTCCATTCAATGCTGCTTCCACGTTCATGTGTGCAGGGAGCAGTTAGCCAACATTCTTTCTCATCCCTTCTATTCTAAGTTTTATCTGAAAATGATATAATGTCTCCAGAAATATACCAATAGGTGACATGAAGATACTTATATTTATGATGATGACGACAATATCTATGAGGTCAGAAACATAATGGGAACTATGTTTTGATAGACATGGCTAGTGAATCATGCTATTTTTTAAATTGTGTCTTAACTGAATAATTTTTGGATGCTTTTCATCTTTCTAGAAAAACAGGAAGTGTGTTATTTTTGTCAAAGTTAATAGAAGTGAGAGTTGAAGGAACAGTAGAGCAATTCATAAATATTTAAATACGTAGGAACCCGAAGTCTTCATTAGGCGTTTTTGCCTGTGTTTGAAAACTTTTTCTCTATATTTCTCCACAGTCCCTACCATCTCTTGAGAACATACTGAAGTGCAATCAGTAGAGTTTTATTTTTATGGGTGTCTGAAATCTCATCACAGATTGCTAGATTACTGCCAGTGAAATTTATGTGAAGTTTTGTTTTTATACTTTTTAAATAAAAATATCGACCCAAGTAGGGGAGGAGAAGAGCAACTTTACATAATTTTAAACACCTTCTGTATACTTCCTCTGGGGGGAGAAATGAATCATTCAAACAAACAAAATAAATAACATAGTTATATGATTTATTGATAACCTTGTTTGCTTTTCATATTTGATTCGACACCTTTAAAGTAAGCTTCTATTACAGAGGTGCGCAGTATTCCCCCATTTCTTAAAAGCCCGAAAAATACCAGCATATAGATTCTAGGTAGGCAATGTAAACGGGTGGCAAAATCGTGAGTCCTGTTCAGGCTAAAGTCAAAACAAAGGTTGAGAACCGTCATTTGGTATGTCTCCATTCAGTGTAGAAAGGGCACAGAATATTAAGGTTTTTTTCACTTCAAACCTCACCCAGTAGAGACCCTGGCTGTCAGCATCTCTTTAATCAGATATCAGATGAAGAATCCAAGCTTCAGAGAGTTTTCGTGGTTTACGCGTTGACCCATCGCAAATAAAGTAGGAATGGGATTAAAAGTCAGGTATGTCCTCTTCCCGGGCCCGTCCTGTATCTCTGTCGAGCTGTGTCACGGCCTTGACCAAACAAGGGATCTTTCCTGCTCCTGGCGATTGCCCACGTACTTAGCACGGCGGGCCAGTAGTGGGCCTGGAATATTCATCTGAGGGCGGAGGGAGTGGCAAAGAGTCCTGGCACCCCCAGGAAGCAGCGAGTTTATGGGATTAACGAAGTGTCTGTGCCTGAGGTATGCGTGTAAGTGGCATTCACAAGGAGGGGCCTTTTCCTCAGGATTCTGGTCGCAGGAAACCAGGTGTCTCACCTGGGGTTTGATGAGGCCACAGAGGATGCAGATCCATTCAGGAAGGGTCTCTGCAGGATACCTGAGCAGGCGAGAGTGATTGCGAATTGGAGAAGGCAATGTGTCTCAGGATGGCAAGATTTGAGACCCCGCATCGAGCAATACGTGTAGGTCTATTCATCTGGGTCAAGCTGAGTGAGTGTCTGTCCCTGGAGAGGTCCCTGGGACAGAAGTTAACCTAAAAAAGTAGGAGGGTCTCAAGCAACCTTTTGTTTTCATTCCTTGGTGGATCTCCAGTGTCTGAAAAGGGTCCTGTCCTCAATGCCCTGAGTAAATCCTGTGGCCTGGTAAATCGTCTTCAATCCATTACCGATTGCCAGTCTCTCTAGAATGCAAGGCCCTCATCCTTTGCTCTGCCTCACAGATGAACAGGGCCGACCAAAGGCTTAGGGACTCTTTGGATAGAAGAAAGGGTGGGAGTATACAGGTGGCGGTGACTCTTCTCCCACCTTAGAGGACTCTTTGTCCAGAGTTCCTATTTATTCTGAGCTCTCTCGTCACTATCCATAGGGTATACTTCCTATTTCTGCCCTTTACTGTAGAGAAGGCATTGTGTGGCAGGTCCTTCATTTAGGATGCGGGAAGTCCTTCATTTAGGATGGTTCGACTTACTATTTTTTGAATTTGCGATGATATGAAAATGATACACAGTCAGGAGAAACCATACTTTGAATTTTGAGTTTGGATATTTTCCCGGGCCAGCAATAGGTGGTATGATCTTCTCTCGTGATGCTGGACAGCGACAGCGAGCTCAGTTCCTGGTCAGCCACGCGATCACAAGGGCCAGCAACCGACACTCTGCAGTATATCCGCTGTGTCAGATAATTTTGCCCAACTGTGGGCAAATGTTACACGTCTAAGGCGGGCTAGGCTCAGCTACGATGTTTGGTAGGTTCGGTGATTAAAAACATTTTCGACTGATGATATTTTCAACTTACGACGGGTTCATCAGGACAAAACCCCATCGTCATTCGAGGAGCGTTTGTATATGAGACAGCACAGATTTATTCATTGAGCTGCCATTACTTCTCACCGATCAGTTGTCTCGAGCCCCTAGGATATAAAGAAAAATTATCGCAGAACTGTTTTTGCTGCATCCACAGCTTGTGTCTTGATTTATATATGGCAGTGGGAACTCCGAGGGTCCTTTGGGTTTTCCCTATCAGCAGGAGGAGCAAAGACCAACTTACTTGTCTAATTACCCTTCTGTTTCGTATCTTCCCCTTTAATAAAATGTTCATTTAAAAGATGTAGCATTTTCTGGGTAGGTTCTCTTTAAAAAAATATAAAGCTACTCAGGTCATTTCATAACAAGCAGCTGTGTTTTTGCTTACTTAAAAAAAAAAAAAACTGCTTGGTACAATTTATCCTAACAAAATATCTTTTGTAAAAACCTCTGAAGGAGACATTGCCAAGGTGAATTTTTTTTTTTTTTTTCCTCAAGTCTAATATCATTATGCTGCCAAGTCGAAAACAGAAATTATCGGTAGGGAAATTTGGGTTCTTACTGCCTTCAAAAAGCAGAACAAAGAAAAGGAGAAAGCTTTAATGGTATTCAAGGAAAATATTTCTGTGTTAGATGACAGTTAACAGAACGCCACTGACCTCACTGGTATTCTTTGCCCTCTCCATTGTAATACTATCCTAAGACGCTCTCTCATTAATGCAGAGTGTTAAACAAAACTCCCGAGTTATCATATAAGCATTCGCAAAGAGCTCCTTCTTTGTGAGCTCTGTCTTGACATTAAGCCGTTGGGGAATATTTTTAAGGTGCCACAAAAAGTTATTTCATGTACAGATACCGCATTACCAGCTGGTGATTGATTTTTTTTTTTTTTTGTCATGCTTTGTTGATACGAAACTTGAATAGTCTGACTTGAAAATGAATAGCAAAGATTTTGCAGGTGAAAGTCATCACACATATTGAGAGCTTAATATACATCAGCCTATGTGCTATGCGCTTTAGTTGGATTTTAATTTTTTTTTTTTTTTTTTGCTAATCCTTGCATTGAGACCCAGGGGTGGGTATTTTCCCATCTCACAGAGGAAATGGAAGCTCACAGAGATGATGTTACTTGCCAGAGTTCTCACAGCGATTTGTGTGGTGGTGTCTGGATTTTATAGGAGGCCTGTGCTCTATTTGTTTCACGGAGTTTTTCTTTGTGAACTGTAGAAATATTCCAGTATATACTTGGCTTGGGATTCTTCAGAGGCTGTGAGTATTAGGAGATAAGTGAGCTCTTAAAAGATTACTTAAGTAAACCATTTTTCTCCCCCTTTTTAGACCAGGCTTCACTTCACTGCTTTGAGTTTTTCACTTACTGTCCAGAGACGGAATGAACTGGGCTGGAAGGCAGGAAGTTTTCTGGGGACCGTGAGAGAGGGTAAGAAGTCCAAGTATGATGTGGGGCTTAGACTAGACTGTCTTTCGAGGTGACTTCCCACCCTGAAATCCTTGGGTTCCCAACGTAAACTTTGGAAAAACTTGCCAGCTATAAACTGTGTGAATAAACATCAGCTACACTCATACCATTCGTTTCCGAGGAACCTGATTTTAGGGTCTCCGTTTTTGTGAAACAGTGCATGGCATCTTATTTAAGTCCAAACTGGAGCGTAGAGGAACATTTTGCCTTGTGGCATGATTTTACTCTCCGGTTTCAGGTTTTAGAAAGTGAACTTCAAAACAAAATCCTTTGTCAGTTTTGCCTTTGTAGAGAGGAGCGAATTTGATTAACTGGCTTTGAGCACAAGTTGCCTCAGTCGTTTCGAAAATATGGCCATCGTGTACTACGGGGGCGTTACAATCTTATCTGTTTTTATAAATAGGAAAAATCAAAGTACTAATGTGTAGAGATTCGCCCACAACTCTGTATGGCATCCACGTGGATCTGAGACCATCGCATAGCCCCTCCGCACATTTTTCTGGGTTTCTTTGACAATTTTACATTTGTATTTTTCAAAAACAACTAACATGTTGTAAATGAAATAGATTCTCTGACGTGGATTTACCAGACGCAGCACCGACAGTTATTTGAATGGAATAAATCTACCCTCATCGCATCTGCGTTAGAGAGGACGGAAAGACTGAAATTATAAGAAATTGTTCCTTTAGATCCCTTCCTCCCACTCTAATTGGAATACTATTAAAAGTTAATCATATATTCGATTGTTCCCATTTGTCATTTCCATTTGTGAACTTGACATAGGAAGCCGGCAGTTATCTAATGCGCTGCAGATTTTTATTCCTTTTGGATTATTAAAAAAAAAAAAAATCCCCAATGGATTTCGCCCCCAGTGGGGAAAAACCTGCTTCAACATTTGCTCGTCCACTGAAAGTCCAGTGACACCACAGTAAGTGGTGAGGGAGGAGGGGGACCTCCCCCAGCCGTATCGGAATCCAAGGTGCAATTTTATTCCACTGGCCTCCAAACAACAGATTTTGGCTCCTTTTCACCACTGCACATATATATCAGCGTGTTACTGATTTATGACATCACGCCTCAATTTAATGCAAAGGAATTCTGGTATTCATTTGAATGAGGCTCATTTTCTAAAGTGCTTCCTGGTTTTATTTCATTTGGGCACTATTCCTAATGTGCTAGTTACCTTTTTTTTGTTGTGAGGACTATGCATCGTTCTACTCCATCCGCATCGTATCCGGTATCATGCGTGATGTTGTTCATTCCTAAGTCGCCCTCGAATGAAAGTGAACACTGGTCATTTCTGGAGAGACTGTTCTGCAGTTTTGTCTCTCTCTTGCTTAGTAGGTTGCATAGCCACCAACCAGCTTCCCTAAGGCAAGCTGTCTGCAAAGGAACAAGCCAGCTGGCTTGGCCAAGGTTGATCAATGATGAGAGGCAGGCTGGGTTCCAGGTTCACAAAAGCCACTCAGTGGAGAGTAGGTCAGCGGCTTCCCCAAAGCCAGTTAGCTGGCAGAAGTCTGAGGTGCCTGGTGCTAGCCAAATTCCCTGAGCCTGATGGTACTGGTGGGGAGTCCATCCTTGGGCTTCCTGGCAAGCCAGACTTAAGTGAATGGCAGATTGTGCTATCTGAGAGCCAGTGCGGCTTCGTGGCTACTGGAACAAATATCAAGGACCTGCCACTCCCACTCGGCCGTGGTACCAGGTAGACTGCACAGCCCAGGCTCAGCCCTGACAGGTTCGCAGAGGCGATGGCTTTCAGCTGATCATCCACATCATCAGTTTGTTTTGACCCGACTTCAGCTTAAATGCTTTTGTACAGTTGACATGCATATGAATCACACCATTAAAAGAGCTCCACGTGGAAACGGTGTAGGAGGCAGGAAGCGTTCTAGAGACCTTTGCCAGGAGTGCTAGGATGCCTGCTGTTTTACTGCCCTGATTGTAACAGCCTCTTCTTTTATAGATGACCGTGGGGATACAATAGGACCTCTGGCAGAACCCCAAAGGGAGGGTTTCTTAGCAATCACCCTTTGCTTAACCTGTTTCCCCAAAGATTATGTGAATCTGGGATCATAATCTCTTCCCTATTTTTCTTGACTATTATCTTTTCACCAATTCAGTCCGCCTTACATAGGCTGTGCAGTCATCATTTTAAGATGCCTGGACTATTTTACTAGAGTTTTTAGGTATTTTGGGGATGTGGGGAATTTAAGTAGAATATGTACAAATGAGGCAATTTCCATTTCCTCGTTTAACTTAGCATATGTTTCTGCTTAGATCTGTACTAATTTCCAGTTCTGTTTCTCAATTCCAGTCAGCGCGTTTCTCTCTTGGGAGGTTGAGTCTGTTTTGCCTGCAGCTTCTCCGTTCTCAGCTCTTAAGTGTTTTCCTTGAGGCCACCTGAGCCCTTATGTCGTGGCTTCTCCCTGGACCGTCCAATTAATTTTCCCCAACTAAACTTCTCCCTCATGAGTTACTCTTTGGGGGCACACAGCTTGCTTTTTCTTTCCCTCCGGTGCTCACCCCGCCCCCGTCCCTGTTGCTCTCTTTCAACTTCTTTTTTTTTTTTTTGTTCCAGAATTTCGCCTAAAAGCAAAGTTTCTTCGCAACTGTAGCGAGTGGCCATTTGGTGATTCTCAAGCTTGTGACCTCCACAGTGATCCCCTCCCCCTCCCCCTCTCATGGATTCACCTCTCTGGTCTCTGACACATTTATCTCCAGGCCTATTAAGTCTCTTCAGTATCAACATTATCATAATCATTAGTATGTTTGAAGCCAATTAAATGGCAATTACTCTGACCTTAGCTAGTCTTAGGTTATTATCAATTCATGCATAATTTGGAAATATTTGGAAGGAAAGTAGAGTCTGGCCTTATGGTGTGATCTGTGTAAATATTTTTATCTGCTAGCCGAGAAATACACCCCATTCTTTATAACGTCTTGAGAGGGGGTTAGGTTATTCCTCCAGGAGCTACTTATGGTTCCGAGATGATACATATTTGTCAGGCTCATCTCCAAACATTTATTTATCCACCCATTCAACGAATACTTTTTGAGGCACAGCTTTGTACCCACTCACTTGGTTAAGTGCCAGAGATTAAAAGTGAACATGACAGACAAGTCTTTGCCCACATGGAGTTGCAATTATATAGATGACTTAGAATGACATAGATTTCTCCTACCTCTGAATTTCACCAGCGTTTATATGGTTTCATGCAATTTAGCATTCTAACTTCATGTTTTCCACAGAAGGAAGTAGAGTGTAAAGAAAAAAAGCTAGGTTTCTCAGATCAGGTAAAGGCTGTGACTATTGATTGAATCCTTGAAATGCGTTTAACGCAACTGAAGAATTGCATTTTTAACTTTAGTTAAATAGCCTCCACGTGGCTGGTGACTGTTGGACAGTGCAGAAATGGAATCTGGTTTCAATATAGACTTTAGTACTTACTAGCTGTGTTACCTCAAGCAAGTTACTTTACCCTTTTCAAGCCTTATCTATAAAATGGGGGTTGTAATTACAACTTGAGCAGAGGGTTGTTTTGAGTTTTGAATAAGGTCCTAGATGTACTATTTTTGGCACATCACCTGGTAAACAATAAGCACTCGGGAGGTATTAAGCATTAGTATTAATTTTTAGTGTTCTGTTCGTTTAGTATGTGTTATAGAGAAAAGCGTAAACTACTTGAGAACAGGGACTTAGTTTATATTTAGTTCTTTATGGTACTTGGCATCTTAACGATTACATAGAAGGTGCTCAATAAAATATAACTGATTAGTTTCTTTTTTTTTTTTTTTAGCCTACTTTATAGCAGGCTTTTAGTTACATTATGAAAACGAGTACAGGAATAATTTTGTCATAAATACTGATTTTAGAAACAATTCAAGGGCTATCATCATATATAAATTAGTTCTACATTTCCCTTTATGTGTGTGTGACGACAACAGAATTGTATTCAGAAGTCATGTTGTATTGAATTTACGTTGAATACCCGGACAATATATCAATTGGCATATCCTGAGTCAAAAAAGAGAAAAAAAAGAAGGAGAAATGACATTGTCTTCTTTCTTCTCCATAGACATTTGATAAGTCAGTGAATAGAAATGAGAAAACCGAGACCTGTTTTAAATAACTTGGCGTAAATAACTTGCCTAAGATCAGACAACTAGGGAACGGCAAAGCCAGGACTCCGTCTGGATTCTCAGACTCCGAAGCCCATACGCTGTGCCGATCTTCATAAAGAAGTCATTGGTTCACCTCGTTGTTAGTTAATCTTCCCAGAGCGTCAAGAGGAGAAATACCGTTTCCTTCACACGGGAGACACTGGTCTCTGCTATTCCTTCCTTTTATGAGCAAAGAGACCTTTCTTGCAGTCAGTGCTTTTTGGTGCCAGAGCTGTTAGAATCCCAGCATCATTCCTTGTTGTAGATGCTCTAAAACAAAAGAGCTAGGCAGTAACAGAGATGCTTTCTGATTTCTGTGAATATTGCTCTCTGCGGGACCACGATATTATTCCATAAAGTTTCTGTGTAGAATAGTTCTCTTTTCTTGGAAATAGTTTGAATAACGTTGAAACCACTGATATTTCTGAGCAGCACCCCTTCCGTGTAGACAATCAGAGGCTATTGTTTAGCAGAGAAGACCCCCAGCGCCCAGCGTCTGTCCCCAAGGGGCAGCGCAGGTCATTGTCTGTTGATTTCGTTTTCAATTCGTAGCATCACTTTCATGCTCCGCAGTCAACAGGTCCAAATTCGCAATCTGTGAACAAGTGTATTTCTCAACGCTCCTGTATATGCCTGGAAGTCTCCCCAGAAGTCATTAATTAGGATCTGGAGGGGATAGCGTAGAAAAATAAAGCTTCGCTAATGGTGGCAAAGTAAAAGGCACAGAAATTCAGTTCAAACGCCGTGCGCCTAAGAAATGCTAGAGGATCTCCCGGTTCCCTCACAAATCTCTAACTATTTGGTTATGTGCTCCAGCAGAGAACATCTATCACGCGTTTTGTGAAGGTAGCAAGAACAGAATCCCCCACCTTTTGCAAGGAATTTTCCTTCTATCTGTGTGTCACTCGGGACCTGGCCTCTTTGAGCGTCTCCGACCTTAGAAAGCTAGGAATTCTTCTTCAGCTTCCTTACTTCACTTGTAGTTACGGAATCTGATGCATTGATTTGAACTGGAAACCCAGGAAGAGACAGCGCTGTAGTCAGCTGAGCTCCGAGCGGTCCTGGGAGACCAGTCATTTGCACATCGGGCACCAGCTAATGGGCCAGGGAGGCAGAGGTGAGTTGAGGGGTCTTCACTACTGTCTTCCCCTCACAGTGAGAGAGAACGCTGATAAAAAGTCTTGCAACGTGAAGTGCTAAGGCACCTGAACCTTATCTTTTATTTTTATTTTTTTTTTAAGGCTTTTACTTTCATTTTTCTTCACGGCTAGTTTAAAGAAATTCAGGCCTGTGGAAAGGAGAGGAGAAAATATAGGAATCATTAGTTTCCTCTCACCTTGCAAAATTCCAGTAGGTAGCGTGATACCTTTCAAAGGCAAGGGCTTAATGTATTTGCAAAATAAAGATCGTACATTTGGAATTGTATTATAAACACACCATTCTACATTGCATATTACTAAGATTGTGGAATTTGTTCATAGACAGCTCAGAGTTTCTGTTAAATTGCCAGTTATTAGCATATTTCTTAATATCCGTAGCCTCCTTTTCTTTATCATATAATGACGATGATAATAATAATGTCTATTATAGAGTTTACTGCGAGAATTAAATAAGATAATGTATTTGAAATACTTAGCACAATGCCTGCCAAATATAAGTCCTCGGCAAACGTGACCTATTATCATAATCATCATTACTGTCATCACTATTATTTTGTTGTCCAGGTGTTCATGACACTGACTAGGTAAAGCGAAACAGATCGGTTCTGCTCGGTCTCAAATGTCATCTTTCTGGAATTTTTTTTTCTTTTTCCCCCTCCGAAGTGACCGAGTGCTGTGCTCACAGCGGGCCTGGGTTGTCCTCACACTGCTGCTCTCCATGACTCACTGGGGTCAGAGGTCCCGATCAAGCTCTGTGTGACTCCAGCCTGAGACCCTTTCCTGTGCTCAGGAGAGCGGAAGGTGACAGGCGGGGTCAGCAGAAACTGCCAGAATCACAGGGACCCCTCCGTGGGCTGTGATGGGGACAGCAGGGAAGTCTGTCATGGAGCAGAACAAATGACCTTGACTCCATGGACTCCCTTCTCATCCAGGTCGTTGCTAACTTTTTCCAGAGCGCGATTTGTGGCATCTCCAGTTACTTTTGTACGTGCTAGTGTGTTCGCGCCATTCCACTTTTTCAGGATAAACACTGTTATGAGTCACGAGTGAAGAAAGGCTTCAACCTCCACCTAGAACTTTTAACAACGGTGTGATCCCGTAACAACTGTTCTGTTACAGGTTTTTTATTTTTGCGTTTTTTCTTTTTCAGGTCGCTAATCCACTTGGGTTTAAAGTCGTTGTAGGTCCCTTGGAACCTGTGAGCTGGTCTCCGGTTCTGCCCCAAAGCCATCATTCCAGCCAGGAAGTAGAGTATAAATTATTTCTGCCTGGGACTCATGCTCCTCACCTCCCCGACTTTTCCCCTGTCCCCACCTCCTTTCCACCCCAGGATTGACATGGCAGCATTTCAGAGTTCTGGATGGCACCTCCGTCCTGTAGAGCTGGTTCTGTGCCTTACGTCATTGCTTTCAATCCAGGACAGGGGCTGGAAGGTTTGGCCTAGAGAGGAAGAGAGAGCGAAGAGAAGTGGGAGGAGAGAGAAAGGTGGGGAAACAAAAAAGAAAAAATAGGCTCACATAGTACAGGTGACTTTGGTTCTCTGCCTCTCTTTTAAAAAACTTGTTTCCTTTAACACATTTTCTGTTCTTTCTCCATACGTACCATGGTAAACTATGAGGCCACAATGCTGTTCAAATCTCTCTCTGTAGCCCACCCACCCACACCCCCAGCTCCTTTCGGGGAAAGAGGAAATGGATTAGCCCCCTCCCCGGTTTGTTCCTTTGCTGAGTCGCACGGCTGAGTAAGAGACATCTCCCCGCTGGGCAGTCGGGTTCCTGGGTGGATACGCTCGCTGCCTCGCGAGCTAGTTCTGCACTGGCTCGTCTCTAATTAAAGTACTTGCTATGAACGATTTTTAAGCACTGGAGCTTAATGAAGTTGGAAAAAGGATTTGGATACAGTTTGTGAAGACTTCAAATTGTTTGAGTTTTTTTCTCCAGGGAGAACTGTAAAGTCTGGAGGCATTTTGAATTACTTACAGTGTATTCCATTTTGTTGAAAAATTTTTTCTTTTGGTGGTGCATAGCTGAAAAAGCCCATGGCCCACCTCCCCACTGCCCAGTTTTTTTTTGTTTTTTTTTTTTTTTAAAAAGAACACTGTAACTCTTGCTTTGCAGAGTGGCTTCTTGGGAATGCACACGTCTTTCCATACTGTATCTAATTAAAGAGATGCCTGTGTCTTTAATTTTCATTGGCAGGTCCACCTTTGACCCTGCCGTCTCTAGGAGTTGAAAGGAAAGTTGCATTCATCTAGGATAACCTGAAGTCTCTACATTTAGATGCTTATGTTCTTCACTGATTCCTGAGGCTCTGAGCCTTCGAGACACTGAGCTGAGCAGCACCGACGATCTATGGACTGAATCTCTCTGTCCATTGGTGGTTTACTGCTGACCAGTCAGATGCTGGCTGAGGCCTTCTGTTAGACATCAGAGTCGCAGTAATTTGTCATCGATAGCTGTAATTAGGTTTATCTACCCTTTTAACCAATATCATAATCTTTGCCAGATTGGTTTTGTTTGGGGCTATTGGGAGAAATTCTGAAAAATATTTTACAGCTTGATTGCGAGACATTTCAACCCTTTAGGGATCTTTCCTTTTATCCACCTCTTCTTCATTTCCCTCTCCCGTATTCAAGTGCATTTTCAGAATAAAATGTCACGAAAGCATGTCATGTATCTGAAAATAATTAATGTAATTGACAGGAATGTCGGTTTTCTGCTGAGGTGTGGTTCTCCTAATCCCGCTGTGCGATCTTTAGTATCGATCCAATTGTTAGGAAATCTTGTCACTTTCTGCTCACCCCACCTGGGCTAAATGTTTTCAGGAACGAAGATCCTTGAACTATGTAATATTTACGTCTGAATTATAATACTCATTTGACGGAGCTGGGTTTGCTTTCACTTACGTGCTGCGGCATGTGCACATGCTATCTGTGTGTGTGTGTGTGTGTGGTGGGGGGGTAGGCGCGGCCGCCTACAGTGCTCACCTAGAGGTGACAGTTTATTCACTGTGTACGTGGCGTATAAGATTGCAAATGGCACATCGGAGTGTTGGAATCTAGGCAATAGGAGTTCAGCACTTAAAGTGTCCAGGTTGCACCTGAACTAGCTGGAGCCTGCCAGCCCCTGCAAGCCCACTGAGAGCATCTGTCTCGCCACCGCCTTGCTCATGCTGTCTCCTCTGCAGGCCCTCCGATTCTTCTGACTATGAGCATAAATCATCCACCTGTCAGGAGCTCTTGCCGCCTGGATTATGCAATGTGCCTGCCTTCATTTGGAGGTGGTGTGAGCAGGAGATTGCTGCAAATGGTCCGCATTCATTTTAATGCCATCCCAGCGTTTCTTTAGCTTTAATGAGGGGATTAGAGTGGTGACAATGACTTTCAGAGACAATGAAAGTCTTCAAGATTCTGGAATTTGCTTTGTATGTTGCGGATAGCTTAGTTTGAGGTTTCATTTTTTTTTTTTTAATCCCAAATAAATCAATGATTTAAACATTTAAGCAAAGGAGCTGGGGGTTGCACAAAGCCTGCTGTCTACAGCTCTATTTATTGGCTTCATAATAGTTCCCCCCAGCTGATGAACTTAAAACCGGTCAAATTTATTGCCGATCCTTAATTAGTTACTTTTATCCTCTTGCAGGGGTTGGATTTACCCATATAGGGACTCTTCATCTTCTTCCACCCCCTCAAACCTGTTTTTTCAACCTTTGCTTCCTTTTCTTTCTCTGAAAAAAAAAAAAAAAGAAAGAAACTCTTTAATAATTTCAGCTTCACTAGTTATTGACTAGCAAAGGTGAATCATGCTTTAAAAAAAACCCTCTCTTTAGAGTTTTGCATTCTAATCCTCCCTGGTGTATTTAGAGTAACCACTGTTGCAGATTGTTTAAGGTCCCCTCCACTCACTAAAATGTCTTAGTTTTTCTTTAAGAGAACTCCCTAGTCACACCAGCTTTATATATATGATATGTACAAAAACGTGAAATTATCATCTTCTTTAATTAATTAGCCCTTTTGTCATATCCAGACCTCATCCAAAATGAAACATAACTAGGACTGTATTCGTTAGAAATCGAGCGCATGCAAACCGCAGCGACTCCCCTACTTTTGAATAACAGAAGGACTTCTCAAACGCTGTCATCACATATAGAGACATAAATTGCCATAAGATCAGAGGACTAAGGGAAGAAATATTGCTTTCAAAGTGGGGCTTATATCAGTGAATCATCGGCCAAAATCAGGCTACAGAGACACAGCGTTGGATACGCTTTGTAATATCTTCTTAAAACATTCGAATACAGTTTAATATAGGAACATTAATGAATTAAGTCATATGATATTATGTGCGCTTTCTAAAACATAAGCTTCTTTTATCATCAGAGAGCCTGAGACTAAGCAGGCATTGGATGTAAATTTCTACATCGGATTTCTTTCTGAGAAGCCTTGGGGAGCTCTTGCATGTGTGTTTTGGTGACGGTGGTATTCGGGGCGCCTCAGGAGAGAGAGGCTGACCGTTCTCTGCTGGCTTCTGTCCCCTGCTGCCTCCTCCCAGAGCTCTTTCCACCTTGTCCTTCCTCGAAGCCAGAGAGCTTGCTGGTTTCCCTCAGGTGCATGTGTGCATGCATTTTATTAAAATCTGTTGCAAAAAGTGACATTTTGACATTCTTTCCACTATGTGTGTACATGTACATGCACACATGCATTATATGGGCACGTGTGTACACATGTGTACACGTTATATGTGTGCATATAACACACATGTATGTGTATTTCATATATCCATGGTACATATGCATGGTACATGTATTTTATACATACCTATAATGCATACACACAGTATGTAATATGTATTTTATATACATGTACATATACACACACATATATATACATGTACTCCTGAGAAAATACCTAAATTAGGTTTTTTTTTTAAAATGTTGAACGTCCTGAGAGTTTGGTCTACATGAGGCGAGTGCGGAGCAGAGAGTTAGACCGTACTCTAGAGAACCTGGGCTTTTTATAAAATAATTCTTTATCACTCAAGGGAAAAGACTTCCTTAACAACGGTACTTTTTACCATCTTAGTTACACACAGAATTCTTTCATGTGTTGAAACGGGACGAAAACACATTTTCCCAGTGTTCAGCCAACCAGCGCAGGTGGCCCAGGTGATCGAACCCTCCGGTCTTGAAGTAGGGGCTTGTCCTGTGCTGTTAACAAGTCACAGATTCTCTGGTGCAGCGAGGAGGTGACAGCATGCAGAGAGGCTCCAACACAGCCACTTCCTGTGGGTGTTTCGGGGGAGGCAACTGGCCTCAGTGCATGAAGTATGAAGAACTGGAGTGGCGCCTTTGGAAGTTTATTATATGACTAGTAACCAGGTAGCCTCCCTCTCTGCTTGTCTGTGTTTACTGTGATAGAAAAAGCATCCTTTTTTTTTTTTTTTCTGTCTCTCTTTCCCCGTTTTCCCTCTGCGGTAACCTGATGGACTCAGCTTCCTCAAACAGAAAATGTGTTTCCTCATCATGTTTTCCCCATCCCTGCCAAATTGAAATTTATGTATATTTAAAAAAAAAAAAAGAAAGAAAGAAAGAAAAAGAAAACAGGAGCCTTTGAAGAGATAAATGCAACACAACACTGATAAAATCTGATGAAAAATCTCAGTCTTTTATCTATGGAGAAATTAGGTTTATCATCAGGAAAGCATTCTCTTTTCATTTTCTGAAAGCCGCTTTTTGACAGACCCTTTGCTGTGGACGTCACACTCACAAAACTTGCTGTCACGGGGCTATTTGAATATGGTGACAGGCTCATTATCATGTTGAAGAGTCCTGACAACATGCAGAGGAGAAATGGACAGGGCTGCCAATCAGCTGTTGAAAAGACCGCGGTTGAAATAGGGTTTTTTGTTCCGAGAACAGTAGTACAAATTGACTGCATTAATTCTTTTTATTATAGCCGTGCATACTGTAGTTAAGGACTCGGGAGGGTTTCCATTATCAACCCCTATTTTCAGCAGGTTTATTAGCTGGCCATAAAATTTGGTTCCCAGCTGAAACTGGGCAGAGTTAGAAGGCTTTTCCTATAAGATTTAAGTGTGTATGTGTGTGTGTGTGTTAGTTTTACTAACAATTTTTTGTTTTTTTGTTTTTTTGTTTTTTTAATTGCTGAAATGAAGTTTGATGAGCGAGTAGACAAGACTTCCAAAGTCTTACTGTAATTCAGTGATCATTCCGTGTGGGCAGGGAAAAATAATTCCTGCCCATCATCTATCATTGTGATTTAGGGCGTCCGAGGCTCTCTGATCACAGAGAATGAAAGAACCTGATGGTTTACGCACCGAGATCCAGAAGCGTGGCTGTCACGAAGCAAACAGATCTTCAGGTCATAGGGCCCCTCCTGTTTGTTTGTCATCCAGTTCTGACTTCATGGTCAAAAAAGCAGTATGTGCTGAAAAGTCGAGTGACTTCCAGCGACTCCACCACTTCCCCAGGAATCACGATGGTGGCAGAGTTTTCATTTTTATGGGTGTGTGTGACCTTTTTCTTTTTTTTAACAAGTGAAGAATTAACTCTAGATTATCTAAGATAACGTGATTCAGGAGTGTTCGAAGCCAGCAAAAGACAGCCACGAGAATTGTTACTGGTTCTTTTTCTATTTTTTCTGACTTCGAGCCCTAGGCAAATGGGCAAGGTTTGGTATTTTCCCTAAGTCTCCACTTAAAAAAAGCTCATCAAATTCTAGCCTTCACATAAGGCAAAGGTGTTTATCTTCGTAAGTTTGCGTAACTGTTCCTTACGACCCCTGTTCTGTTCAGTGCCTGCGTGGCTTGCTGGCGGTAAGACACGTCGGGGACCCGTGAAAGGAGCATTTATCCTCTCCTGTCACTTGGTGCACTGTGGCATTTTCACACTTGGCTAGACTCTGCTCTGGTGAAAAAGTTAGTATTCTTACATGAGAGCCAGATTCTCCCCCGGGAGTGACTTAGGTATTAGAGCTGATGAGTCCAATAGGGAAATTGTCCTCACCTTCCAGCGTTATTCCATTCTGGCTTAACTCACGAACTTCTCTTAAATTTGCTTCTCACAGTGCTATCTTTTCTTTGTATACACCCAACGAGCAAAATTATTTGACATCCAAGCATTATGTTTGGGGAAGAACTATCTTCCCTTCCTATTTTTATGTTTTAAAAAATTGAACCCTGAAATGTCCTCCGTTAGCTTCTTGGTTTATGTGCTGATGGTCCCCTGGAATTCTAGTGTCATTCCTTTGCTTATTAATGGACTCAGTCCACAATGGTGTATTAATTACGCCCTTTGTTCCAAGCAGCGTTCTAGGTGATGAGGGTGAGGATGAAGGTGTGGGAAGGTGGTGGCAGCAAGGTGACGTGGGAGCACGCAGGGGAGGCTTCTGCTCAAGGCTTGGGTTTTTGAAGGAACTGATGCATGAAGTGATCTCAAAAGAGTGAGCACATAGTCGAGGATGGGGGACAGCAGGGCAGAGTTGCAATGGGGTGGTCAGTTGATGCAAAAGCTCAGAGATTTTGAGAGAGTTTTGTCCCTTTGAGGAAGTGAAAAAGCTGTTGAGTGCAGCTAAAGGATCGTGGGTGACCCACACAGTGGGTTCATTGCGATGAGGATGGAGTCAGTCAGGAACTTGATAACAAAGGATCTTGAAATCCAGTTAAGGATTTTAGGCTTTGCCTGAGATTCTTGAGGATTTTTGACCATTTTGTTCTTTCCTGTTTCAGACAGGATTTGATTTCTGTTGTAGGAAGAACGCCTTGGCCAGAGATTGGGAAATGAATGAGTGAGCCAGTGGGGTTGGCCTGAGGGGAGTATGCCTAGACTTACTGTCATTTTCAGAATTTTTTTTTTGCATTTTTTTTCCAGTTTGTTTCTGTGATCTTGCTCTCCCCAATCAAATTCGAAATGAGGCATTTTAATTCATATGACAGTAATAAACAGGCCATGTTCATTCACGTGTTTCTCCGCTCCAGAAGGAAGGCTGTAGGGAGTCTACTCCCAATAGGCTTTTAGCTTGAGTCTTTAAGATTTGACCCTGTCAGGCTCAACGGAGTTGTTTGTATTCACAAACAGTGTGTCTACTATGAATGTAAAAAGGGCATGAAAATAACCTTTGTGGCTCTAGACTCTAAGATCCTTTCCAACTCTAAAAAAGCGTCGTTCTAACCATAAGAATATCATATGCAGATTGATCCGAGTATGCCAGAAGAAAGCATGCCATCAGGCTCTAGGTTTATCGTGCAGTTCATTTTCCATGAACATCGTAAAATAACTATCCGCGTAGAGGAATATTAACTATGTTTTCCAGAGAACCATACCCAAGCCTTTGTGATGAAATCCATTTTCACATGACTCTAAGCGCGCCTTGTATTCTATAAATATAAAATAGCGAAGCACAGGAGTATCTTCAGTTTCCGAATACTTTAAACTTTATCACCCAGTAAAAGAGAAAAAGTCTCAAGGATTCCTAGACCATCTTTCACAATTATCAAATAATAATTTACATTTAAAAGCACCGTGTTAATGAAACTTCCATAATAGAGAAAATAATCACTTCTCTCTCCCTTCTTTCTTGACAGAATAGTTTGTGTAGAGCCCAGTGCTTATTCTGCTATTGGATTGAATACATTTCCACTTTTTTCACATAAGCAGTGCTGTCAGGATTTTAGGTTTCTGTGCAGGTATTTCGGAAATGGGAGCTAAGTTTTCTAACCAAAGTAAAAATTTCCATACCTTCATATAGATTTTGTGTCCTATGTTTATTTCTTAACCTTCACAGCAGAATGTTATTATTTTTTTTTTTTAAGCTGGCATCACACTGTGAAAGGAAGCATTCCACTAGATGGAGCAGAGTAGAAGTAGAATGAAGTGGGAGTGGATGTGCTGATAAGCCGACTTAGCATCTGAGAACGTCAGAACCAGATACAATGTGACCAAAAATAAAAAGGGAGGGAATTCAGGGGTGGGATGCATGGGAAGCTAGAGGTAGAGAGGAAGGATTATGAATGATCAGGAAATCTGTGAATAAAAAGAATAGTACCTGGGAATAAAGGGATTTCCAGTTTTACAGATCACATTTAAAAACTCATAGCCAGAAACTAGTTATTTTTGTATGGATTACAGACATTTTAGTTATTACTTGTGTATGCAAGGGAAAAAGACTTTCTGCATCAAAGCATACCGTCATAACCATACGTACTATTTATTCCAGTTCTGCAAACCAGCGCCTTGAAAATAGGTTAGAAAATCGGCTCTTGAGGATTCCCTTGTCCGTTGATATACATTAGCGGCCACAAACCCCAGAGCAACTGCGTTTCTTAAGCTTTAATTCTTTTAGTCTCTGGCAGAGCCACTGAGCATAAAGATACAGAAAAAGAAACCAGCTCCATGGAATAAACTGATGGTACAACTCTGCTACTTTTAACTCCAACCGGTTTGTCTATTCTTGCCCTGACTCTGTCTCAATATAAATAACTCTTTTACTGCCTTTCTTGACTATCAGCTGATTCCCCGTACTTTTGCCTTCTGGTGCTACACAGACGTTTATACTTCCGTGCACATAAACGAACTTTAAAAATCAGAAACTGCTTACTTTTCCCTCTTTCATGCCTTTCCAGGCTAAGGATCTTTAATTCTTCCCTAAAATTACTTTTGGGTTCCTTACCATTCTCATCGTCTTCCTCTCATTGCTTTTTCTACTTAATAAATAAATGTCCATCTTAAAAGTATGGTTCTCAGACCTGCACAAAGGACTGCTGCTGTGTTATGACTAAATACTGCTCTCCAGATGTGTCGGCACCTTTTGGTAATAAAACGACTTTTCTTGGACCATTGGCCATGCCAATGCAGCCAGTGTCAACCCTCGGGTGTTTTTTTTTTTTTTTTTTCCTGAATCATTATCTAGTTTTGACTCCTTTTGTTTTTACTCACCTAATTGATTTTTCAGCTTAATCTTGAATTTTACATTTAGCCTTATTAGATTTTTAAAAAATCTTCTCGAATCACTTTGTCATTCTGTATTGGCTACCCACTTCTTCTTTGGCTCATCCGTAAATATATAATAAATTTGCAATCTTTGTCTTCAAGTCATTGAAAGTAATGTTGAGCAGGACTTACCATAAAAATCCCTAATCTAGCTCTGGAGTTCTCCGTCCCTACAATTGACACGGATTCATTCATACACGTGATTTGAATATAATAGGACATCTAGCTGTGAGTTCACTTAACTCTAATGTCGCTCAGCCTCAAATTCTTCTGAACTTGCGACGGTCTACTCCACACGCTTCTGTCTTGTCCCCAGGATTTCATGGAGATTTTGTTAAGTACCTTGTTGAAAGCACTGTCGAGATGTTTATGATACTCCACTGATCTGCTAGAATAACCCCATCAAAAAAGGATAGGAGGTTTTTCATGGCATGATACGATTTGGCCTTTATATTTGTTTTCTTCCATTTTAAAAGGATGAACTATTCATTATAGAAAATGAATGTGGGAAATGCAGAATAGAAGGAAGAAGAAAAATTCACTAAAAGGCAGGAACTGTTGTGTGCTTGAGTGGGCACATGCTTGCTAATAGGGCACTGAGCCTAATTCACTCCCAAATTAGGTGAGTGATACACATGAGGATGTATACTTTATAAAATCCTCTGTTTCCCTTTTTCTGGAGAGTCTAGACATGTTCATATCCATAGGTAGGATTCTTCTGTTCCCATGGTTTCTCAAAGATTAAAGAATGCACCTTTAATGCAGTTTCATAAGTACGCTATCATAGTAATCTGGATGTGACATCCTTGGGTCCAGAAATTTGATTTTTATTTAAGTGTGTAGATGTTCTCTTATTATTATTATTTTTATTTTGTGGTGTATTCAGGTTCACCCTGCTCTAGTTAGAGGATCATTCCATTTGATGAAGGAAAGGGGGAGTAGCAGCAAAATAGTTTATCGTTATTTGGTTGGTTGTCCCTATAACATTAGTTTACCAGCCAGAGTTCTTGGTTGCAATCAACAGAAATCGACTTTAGTTAATTTAAACAGAAAAGACATATACATGGGCAAGACACTTGTCAGTTCAGAAATCAATGGAATACTTGAGAAACAGATTAGGGAAATGGGCAAGGGCTGCAAGGATCTGAGTGACTGGACCAGAGCAAGTTCATGCCCCAGGACACTGCTGGGGCCAAAGCTGAAGTGCTCCCACTGGGCACTGGGTGTTGCTGCAGTTGACCCTGGAGTGAGTCCTCATCTCTCCCTTCTCTGAGTCACATTTCCTGTTGGAAGATCAGGCAGGAGGTTCTGATTGGCTGAGCATGTACCCACCCACCACTGCTGGCTTCAGGTTAGCAAGTGTCTTGACTTTTAGTTGTCTTGTGGTGGGAGGTGGGACTCTCCACTTCACCAAGCTTCACACGCTAATGGATGCTCAAAATGCAGGAAGCTAGTCTCAGCCATCAATAAATAAGTACATACTTTCTATAACCATCTTTTCTAAGCAAATGGAAAGTAAGACAGTTTGATGGAGTAAAAGATATATGAAGTTTTGATATATTTTATAAGCCTTGGCTAATTTGGGAATATGTATTTCTTATTTATAACTTTCTTTTTGATGTTTTTCATTTTTCTCTTCTTTTTACTTCCAGTTTGTTGTTGTTGTTGTTGTTATTCATCTGTTAAAATTCAAATTTGTGAAAGAATGGCTTGCAGTGGGATGGTACATCAGAAAGATTCTGGGCTAGAACCAAGGTGAAATTGCGTTTGACTTTTGCCTGTACCACTTCATAGCTTTGAGTCTTAAATAAGCCATGTAGCCTCTCTGAGACTGAAATTCTTCATCTACAAAAAGATAATAATCGTACCTACTTTGTAAAGTAATCGCAAGAACTAAAGAGGAAATGTTTCAGAGGACCTGGTCTATAATAGATGTTCGATTAATTACAGCTTTACATTACCAGTAGGCACATTGGGTTCTAAAGATACTTTGAAATTGTTAGCATCTGAATAACTAGATTTAAAAAAACTAATTAGATATGTCAGAACTGACTTCACTATTAGAGTCTAACTTTGTTTTTAATCTTTTCTTTCTTCCATTTTGAAAGCAAGTTTATAGCAAATATAAGTTTTATTTTTTATTTCTCTACAATACCTTTTTGCACATATATAGTTATAATTATAATGTGTACATTATTTTTTACATATACTTTTTTCCTTAAATGCTATGTAATTAAATATTAATGTCATAATTCACCTAATTATTTGCTTTGGGGATCATTTGCTGTTTTTGTTTTTTTCCCTATTATAAATAAGATCATCTCATATATCTTTGTAGCATTATTCTTATTTTGAATAATTTCATTAGGATAACTTCATAAGGGAAGAAAAACTGGGTCAAAGTGTATAGGTAGTTTTATAGGTCTTGATATGACATGTACATCACTCTGAATTGTTTTACGTCTATATCTATGTCTAGGTGTACATATACAACTTTTTTAGAGTCTATGGCACATGGTTGCATATTGCCACCATCACCTTTCACTTTTATAAACTGCAAGATGATATAATCACCTATTCTTGGGATTTCTTTCACTTTCATACCCACCGATATTTTTATCAATAGTGCTTCCCTTTTGTAGAGAATGACAGTGTTAATTCTTTTGATATTATCTCTTTCTCCTGATACATTATATTATCAAGCTAATCATGAATTTAAACATATTTTAGATCATAAATATTATGATAATGCCCATGATTATGGCATTGAGAAAAACAACTAAGTTTCACTCATTCATTCATTTAGTAAACGCATATAGATCAGCTATTAGGTACAGTCACTTTGTTTTGTTCTGGGGATAAGATGATGAATAAGGCATGAATCTTGTCCCTAAAGAATTCTGTCTATAAGAGGGACCGACAGTAATTATAAGATAACAAGAATTGCGACATAATAGGGATGCAGAAGGCACAAACAAAATACAAAGGAGGCTTGCCTGATTCAATCTTGGGCAGTTGGAGCGGGCTTATTGCAGAGGTGACATCCAAATTTAACCCTCAAAGAGGGTTGTATTGGAGCTAGAGAGGCAGAGAGAAGGGTGGCACGAGACAATTTCAAATGGAGGGAGTAGAATCTATGAAGAATGGCGCCGTTTGGGAACTGCAGGTTTTCACTTTAAAGTCTAGAAGGTGAACAATGAGAGATGAGGTTGGCAAGATAAGCAGCATCCTGACGAAGAGTGCCCCTGAAGAGTTTGCATTTTGTCCAGATGGTGGTGGAGACACAGTGAAGGGGTTAATAACCTGGGGGCTGATATTAGATCCCCATGTTTAGAAAAATAGCCATACTATAGTGGCCAAGGGACTAGGCAGTCGGCGAGGCTAGTTACAGAGATACCAGTTAGGAACCTGCGTAGGAACCCCGGATGGTAGACTAAAATCAGACCTCAGCCCCGTACCGAGAGAAATGAGCAGTCGGGAGGCAGTAAGGCAGTGGAGTGCATGGAAGTGGGATGGGGGACAGGGACATCCACAGGCATCACTTAGGCCACTGGGTTTACGCTGCTGCATTTCACTGCCTTAGGGAACCCGAGATGCGGAGCAGAATTTGGGGGTGAAGGGGTAGAAGGGAGGAGATACCCAGTAGGCAGCACGGAGTGCCGGAAGGAATATGGGCTGAAGATGAAATGATGGGAGCTGTCAGCGCATGGATGAAAATGGAAGGAAATTGGTTTAAAACATAAGAAGAGTGAGTTCAAGACAGACGCCTGGGGTGGCTGAGATTAAGAGGAGAAGGGGAATCTACAGGAGATTAAGAAGGTCAGAGGGATGGGAGGAAAATCCAAGAGAACGTGGTATCACAGAGGCCAAGGAAATGGAAATTTGGGCGGGAGTGGCTAAACAACGTGAAAAGCCATAGAATGATTGAATAAGAGAACTGAAAAGCACTTTGGGGCTTGGCGACGAAGAGGTCACAGCTGACTTTGGCAAGAACAGTTTCATTACAAAGGTGCGGGCAGAAGTCAGAATCAGGCATTTTCACTTTGAGGATCGCATGGGATGGAGGAAGTGGAAGTAAGGGGTGTGGACAGATGTTCCCCCAATCTTGACAGTGAGGGGAGGAGAGAGAGAGAGGAAAAAGGAAAGAAAGAGGGGGAGGATGAATGAGAATAGAAGCTAAGAAAAATATAATGATAACTAGAAATACTTGAATTATTAACCATGCCATGTACTTTTCCGATCACTTTATATGTGTATATATATGTGTGTATGTGTGTGTGCTCACTTGATTCTTACAACCTTATGAAGTAGATATTTTCACTTCACACATGAGGATGCTCACACGCTGAAGTTAAAGGCTGGCCTGAGGTCATGGGACTCTTAAGTGCCGGAGCTGGGATTTGAACCTGAGCAGTCTCCTCCAGAATTTGGATCCCTGAAGTATATTGTCCCTTGTCTTACCATCTCTAGCAACCTGGGATTTAGTCTTCCTTTAGGGAAGCATGATGTTCTCAGGTGAAAAAGATTAAAAGGGGGGGCAGTATTATAAGGGTCAACCTCATATAGAGAATAAATGTTAATATTGACTTTTTTCTCCAGTAGGACAACCGTGAAGAGTTTGCCGAAGTGCGATTAGGACAGAAGCGATCCGAGGGTGTTTGGGGGACATTCCCGATGTGATAAGGATTGATGGGTCAGATGGACTCAATCTAGAGAGACATTAAAAGGTAGTTTAGAGTTAACGTGACTCAGAGCTGGGAGGCAGTGTAAGTTCCAAAGGAAGGAGCAAAGCTATTGTTTTTATGAGTCCTGGTCCTGTAGAAGTAGTCAGATTAGATGGGAGCGGGAAGAGAGAGCTGGTGTGCCAAAGTAGGGGACAATTTCAGTGGCCCAGGTATAAGACGATCGGTATCTCATTGGGGCTCGTAGCGTTCGTGAAGGTAATTCTGAAGGAGTTAATGGAGGAAGGACGGAGGGGTTTGGTGAGTAATTGAATGAGGGATGGGGTGGGCGGTGGGCCAGAGGGGAACAACCTCATAAGACTCAGTGATTTCAGCTTCGCAAAGTAGGAAACCAGTGCCTGGGAAATGGAACCAGAGACCGTGAGAGTGGGAGCTGGAGGGAGCAGAAACACGTCCCTGGACCCGTGCGTGTTGAGTGCGTTCTCTGTGCTCTGAGCTGACCCCTCTGATGCCACTGAGCATGGACTCACAAGTTTCGTCCAGGCGTGCTGGGTTCCAGGGAATGTTGGGGTATCCAAATCAAAATGACTCCAGCCATTAACACCATGAGACTGGAATCCGGGTTCGGATGTCAGGGGTGGAGCTATTAATTTGAGAGTAGTCACGTATAGTAAGAGTTGGGCCATGTGTCTCTTTAAGGAGAGCCTCAGCTGAAAAAGAATGCCATTTTTTTTTTCTTGTGTCTCTGTGCACTTCCAGGCGGTACTGAAGGCGAGGGTGCTGCATATGCATTTCAGAGTCTATTATCTGGTCCAGAGAGTGCGTAAAGAAGATGTCTTGGTCATCTGTCATCAAATATCTCATGGCACTTTTTTAGACTTAGCACTTAGACTCCAGGGTCATGAACACAGGCTACTGTAGGTCACTGGTTCTTACCTCTGGGAAGTTTTGACAGGTTTCTTAGAGGTCTGGAATTATTTCAGTTCTAACATATCTCCTATTTTTAGACACTGTTAAGTATCTGAATGCTTTTTCATCTTTGTAATGATAAGTGAACACAGTCACAGAAACTTACGGTATTTCTGGAAATGAGCAAAGGCAGATTTCTATTCCTGGTTCTAGGAATTTATTCCTCTTCAGATTTTTAGTGCTCAGTACCCTACCGCCTATGATTTACGGAAGAACGAGACCAAGGCTGGCATTTGGGGGTCACTCATGGGATATTCGTGCCTCTCTGAGCGTTTTTCTAGGCTTAGAGGAAACGATAATGGCCTAGCATATTTTGGGGAAAAGGAGAGTTTTTCAGATCTTTTCCAAATAATATTGGTCTGAAAATATGGACTTGGCTATTAGAGTTCAAGTTATACATGATGATCCCGCTTCATGATGTACTCGAGTCATGGGGATGCACACCCTTGAGCACAATAAATATTTACTGTCTATGTAGATCTGCCTTTGTTATACATTTGTGTTTCTGTGCATTTTGCCACACGCGTACACACAGCTGTTTATGTCCATTCCAGCCTGTGTACAATACTAGCTGCTTCAGTATATTTCTCATATTTAGTTACTTTAACATTATTCAGGGTCATGTCCCATAGAGAGGTCATTATTTTAACGTGACATGAGTAAATTTTCAGTGCTACATGGTCCTCTTATGTTTGTCAGTCTTTGCGAGCATCTCACTGGTTTTAAGTCGTCTTTCTTCCTTCCCTGGACCCTTGAAAGCTGTTAAAGGAACTCTTCAGTTTTCTTAGTCGTTCCGAAGCAGAGCTGGCCACCGACACCTCTCCTGCTTTGCTGGGCGAGCAGGGCAGGCAGTATTTTACATTAGGACTTTCTGGTCTCCACATGCGGGTGTACTGTTTGTAGGATGCAGGAATTTAGCCAGCTAATATCACTTAGGTGGGTAATGCTAATCCATATAATGTTACAAACAAGATCTTTCCTGTTCCCTGTTTTTAAAAGGTAAAATTTCCTGATTCTGACTGATGCCGAATTCAGTCCTAAGTTGCATTGAACTGTATCTGTGGAAATACATGCTTTGAACTTTTAGAGAAAAAAAGAATATTGTTTAAATGACGATATCTCCTCAGGAAGCATTCAGATCACTTCGCATGACCGTACCACCCTTCTTTCTTTACTTCCATATCTTTAAAAAGTGCCAATCTCATCTAGAAATACAGAAATTCCTTTCAAATGCGCCAGTAATTTATTTATTTTGAGACTTCAAAAGGCTCAAGTCAATGTAGAATATTTTGAAAAAAGAAACTAGAGTGATTCATATGCATCTAAATTTCTTGTACAGGAAAATTCTGACCTTATAAATTGAACTTACAAGAAGCAACATACTGATAAAAAGTATAGCCTAGTAAAGAAATAATTATGTGCAGTACTTTATGGGGGAAAACATATAATTTCTATTAATTATATCTATAAATATATTACATAATTTCATATGTGTATTTTTTCTTTGTTTTGCGTTGGAGCCTATTAATAAAAAGGAGAAACACATTTCTTTTAATATCAGAGTTGAACAAATTTACTATTATGTATAGGTCACTTGAATATGCACAGGGAATTTCACGTATAAAGTCTGTTCCCCTAAAGGGCTGATGATTTAGTTGTGAAAGATCAAAGAGCACCTGAAAGAAAATTAACAATTCATGAGAGCACAGAAGAGGCCCCATATAAATATGGCAGACAGTAGCTTTCAGATTTCAGTTCCTGAATTGATTAGAAATGACCAGAGTGTTTTAAGAAGTCCTTTAGGAGTAGACTTTCTACAGTTCTTGAAGAAATGTTAGTTCTTAGAACTGCAGAGGTCAAAAGGAAGGGCTTTTCTCACAGGAGTAATCGTGGGCAGCGAAGTCACACAGGTGTCACTTAAGTGGTGTTTTCAGGGTACAGTGAGGGTCATTCTGGCTAGAGTCAATTTTGGTGAAAGGTAGAATTTGGAGATAAAGACGGAGAAGTAGATAAGGCCCAGATCATGGAGGGTGTTGCTTGAATTCCAGGCCGAATATGTGCCCCGTGTCTTGTTGAGAGTTAAGGTTTTCGTGCCTTAAGGGAAGTCACAGGTGCACATGTGTCTATGATGGAAGAGTGGAGGAAGGGGCAGACATGGAGTCTAATGAGCACACCCCTGCAGATATTTTGTGTGTCAGACAATGAGGGTCCACACAAGGGCGATGGGACTAGAAAGGAAGAGATAGATTTGAGAAGCATTTCGAAGGGAGAATTAATTAACCCGGCCCAGTGCCTGATGGATTTGGGAATGTCGTTGGAAGGAGCGATAATCACTTCATCAGAAATATCAGCGGAGCATATTGGAGTAGATTAATCCCGGCACGCCACCGATTTGTAGTGCTATATGGCAAAGCCAAGATGACTTGGGAGAGCAGAATTTCATCTTCTGTGGTTGATGAACTGCCCCCCAGATGGCTTGACTAATTATGGGACATTCTCATTTCTCAAGATGGCCATGTGGGTGGGAATTGCACTGTCGAGAACTTCAGGTGTTGATTGGAGATGAGAAATATCTGAGGACATCCTTTCTTCTAGGGAGCGTGGCTGACCTTGAACTTGGGGATTGAGATCTTTCTTCATCTCCTTTTCCCTCGGCTAGCAGCAAAACACGAGGCGGTTGCCCATGGCTCTCTTTCAATTGCATGTGTGGGGTTGACAAAAATAACTGCCGTGTGCGACCCTTGGTATTGTACCTCTTTGTCAAAAGTCGTTTAAGCACATATCACTAGGATGTTTCTTTTAGTGGTACCATGAGATAGACGAGCATAATCTTCCAATGAAACATAAAGAAAAGAAAATTCTTTAATTGGATAATAAATTGGATTTTTGCCCATCTGGAGAGGGTAGGTCAAGGTTAGTGCACTGAGTGCTTTAGCCTAGAATAAGTAAGCAACATTTTATACATAAATATCACTTATATGCCACTTACATTAAGTTTCTGCTGTGGACACATATCGAGGGCTGCTTTCAGGGTCTTATTCATATTCATTGGTTGATGTAAAAGCGAAATGGGATAGGAGCCTTCATTGCAAAACACCCTGCATCTTGACATCTGGTGTCCAAACTTGATGTTGATATTATCTTAAAGGATAGCAGATTTCAGATTGGTGAGCCAAACATATGTAGAGATCAGTCCCCTTTTCCACATCATTCAAAGTACTGCTTTGCCTTGTCCTGTTTTCTGAAAGGATCGGCTTATATAATTCAAATAATTACTCCAGCTCACTCAAATGCATGTTCATTGTCAAGAGTGGGCCTTATTAATTCTTTTTATCGGTTCATCATTCCTTTAGTGGTGTGTCCTCCTCCAAACTCATTTAGAGAGCCTGAACAATGGAAGGAATGAGTGAATAAAGGGCTGATTGGTAAATAGGACTCTCTGGGGGCAGCATAGCATTTAAACCAGCAAATTGGTTCTGTGATAGACTGATTTAAAATGTATTAGATAATGGTGGTTTTCAATTAGAGCTTTATGTATATTAAGTCATTTCGCCCTCAAAGTAACACTATGAATTAGGTGCTATTTTTTTTTAGGTGCTATTTTTTAACCCATGTTGTAGATGAGAATATTGGGAAATGGAGGTATTAAATTTAACTTGTTCAAAATCACACACCTAATAAGTCACAGCTGGAATTCAAACCCAGAAATGGACTTCTGAGCCCAGACTACACGACACTGTACCGTACATGCACTGTGATAAAGTGGAGGGCTCCTAAAGTATATGACAACTTATTTTCTACCTGTATCGAGAGCTTTTTGATATCAAAAAGTATTCTTAATTTTCGAACCCTTGGGAAGGACCATGTGATGTAGCAGTCGTGTGCTTTAGCTGCCGTTGAGTCAGTTGTATAGTCAGGGCTTCCCTAATTCATATTGAATGAGCATTTTAGTTTAGAAACGTTTTAACGTATTTTGCTGACTAGTTATTTTTAAACTTGACTTTCTGCTAGCCACTTGTATTGGGTGTACTCTGTGTACTTCCTGAGTATCTATTAACTCTTCCACAAAACAAACCTCTCCATTTCATGAAAACTGTCACTGGATTTTGATATTAATCTCAAAAACTATGACTGAGAAGGTAAACATGTTTCAGTAAAAGGGTCCATAAAATGTTGCAAATGACTGTTTGTGCTCTTTTGTCTTCTCTCATCATTGCATGTATTTCAGAATCTAGTAGAATGTCCAGCTTAGTGTTAGCTACAGTTTTGCAGAAAAAAACAAACGTCCTAAGTTAGCACTCGTATAGCAGCCATATAAGTTGTTGCTCAATCTCACTTATTGGACAGCCAGCGGAAGACCTCGACTCCTGTTTCTTTGAAGAGACGCGGGAACCGTAACAGTCATGGGCTTTTGGATGTAGTTGTTGTCCACAGTAGAATGAAGATGGCCCCAAATATTTCTGGTGGTATCTTTTCTTCATTTTGATGAGACTACCGAAAACATTTTGGTCACAGTTTGACATTTAATAGTTAATTTTTCTACAAATTTCCCATATAGGGATCTCTGTCATTTCTGTGATTATCTCCCTCTCTTATACAAGTGAACATGTGTATACACATACAAAAAAATCAGGACTGTACGATATTAGGAAGTCTTTCATTTCTGTGATTTAATAGTGTTAGATACTTTGTAAATACACTAAGCAAGGAAAACAGCTAGGGACTCATATGCTGGTATCACTTCTTTATTCCTCACTGGGTTTTGTGGCACTGTGTGCCTTGCCCAATGAATTTGCCACCCATGAGTCTCACATTCTGACAGAGCCTAAAGGGTTCTAGTGGATGTATTTGCCGGGAAATCTCTCGTCGTAAGGAAACCAAGGTGACCTATGTCAATGGCATAGCTGTTCTCAGAAGGCTTGGTTGTTGACCCCAGGTCACGCATCTTTCCTGAGCACCTACATCCCTTTTTGAGACTTTCTAGTGGCCTACTGTTTACGCAAGTTCATTGAATTTACAGTAAATACTCTTAACCTTAAACATATAAGGTAAGGAAAACAAATCTCACCAGTGTTTTTAGTTTTATGTTCTACACTGGATTTGTGTGCAAATCGTGAAGGTCACAATTTTGAAAATTATTTTCTTCAGTGTTCTAAAATGCTGTGAAAATCAACTAAATATTCTGTATGTTTAAGTGCCTAAGGACTAGAACTTGCATAAATATTCTACATATTTTTCAGTGAAAGCAAGCCATGTATATATACATATGTTGGGATAACTTTATAAAATTTTTCAATGAAAGCAAGCCACATATGTATACATATGTAGGGATAGTTTTATACATATTACTTATGTGTAAAATTAGGTGGTGTACTTATATACGTGTAAAATAATCTGTGTTTAGCTGAGCAAAATAGGACATGGTACTAAATGAAGCAAAGGTTCTATTCCTATACAGCCTGTTTAGTTAATTCTGATCTTAATCCATAGATTAAAACTCTGACCATTGGTCATATCTGGTGTAATATTGCAGCTTGTCCAAAAAGGCAGAGCGAATGAATCAATGCAGCTCACCCAGCTATAGGGAAAACAAGCAAATTTATCAGAGTAGGTCCATAATGTATCTGTGCTTTTGCGGGCACATTTAATTTTACTCGCAAATTCAGTGTTATTCTGATATTACTATGTAAGTCTTGTTAAAATATGTAAATAGGGCATTTGCTAAACTGTCTTTATTTAGTATTCTTTTAAGGGATCATAAAATTTTAATGACTATTATTACTGATACTCTAATAAGTACTTCATTGAATTTTTTGATGGTTAAATATAATTTGTATGTTCCTCTAGAATCTCAATATGGGAATTTTAATATTGAAACATTATTGTAAAATATTCATGCCGTCAGCCTTCCATATTGCTATACCATAGAATAAATGCATGTTGATTTGAACTTAAATCTTTCTGACATTCAATGGTTTGGGTATCACAAAATCTTGTAATGCATTAGTCATTCAGCTGAGGGAAAATGACTTGCATTTTCAGAGTATTTATAAATTGATGTTAAAAACCGTTTTCTTCTAGCCAAGAAGGCTCTTGCTTTGCAGTCTAATTTGGGACATATATGTGGGTTACTTAAATAGAGAGATAACAGTAATCTCTCAGTAGCAGCGAGAGCTGGGTGAGGTTCAGGCCAAGAGTTTAGGATTCTTGTTATCAAACGCTATTGTTGGACTTAAGGACAATATAGGATCATCGCCGAATGTCCAGATGATTCGGATTCTTTTGAACTCTGCTATGTGATGCTCATGTCCTCACATTGCAAGTCTTCCCTCCCCCTGGATGTTTTTTTTTTTTTTCCCCCCAAAGGCAGACCAGCAATGAGTAGAGAAGGTCTCATCTCCTGTGCCTGTGCTTAGCTTGAGGCCAAACAGAGCAGCTCATGCTGCAGCGTTTGGGCTGCCGTTTCTGTGGACGTTAGCACAGGATCAGGTCACTAACGATATGACGACTTGGGCTTTATGTTACACATCATGAAACATTTTGTTGATGCTCTATAAATAGTGTCACCTCTTTATAACCTTCAGCCACTGTTCTTTTGGTGGCATTCTCAAGTGGCCTCTTGTTTGGTTAACATCAGCCGAATGTGCACTTCTGTTGTGTGGCTTGGGAAGTTAAGTGAGGGGTGGGGGTGTGAGTCGTAGCGAGCTGATCTAATGAAACTCTGGGACATCATCAGAGGGAGGGAAGTTAAGATAGAGTTGACATTATATAACGAACACTGAAAAAGTTGAAATAGCAGATCAGATGCGTTTTATATTACGATAATGTCAATCGACAGGTGCAGAACAGAAATTTTATGTAAGAGAGTCTTATATTCCATTAAGAAAAGAAAAAGAAGAAAAAAATCCGAGGTGACAGGAGATTCCTGTGGGGGAAGAGCCGTGTGTGTCTCAGGGGCTCTTTGGGGAGCATTTATTCTCATCTTGGAGGTAGAGGGAAGATTTTAAAGTTAATAATATTTCTGTCACCTTACTCCTTCCTCCCCTGTGCTTAAAGGCAGAGGTTAAAACCTGCCCTGTGTCCCCTGTGTCTAATAGAGAATCTACATCAAAAGCAGGAAAGCAGAAGGAGAGAAGAGGAGAGGGAGGAAAAGATCTGCTTAGTGGTTTGTGGCCGCCTATAAAATCTGCAAAGGCTTTTACAGGCACAGGAGGCAGGCAGGACCCGCAAAGTAGAAGTAACTTGTTCACAAAGGCAGGCCACTTGGCTGTTTGTCATCACAATGGGTACAGCTCAACAAACAACTTGCACATATTCCCATTTATGGACAATGTGGAGAAATAGATGAAAAGAAAGGGAGAAAAAAATAAAGCTTTCTAAATTTTTTTGTGTCGTACTTTTTGACTCGGGAAAGATTATCACAAGAGGACGTTTGCCAAACTTGCATTTTCTGTTCAGTTCAACACGTATGGTACTGTTAACTCACTCCCAACCTCCCGGTAGGCTTACGGTGATAGCAAAAGCCACTCGGAACCTGCAGCTGTGTGTTACCTTCTAGGTCACACAGTCGTGGAGCCAAAACCCAGTGGACCTTCTGTGGTCATCCACAGCTGCACCCTCCTAGCAGCTCCTGACAAAACAGCTGGTGGCCATAGTCCTGGATCCCTGAAATGCCTCTCCCTGGCTTTGGAAAGCAAATGCACGACTTCCGTGATGTGTTCAGACTGAGGAGAGAGCCTGGCTTTAGCAGGCGAGTCTCTGGGTCTTTGCGATCACATCTTCTCTTTCCACGTCGGGCAATGACGGGCAGTGACGTCTGGAAAGGACACACAGGTCCGTCATCATCAGGGTGGATTAGTCTCTATCACGATGCCGTGTGCCAGAAACGGAGGTGACATTTCTGTTCTGGGTGATTACTTGGAAATGCCTTCCACCGAGGTCTGCTCTGTAGCCAGCAGGGATTCCGAAGCGAAGTCATTAACAGGGACCTTCCACCAAGCGGGACAGTTACTTTCAAATGTGGGCAAACGAGCACAAAGGTGAGGCAGTGAACCGGGAGGCACAGAGCGACGGGAGCACGACCCCCCAGGTGGCCACAGAGGGAGCTCAGGAGCAGAAAACGTTTGATGCCCGAGGACCTTCGCTGTAACCCGAACAAAAGGAAAGTTCTCGAAGAGTCTGGATGTACTTTCAGTCTCTGTAAACAGTTATTTCTGAGTGATTTCCCTGAAGGCTGGCGTCACCCCGCCTAAAGGTTTGTGGTCAACAAGAGTCTTTTGGGAGAGATCTTTAGCCACTTTGAAGTAGAAAGTCAATGCCCGTTCCGAAACGTGACAGGCTCGCAAACCCCACACAACCCCGGATGGAGTGGAGGCGGGAGAGAATCGATTTCCCCTGCCATTTGTGGAGTTAAAAACATTAGAAATTATCCTCAACCAGTCTCTTGAATCT
The DNA here is from genome assembly GCF_000325575.1 of Pteropus alecto. NCBI lineage: Eukaryota > Metazoa > Chordata > Mammalia > Chiroptera > Pteropodidae > Pteropus > Pteropus alecto. The sequence goes on along the minus strand of NW_006439191.1, from coordinate 5,680,076 downwards.
TTTATTTTCTTCCTCTAAGACTAAGCCACTATAATAATCCAGGCGATTATACAATTAAAGCTCACCGAGAGGTCTGTTAACTTATCTGGGCCGTGGGTTCTATCAAGCATTCCTCAATTATTTCCCAGAGTTGGTATTTTTTTTTTTTAAACCTGGCAACGATGTCAACTTCAGTAAGTTAAGATGCTATGCTCCCTTTGCTGTTTATGCTTCGGTGCCTTATTAAATGCACCAGCTAAACAGAAAATGCGGTATAAATATGTTTCATGAGTCATTTAAGGATTCAGCCAAGAGACATAGCAATTGACTTTTGAGTCCATTTTTAGAACAAACTCTTTAAGACTCTTCTCAACGGGAATACTTCCCCTGCACTGGAACTGACAAGATCGTGTGCATTACTTTATTTTGATACTGACATTTAAACAATAAAATAAAGCCATTTAAAACAAATAGTAGTGCTTTAAGTGTCTGGGCTGTCAAGATATCAAATTATATAACTTGGAAAAAATCAGAATTCATTGTTAATGGTATGCACTTAACACAAAGGGTCGCTGGAATACTCGCCAGATATATATTCAGCTACCATGTTGGGGCTAACAGGCCGTATTCCTTTAGATAGAATTGACTATAGTCACTTAAATGGACTTGACTCTAGTACAATCACTGTATTCAAATGTCACACAAAAAAAAGAGAGAAAGAGGATGTCACAGAGGGTCACAAATTATGTTGGATTTTGACAGATTGTAGCCTTGCTTTACAAGAGCAGTAACATCTCATTTGTCACCGTTTGATCTGTAACTGCGGGGATGGGAGCGGAAGCCCCTCCATCTCCACCACAATTTAATCGCTCTGAGGCCGACAGTGGTGGAGGGAGCCACCTGCCCAGGCACCGCACTGCTGATCTGTTTTAATTTAATCGTCTGTCAGCTGGATGAAAGCATAAATCGTCTCTCTTTGATCTGCAAATGGTGTGTTTTTGCAAAGCAGGGTGTGGAATCAGGGAGACAGGACTTCAGATTCAGTGCTGCCTGGACAATGTGGCCCTATGGAGACACCACAAGTACCATTTTGCTCGACAGGAGTTGCAAAGCCAGAAAACACTCTCTTACGCGACTTATGACAAAGCAAGGACGAGAGCGGAGGGGAACTTATTTGTGTTAAAAAGTTCGCAATGAAATAAAAGCTTATAAGCATAATAAGATATTGTTCTCAGACAACTAATACCAATTCTGCCGTTTGTATCCATCATCTTTCAAACACATTTTGTTGTTAGTGTCTGAACTTTGGCCACAAGAGAAACAAGAGGGGATTGTTAAACGGGTTTTTTATGTTGCCGCTGTGAACGTTCACCATTGCTGATGCAACCTGAATACAACCTGAAGTTTTCACAGGAGGATGTGAACGGCAAAAGGTGATTTTATTAAAATTGGGACGTGGAGAGAGGTACGCGCTTTTAAACGAAATAAGTGGCATGGTGATCGAACGCAATAAATATTACATGAAAATAGTCATCGCGAGCCTTGAAGTGCTCTCGGAGTCATTTTAAGGTGCTTTCCACATCATTTCATAGTCTGTTTCCCAGAATCACAAATAATATCCTTTTTATAAATAAAAAGGGAACACTTTATCGCACTTCTGCCAAAAGTAAATTGGGTAATGAAGAATTGTCAAAACCGCATTCTGTGTTTTGTAGTTTTAAAAATAATGACTTTTTGCTGCAGAGATGAAAAAAGTAGGACAGGGTTTTCTAACAATTAGTCGGGGTTCTTCCACCATTATGAGATGCTACCATTAATATTTTTTATGAATCCTGTAAATAGAAACCTGGGGGCGTGCTACCAATTTAATACATTTTTTTCCCAGTATATATATTTTTAAATTAATAACCAAAATATTTCTAAAGAAGAATCCATTTCAGGAAAAAAATCCCCCAAAGTAACCTAGAAGTTTCCAAAAGACTTCCCCCAGTCCACAGAGAATCATCGCGCAAACCAAAGAAAAATCCCCCTGAAATTCCTTTAGGATACCATGGAAAGCAGAAACAATTTACAGTTCAATTCGAAAACCTCAAAATTTCTTCACTGGTAATGGTTCTTATAAAATTACCAGCAGAGGAGAAGGCCCCTGAAGACCAGCTGAGTCATCCTGCTTATTCTGGCCCGTGTATTTAGTTGGCTCTCCCCTTCCATAATTCCCCTTAATGGCTTTTCTGAGCAGTATTTGCATAGGAAACATAAAGGTGTCTCCGCCACTTCCATTTATTGTTATTCCACTGCACTGCTGCAGGCTCAGAGGTAAACATCGCCGAGCTTTTGGGTTAAATAAGTCCCACAAAGCAGTTTTGGAAGAACCTGAATTTTTATAATGGGATTCTGAGGAATGTACAGTAAATCGTGGTTGTGACGCTAATGTTCGCGTGAGTGGAATGGGAGAGCAGATTATATGGGCTCTTCCCGCCAGGCAGGACTATGCTCTGCCGATGGATTTGTGCTTGGGACGAACCACAGAGAAGAGGGAAGGGAAACGGCAAAGGAAGGCCGGGGAGGCAGAAGAGAAGAGGAATGAAGAAAGGAATCGTCGCGTGCTCTGTATATATCGTGGGAATTGGCTTATGACCCCCAACAAGCTCCTTTAGGTGTCTTACCCTGTAGCCCGAGATGTCTACTCTTTTGCTCCAATTTTATGGCACCCTAGAACTGAAAAAAGTATATATATCTTCGTGCCTTCCTCTTAAAGGCACGCTCACCCTCCCCTCTCCCTTTCTTCTTCTCGTCCTCCCTTTTTTGAGCGCGGGTAAGTCTTAAGAGCATTGGGCGGACCGTCTACCGTTGTGAGACGCATTTTGGAATTCATCCTTTTCCCAGCTCCTTGCATCCCTTCGGTTTCTAAGCCAAGTGGATTATACCCACCGAGAACCCTTTGAATCCACCCCTTTCTATTCATCCCCTTGGCCCTGGCTTTAGTAGAGATCCCTTTTATTTATCGCCTGGATTCCGGGAATAACCGCCACTATTCTGTATGTCTTCATGGCCTTCTCTTCCCATCCTCTTTGGCACTGCATAGAATAACTCCAAATTTCCTAGCGGTCATATAAAGCAGCCACTTACGTTTAGCGCCTGATTTATCCCCCTCACGTGCTTTGGGTACTGTAGGTTTTGGCCACCTTGCTCTCCTCCCAATGGCCCGAATATAGCCTGCTTTTCATGTCTTCAGATCTCTGCTTATTCCTTCGCCCAGCCCAAAATGTCCTTCTCACCTTCATCTTTACCTGGAGAAGTTCAACACCTTAAGAAAAATATCGCTTTCACTTTGCGAAGGCTTCTTGAATCCTCAGGCAGAATTAATTGTTTCTTGCTCTGCATTCCCACAGGATTTTTTACATACTTCTAGCATAGTGCAAAATATATGACAGTGAGTTATTAAAGAGTCCCCCAGTGGATTCTGGCCCCTTGAGGGCAGACAGTTTTATGCTTGTCAGACCTCCTCCCCTCCAGCCTCTAAATTCAGCATAGTGTTTGTGACCTGAGTCCATGTCCTATCAGTATTGAAGATGCACTCATTGGTACTGGATATTCCAAGAACTTTCTTTGGAGGCTTACTTAAATTTTGTGGTGTATGTGCATGTGTGTGCATGCACATGTGCACATAAGTGTGTTGTATTTATTAGTAGGTTTAATATTTATGTACACTCATAAGATTTTGTTTCTAGCGACTCCCTGCTAGGATCAGTTATGCCAAGTGAGTTATTCCTTCAGGCTCCTCTAAGAGAATCTGGCTGATCTATGCGTAAAGGAAGCACAAGAAACAGAGAGACAGAAGAAGCTACCATTTATATCGAGAACCTACTATGTGCCAAACTCTATCCTAGATGCTTTTTATAATCTTAGTTATGCCTCTCAGAGGCAATATAATTGCTAGAATCCAGTTCTGCCATTTTAGATGGAGTAAACTTGGCAATTACTCGGCTATTATGTGCTTCTGCTTCGTTTGCTTTTTTTTTCATAGGGTCGTTGTAAGGAATAAATGAGTTAACATATGGAAAGCAGTTAAGACATTGCTTTGCACATGATAAGTTCTCAATCAACAAGTAAGGTCTGTGTGTGTGTGTGTGTGTGTGTGTGTGTCATATATCTATCAGAGATATCATAGATAGATAGATGATATATTTATCATACATATAAAATATATATA
>NW_006439191.1:5649694-5674966 GCF_000325575.1 Pteropus alecto | reverse complement strand
TATATATATATATATATAGTGGGTATTGGGTATCCTGTCCACAGTCACATAACTAGTAAGTGGCAGAGCTGGGGCGGGGCGAGTGGCAAGGGCGGGAGAATCATATTTAGTGCTTTAGGTACTTAGACTTTCCCCCCGCTGCAGCGTGCCTCCCTCCACAGCATTCATGATCAGAGCCTGTCCTAATTGGCTAAAAGATTCAGTGGGGGGGAAAAAAGAAACAACCAAGTCTTAAAATGCTGAAGCTACGTGAAATAGAAAAAAAAAAAATTACTCCTCTAAATATTCTTTAAATGCCTTCGAGCCCCGTAAGCTGCTTATAGAGAGGAAGAAATTAAGCAAGGATAAAGTTGGGTGATGGGGATATTATAAGCTTATATTTTTCTAAATTCAGCTTTAAATTCTGCCAACAATAAAAATTCTGGTTTAGGAAATAGCAGCATCTTTAGGATCATTTTGGAACCTGGAGCAAAGACAGATACGCACATCGAATTTTGTACAGTTATCTAGACTTTAAGGGCACTTTGTGTTTTTAAAGATTACAGGTCTATTTTAATAACTTATTTTGCCGTTGCTAAATGTATGACCTCTAAACCTAAGGCACACCTGCTATCGTACCCTCCACTCTGTACCAAATACTATATAGGGAAATAAATGAGGGCTAGGCCCTTCTGTGACAGTGAACTTCACTCTCATGGAGACTGATCGCTCTTGAGAGGTGATAAATGCCAGTGGAAAGGTACAGTAAGCCATCATATATTAAATATGGAAAAGTACTTTTAAATAATACTGAAATGTGCAAAATACAAGCTGACAGCCACCACCAAATAGAATTGCAGGTCAAGATTTTGTTTGACAGAATTAACTCCTAATGAAGATTTTGACAGGGAATGCTAACATACAAAACCTACATGTTAGCTCATGTGTCAATTATCATGCTATTTTTATATCTACGTCACCTGTCCTTTCCACGGCAGATTATTTTAAGAAAAAAGTAGACTGGTTACTTCTTAAATGATCTTTAGCTAAGATTGTTTAGTGAATCCCAGAGTAGCCTCTTTTATTGAATCTGATTAAAATAGTTAGGGATCCCACTTGGCATTTTTTCGTAAAGCAGATATTGCCAAAACGTGAGAACACGGTTACTGCTTTTGTTGTTTCTGGACAGAAGTAGGAATGTGAATGTCAGACTGTGCCTGCCGGGAGCTCAGGGCTCCATTGCAGAAGCTGTGGTGAGGATGACGTGAGCTCTCCGGGGCGGACAAGCTGTGACTCCATCCAAGGCTTTCTCACGACAAGAGTGAGTGTCGGCTTCTTTGAGAAAAGGCCTGCGTTCTCTTTTTTTTGATGCTTACTTGCCAGATGTCGTGGTACTCTTTAAGTGTACAGTCGTAAATGAAAGTATGGTGCGTGCTCTAGAAAAGTTTATAATCTAATATCTGATGATCTCATGGGCAAATGTAACCGTAAGTGCTGCGGAGCACAGGTAGATGGTGTCGTGTGATTGATTAAGACAGCTGATAAGAACATCTCATGTCTTACACTTTATAAACACCCACCTGTGATAGGTTTGTTACAAAGAGTTAGTTTTCACCGGAGATCGTACGATGCAAATAAAAAAGGCGAAAGACAATTCAAAGCCAATAACTAGGAAATAATCTCCTTTACTGCAGACTCCTCTGAAGAATACAGAAAGTATCTATGTCATTTATTTGTATACCTTTCAGAAGACGCAATCTCTCCTCCTCTTTATTTTCTGGATGGTTCTGGATATACTGATTTCAGAGGTTTTTTGTGGACTAGAGGACATTGGTAGCAGTGTTTTTATAACAAGATGCAATCTGATCGTTTCATTAGATTTTAAAGCTATAGTTGGTGATTTCTGTTTCTTTTTGATGAGCTCCAATCCCCTTGAACCGTCAGACTTGAGAACCGTGTAACTGTGTCTCGGCATGGGGAGACGGGTTAAGCTAAAGGTGGCAGCTCATCAGTTGTAGAGCCAAAAATAGAACGCTGGCTTCTGAGTTCGACGTCTGGGCGCTAGAATATCCTGCACATTCCATGAGCAGTGGTGTCATGCAGCCCCATTGTTTGTGCGAATTGGACACCAGGAGCTCCAAGGAGGATTAAGTTATGATTTGGTGAATCTGTGATTCTCTAAGAAGGTCTTAGGATGTCTAAAAATATCTTCCTTTTCTCTCCTGACACTTAGAGGAAAACTACTTCATGATCCCCTAGAAAGAGGACCAAAATGAATTTATGACCCGAACACCTATTTTAAATATTTGCCGTGAATGCTGTGAGACCAGGGCACCGATGCGTGTATGAAATACTCATTGTTTCAGGAGAATGTTTTCAGATTCTGCAGTCTTGACAAAAGCAATAAAGGAGGATAATATTTAAGTTGATCAAAGATGCAAACATGGCTTTATTGGGTTTCTAAATTCAAATTAAAAATAAATATTTCATCAGTGATACTAATTAAAGATTGGTCAAAGATTTGTCTGTGTCTCATATAGCAAATACCAATCAGAACTGATTAAGAGAAGTAACATTTACCGGACTGCTCAGATATAGAAAGAAATGATTACTGTGAAGTCCATTTTACCGAGTAATACTTACTTGATTATAACTTGATTTTCAAAGGACGTCAGTACTTTTTGATATCGTGCCACTCTGTTCTTTCTGTGGAGTAATTTTGCTCTGGAGATGGGGGTAGTAATGCTTTAGGATAGTTAATTATGTAAACTTTGCTTATTAGTGGTTTTGTGTGGTTCCCTGTGACTTAAGTGTTTTCCTTCGGTGCCCCTTTGCTTTAAAAAAGTCGATTAAAAAAATGTATTGAAACGACGGTGATATTCAGCAACTTATCATCTGAGCAACACAGTCACCTGTTTCGTTTCTGTTTTAAGTATTTATGTCTTATTAGATGGAGCATTCTGATAAAATGGTTTGCGTACTCAGTAAAAATAGCAATTGAAGACAGAGAGAATGAAAGAGACCCTTTTTAATGCCGACGATGAGACTGAGACTGTGGTTCCTGGCCTGGGTCCCCTGGTGCCTCTCATGAGATGCTCCGTGGTAGGGTCCCTGGCCTGGTGAGGGTATGCGCACACGGGGTTTATGCTCTGACATCTTTCGCATTTCATTCTTCGGCCCTCGAAGCATTTGCATTGCCGTGCGACTGCTCACTCTGTCCTTCTTTCTGCACCATCATGTTTGCATTTTCTTTTCTTCTTTTCTAAGTTAGGTTGATGCAAAAGTAGCTTGGCTTGTCTATGCAATAAATGTAAAAAAGTGAATCGGAGGTCGCCGTGGTCTAGTCCGTACTAATGTCAGCCTTCGTTGCCAATTTTTGGGGTCTCTAGCTCCATCCACTTTTCTCAAGGACGAGGTCCTGGGGGAGGGAGTCTGGGGATGTGGTCAGCCCTGAGCCGGAGCTGCCTTTAACACTCTCAGGAAGTCCGAAGGTGATCAGAATAGACTAGAAATTTCTACTTTCCGGGCAGCATGCTCTCGTGAATGTAGAAATTTTTCACTTTTTTAAGGACAACAAAACCTTTATGGGTTCACTTGCTATTATACAATGAAAGAGTTCTCTATGAGCAACTTCTCTTTAAAGATCTACAGATCAATCTGTGGACTTATGTAACGATAAATTACCCTTCTCTGTTAACCAGATGGAAAGTGCTGGAGCATCGTGATATCTTTTCTGTCCCCCTCAACAGTTGTGCTGTGCATCCATGTAGACACATGTCTACCTGCAGCTGTCTTTTTGAGCAAACACATGAAACGAAGCATTAAAATAATTCTCTAACGGACCTATGTGTGCTGCTCCCACTGTCTCTCTGTATGTGTTACGTGTTACGTACCACGTACATTAAAATCCACATTTAAATTTCAGATGAGTTAAATATACCATTGCTTTCAAATAAATTACTGATTTTTGCTCCTCTCATGTTATATTAATATTAATACTATGGAATCCTGTACCCTTGCACCCCTTGCTGACTATCTGATAATTGGGTTGGGGGGTTACTATGGGCCTTCTTGTTTAGCTTATCTCAGCAAGAGAAAGAGTGGCCAGTAATAAGGGAAAGCGGCAATAAAATAGTCGCAAAAAATTGAAAAGAAGATTGAATCTCTGGCCAATTTGAAACATATCCCGAGGAATCCATGGAGAAAAAGATAAAGTGCGACTACGATTAAGTTAACTAAACACAGTCCACTGTGTGAGAGCAAATGGAGTTAGTGCATTGTACATGTTTAATTTCCTATTAGTCTCTGGCGTTTACTAGCACGTCGGAGTTGGGGCATCTGTAAATTCAGTTAAATACAGTGCATTGTCTAAACATATCACAGCTCCAATCAGTCACCCTCGCTGCTGATAAGAAGCCTCTTGTATTATTGAATCTACAATGGGGACCCTCTGCAGGAACCAAGATAACAGCTAGGTATTTCACTTTTAAGGATGGAAAGGAAGAAAAAGAACCTCGCTTCTGCCTTTGCTTTTACAGCTCTGACATTTATTACTGCTCTCAGATTTGCTTTATACTAGTGATGAGATTTTTTTTTTTTTTCCTAGATGTATTATGTCTTTCTTTGGTTTTAACTTAAACTGTGAATCAAAGAGAAAGAAGGAGACCAGGGGCAGCAAAGTATTACAAACAAACGAAACAATCAGCTTTCCTGTTCTTGCGAAGACAGCAACAGCTTCTTCAGAAAGTGTGTGTCAGTATGTGTGTGTGCGCGTGTGTGTGTGTGGTTTAGTTTTTTTAATTTAAGCTCTGTTTATTGATTTTTTGCTTTTCTTCCAGGCTGGGCGCATAAGGATGAAACCTAGTCTTTTGTTTACTTTGCTCTTTCATAGTTTCATTGAAATTTTTTTATTAGTGCTCCTGTAATGATTGGTCTCAGAAAGCAAATCACTTTAACTCTGACGAACTGTCAGGTTCAGCTTAGGTCCAGTCTTTCCCGAGTTCCACATACAGTTTTTATTTTCTGTTGTTATTATTACTGTATTTAGCCTCGTATGATTATATTATGCCAGTCATTCTACTGTTGGTGACAATATAGGCACATAGTTATTTTCAGATATAATGTTATTTTATATTTGCAAAAAATCTTTTTTTGCGCGGGAGATGTTAATAGCAACTCCCATTTCTGACAAGCGTTTGCATATAATTTTCTAAAATCTTTTTCCGGTACTGGCCATTATGTTTTGTGAAGATCATGATGTTACCTGTACTTGGTTTTTAATAGAATGATTGATCGTCTTTTGCAAACCGCTCCATATGTCTGACACTCATACTTGTGAAAGTACAGATCACGTTGCCTTCATTTGATTTTATGAGTTGATCTTTCCTTTTTCCCAAACAGATGTTTTGGTACAGCTGCTATTTGTTTAGTAAATTGGTTCACAGGCCATAGTTCTGTTTTCATATAACATTACAGATATGACCCAAAACATTAATGCAGAAAAAAAGAAAAACAAGCCATGGAACTCCTTTATCAAGTTCTGGTTCGAGCTCTGTTTATTGGTTACGTTTCTTTGGCTTGGTTTTGTGCTGTGTTTCTCTTTACAATCTCAGCCTCTTGGTACACACACGTTCATCCGCCCCTCACATACAGACAACCCCCTCCCCCTCCCATCCACCTGTCCACCTGGTAACTAGCCAAAGCGGCCCCAAGGCCTCCGGGCTAGGATTTCAATCTAGTCCAAAGATGTATTCATCCCGCACAAAAATACTACTGTGTGTTTGGTGACAAACGATGATATAATTTATCTTTTTAAGGGTACAAGGTCAAGAATAAACATGCAGGTCAAGGAGCAACAGATAAATGTTTTAGGTGATTTAGGCCACGGGAAGGAAGGTAACGCGTGCGGCAGTTAGGAGGTGAGCGCTAGGTACCAGCGACAGGTTATTGGCTCCTGAGAGTGACCAACCCCTTTCTAATGCCAGAGGAGGCACTTTTGTTGGAAGGTTACTGTTTCTTAGAGATGAGCTTGATGACCGCATTATATTTAAGCCTCCCATGTCTTTTATCAAGCTATTGTCTCTGAGCTCAAAACCCACCCTTTTTTTTTTTTGGTAATAAGTGGGCTGGGACTCCAGGCAGGAGGAGGGAGAAGAAGTTTGACCTGTATGTTCGCTTCCTGTTGACTCATTCCTGACAATGCCACCCCATCAAAGGCCCTTCGCCCTGCCGTTGACAGCTGGCAGAGTATCTTGCTCTTTCTGGCACACCGCATCAGCCGCTGGCTTCAGCTCCCGAGAGCTCCGCTTCTCAGCCCAAACGGGCCTCTCCGATGGGCTCCCGGGTTTTGGTAGCGTGGACTCTTCCTTTCATCCCCCCAGTTTATAAGAGGAGCAGTTGCTTCCACAGTTCTTATCCCTGTTCCATTTTTGCTATTGCGATTCTCCGACAGCATTCAAACCAGTTTCTCATGTTAAATTTCTCCTGTTGAAATGCCTGGTGTGGTTTCTGTCTGCCCGTCTGGATTCTGACAAAGACGGAGCAATAATTTCCTAATTGTATATACATTATTTCTTTTAACATTACATCCTTGTTTCCTGCCCTGGCTGCTAGAATGGGTGACTAGGATGTTGTGGCATACATTAAACAATGCTTCTATTTTCTTTATTATAAATCTCAGGAGTTTTATAGAACAGTTTGAAAATTCCTGGAATCAATGAATCACTGTTTTTTTTTGTTTTTGTTTTTTGTTTTTTGTTTTGTATGTATGCAACTTAAACTGGTCTGCAGGGAATGATCTCGTGTGGAGTATTCACTGTCTCTTTGGCATTCAGCAGTGTCTTTTTATAGTGAGGATTAAATACAAATCTGTCTCCATCCAGCTAGCAGTCAAACCAGATAAAGCAGATAGATAAATAAAGTGGTAGCAAATATTTGTAAACTACTCCAGTGAAAATTAGGGTTGATTCATGGATTGTGTGAGTATTTCAGAGAATGACGAATAGATACATTTTTTAAAAGTTGGTGTAGAGTGTGGGTTTTGAGTTATATTTTAAAGTAAGCAAAGGAGTTTAGTGTTAAAAATGCACAAGAGGAAATACTAATGAAAATTAAATGATATTTAAAAACTGCGTAGATTAATTTCCTTTAAAAATGTCATTCAGTACATTCAATGATTAAAATGAGATTTTAAGTAATGACGAATATAAAAGCAAGAAAATTAATGTGGTTATTGTGGTCTATATGATTGCTGTTAGACTCAGTAATTCAAGTGAAAGACAATGCTTTGAAATCTTTATTATCAGATTTTGCTATCTAGAGCCCTCAAATTAAACAGAGTTTTGCCTCCTATTGTTTGCTTCCCTACTGTACACATATAGTTTAATTGACACTAAGTTATGATACAGCTGAAAAATTATTTTGTCTTAACTTTCTTCATGTAGGCAATGAAAACAATGCCAGGTTATTGATCAAGTATTCATTTAAAAACTAAAGTAACTTACAGTGAGTTCGTGTTTGTTTTCCAAACCTTTAGCACGAGAAACATGACTTCAGTGTTCTGTGAAGCTGTGAAGATGTTGCTTGGCTCGGTAATTCATGAATCATAATTTTGAAACCTCGATTCATCGAGACTGTAGGCCAGGGAGTCTTGTAAATTTTAGGATAATCCCTACAGGCCTTCTTTCCATTGCAGCGAATCCACAATCCCCCAGGGAACATTTACCCTGGAACAGATAATCCAGGGAGGAATGGCATTAAAATGGCCCAAATGTTCCTGGTCCTCGTCGGTTTTATGCCAACACAGTGGTTCCTGGAAAAAATTTATTAGCACCTGTTATAGTTGGCTCTAGTTCTGATTTTCGTATCCTGGCCTCATCATTGGAAAAGTGCAAAGAAGAAGCAAATTATAGTCGGTATCGAAGAAAAATTGATTTCACGGGCAAAATTTCATTTTTTGCATTATGTTTCATATCGAACACTTGTATGTACTTAGGATGGTCACGGGATCTTGTCAGGCTCATGACAAGTTAGGGGCCGTGAGCGTTTATCCTCTCTGGGTAAATGCAACTTAATGGAGGAGGGATCTTCTGTGCCATTTAGCCAGGTCCACCTCATTGTCCTCACAAGTCATTAGCAGTTCCCTGCAGATGTCAAAGGCTCCTTCAGGCCAGCACTTTTCTGTGCTAATGTGGATAAAAAGCCTTAACTGTGTGTTAAACAATTACTGTACTTGAGTGTATCAGAGATTTAAAAAGAACACAGAAAGACTAGGATTTTTTTCAGACATTTGCCTGCATTTTTAGGTTATGCTTATTTACTAACTGTGAGACCTTAGATAAGTCATTCAACCATTTGAGCCTTCATTAATTTATTCGTTAAATGGGGGCATTTTAATAACGCTCCCAAAAGACATCGAATGGATTTCAGTTTTAACAATACGTAGGGTCCTTTAAAATTTTCTAGAATTTTTTGAAGTATGCTATAGAAAGTTTGGCAGATGGATAATAGTTGAGGTGCCATATAACATGATACTTTTTTTTGTCTTGATCCAAGTCACTACTTTCTGTGTATTTATTTCCCCTTCTAAATTGTAGGTAATAATATCTGCCTCCTGTTGTGGTGATTATTGAAATAATCTTCCGACCTGTGGGCATGAGGGCTGTGGGCTATGACAAGGGACGTGGAAACACACCACTAACGAGAAAGCAACAGAGAAATGCTCACTCGCACTGAACACGTAAAGCCCAAACCCACCCCATCCCCGCCCTGATTAAATTCACTTCGAAGGCCCATCTCACCATCAGAACCCAGACATCTCAGGAGAATTAATACTGTTTAGTAAATGTTCGAAATAGGGTCCCTACTCGTTCCCCCATAACATTCGGGATGCGTTCCTTGCAGTTCAGTCTGGATTGGAGGAGACCCCTCTTTCTCTGTGGCACAGCATTTCTGCTTCACCCTGATGTTGATGCTTGATGCGCACAGCAGTCCCTGGAAATCTGCTTGGGGGGAGCCCTGGGGAAGCCTGGGGGTGCCCTGGCTGCCGGCCAGGTTTCCTTCACAGGGCGTCCCTTCCACCCCAGCTGCCCATCGTGCGAGCAGAACCCCTGGCCCGGCTCCCATCTGGGGCTGGTGGGCAGCCTGTGGGTGGCCGCAGGCTGGAGTTGGCAGTTTGAGCCAGGCAACCCGCCCCCCCCCCCCCGCCGACACACTGCACCTGCAGCTTCAGAGGCCTCTGCAAGACCCTTCCCCACCCACGTGAGCCAAATCCCAGAAGAGACTTGGGGAGGAATGCAGAAGCAGCTTTTTCTTCTCATAATTTGAGATACCGTTTTATCCTGAACAATCTGCTCGGAGGGGAAAGCTTGGGGTGAAGGTGTCTGTCAAGGAAACGGGATGCAGCCTGCGTATAGCCAGAGTTGTGTTGTCTGAGACCAGCATTGGTTACTCTTGATGTACATACATGAACAATTGAATTAAATGAAGAAATCTAGCTGAAAACTACATGATTCTTTATTCTAAAGTTTTTTTTTTTTCACAGGACTTGGGATAAATGCAGTAATCCTATGGACCCCAGAAGTAGATTTTTGAAGGGAGGAGTCTCTGTTTTTTTTCAATAAATTTTTAAAGTAGTTTTAGGTTCACAGGAAGATTGAGTGGAGAGTAGTTCCCATGTCCCCCCGACCCCCACATTTATACCCTCCCCACTGTCACATCCCACCCCAGACTGGCGCATTGATCCCAGCACACCCACACTGATAGATCATTGTAACCCAAAGTTCATTTTTACATTGGAGTTCACTCTTGGTGTTTTGTGGGTTTGGACAAATGGACTATGACATGAATCCGCTATTACAGTATCACAGAATAGTTTCACCGCCCTAAAATGCCTCTTCACTCTGCCTGTGTATCCCTCCCTCTCCTGTAAGCCTTGACCACAAGTGTTTTTTTTTTGTTTTTTTGTTTTTTTGTTTTTTTTAAATACTATTTCAGACAAGAATTTTTTCCCTGATGAGTTGCTTATTTTCCTTATGGACCACTTCCACCTCGTAGGGAAGACATCATCGCATGAAGTGTTCTTTCATGGGTCGGGTTTTATTAACGGGCTCTTCGTGTGCATGTGTGTTTGCCTTCCTAATACCCACTCTGCTGAGGGCCGTCTCCAGTCCAACCAGTTTTAATTAACAAGGAAGTACTCCTATTATTTTGGTACAGTGATTACAGGCAAAGCTTAAGGAGAAGTCAGTTTGGTGTCCCAAGAGATTTCAGTGTTAAAAATGCATTAGATATCCCTCTCTCTCATTCTCTCTCTCTCTTTCTTTCTCTTTCTTTCTCTTTCTTCCTTTCTTTCTTCCTTTCTCTTTCCCCGCCCGCCCCCACTTTTAATTCTCCTCCGTGAGCTCCAGATAAGCAGCAGGCCCGAGCCAGATTTCATTACTATCACGCACTCTTCATGGTCATCTTTTAATATTTGAAAGGATCATTTGTTAACTGGAAATGGTCAATTTTTTTTTCTTTGGCTTTTGAAATATAATTTTCAATTTTTAATTTGATTCATTTAGATGAAATCATTAATCAGGGTTGAAACTGAGTTAATTTTCTGGAAAATAAATGAGGTTGTTAGAGTGAACATTATTAAGTGGGCTCTTTGTGAGAAAGGGATAATAGCTGAAAATATGGAAAACTTGGAGAAATGCAGTATGTGGGTAAAAATTGAAAGGATTTCTTTTCCTCCTTAAGTGGAATAATTCATTTTAAAAATTAGATCGGAGGATTTTCAGCGTTAAGCATTATAAACACCCCATTAATTACATCAGAAATTGTAAATAGTAAAGTTTTGAGAAATTATAAGGCTGTAAAGTTTTCTTTCTTGTTGTGAGGTATTAAAGGCATGTAATTTCTGATGTGCTTTTACTTTTTTCTTTAAAAATGACATATGAACCAGTACAGTAAGTGTTCACTTCATGTCGTAGATAGGTTTTGAGACATAAAGCCAAACCACGTATAAGGAAACCAGTTTTTACCACAGGCTCATTGATAGAGAAGAGTGAGGTTCCTGTGGCATCTCTTCAAGGTTATAACCAAATGGTGATGAACCCACGATGTAATTCGAGGACCTGCTCTACTGGCTTTCGTACACTTCGTCTCATTTCTCTTTTCAGATGTTTTAAACCTCTGGTTGTGGTTTTATTACAAAATAAATTAGAAAGAATTCACGAGGACCCATTATAGGTATTCAAACCTACAAAGTGTTTGGTTCCCTAACGTTTCTTTCACGACCTGATTTACAACGAATTTCCCTCAGATCGTCTTCCTCTCCTAGTCATTATGCTCGTCACTTTGTCCTAAATTTTCAAATCCCTATAGCTCACCAGGATTCGGGTTATAACAAAATATTTTAAATATTGACTATTTCTTGCTTTTTAATTGTTGTTATGTGATTGCATATATGTATATTTTGTCTCTCTTAACTACATTTTAAAAGTGTTGAGTATCAAAATTATGTGTCTTTATGTTCCATGAGTTCTTCTCTACACACAGTAAGAATTCAATTAGTTCTTTATGAATGAACCACTCAGCGAATCACAGGAAAATAATATGAAGGAGATTCAGGCCCTAGACCACATTGGGTGCCTTTTTTTCCCATTGAAACCTAGATCAAATTTTGGCCCTTGTGAACAGAAGAAAGCGTATTTTCCCAGCTTACTTTGGGGCATTGGGTGACTTTAAGTAAGTAGGATGGTGGGCAAAATACCCTGCCCAAGGAAATGAAGAAAGCCAAGGGCTGGCCAGACATCCATCCACCTCAATTCACCATTTAAAATGAAACACAGGTCATTGGAGAAGTCATCGCTTAGAGTTGACGTCTCCATTTCTTAAAGTTTTACACTGGGGGTTTTCAATATGATCACTTTTCATTAGGGCTTTTAGTTGAATATTCTAGGGAGAGACGTTCCCATTAATGCAACTCAGAGATTTTTATCGGCACTTTCATGAATGCCATATCACCTATTTGCGAACGCGTGCCGTAAGCAGAACCTACTCAGCCCCCCAGTTCCAAGATCACCGTCTAAGTCTTCAGTTTGATTGGCAGGATGAAACACACCATCGATACAACCTGTCCACGTGCGTTTCTGTAGTTATTTCTAGTCACAGTTCTTTATTTCTAGTCCCATAAAGCCATAAATATGAAGAATTAGATAGAAATGTTGGCCTAGAGATGTCAACAAGGTTCCTTAAACTATCATTTTACCCCTGAACTTAACGAGTTAATACATGTGAAATACTTGAAGCAATGCTTGGTCCACAGTAAATGTTCAATAAGTGTTCATTATTAATACGAATTATTGTGGTTGTGGTGGTGGTGGTTGTTATTGTAACTGAAAAATAAAAGGGGGAAAAAGCACATATGGCTGGCATACATGGGTGGAATACTTGCGTGTGTGTGCGCGTGTGTGTGAGTAGGTGTGTGTGCACCTCCCCCCCACTGTTGCTTGAATGAAGTTCTCTCTGAAACACCCTCTGATCAAGCCCGTTTTCTCTCTCCCTCACTTACCCACACTACTTACTTTACCACTTAAATTCACCTGCGGCTCTTCAGATACCAAGAGCTAGAGCCTCCATTTCTTTGAGTGGTTTCCCAGGATGTAGAGAATCAGGTCCCGTCCTGCATTTCCCACCTCATAGCGTGTCACTCCCCAAAAGTCCGCGTTCTTGACACAGCACTGGCCAGTGGAACTGTCTGCAGTGACGGACCATTCTATAAGTGCACCGTCCCCTGCCACAGCCGCACGTGACTGTGGAGTATTTGGCATATAGCTCGTGTAATGAAAAACTGAATTTTAGTTTTCGTCTTATTCATTTACGTTGAAATTTAAATGGCCGCATGTTGGAGCACACAATTCCAGATCCTGTTTTCACTGACTTCCTTCTGCCTCCCTCATCTACATCGGGCACCTTCACTTCTTAACTCCATGATTCCCCAATGCTTCTTTGACGCCCCTAGAGAAGTTATATTTTCTTCTTTATGCTCCTCCTGGGGCCTGGCCGGGCCTTATTTAGAAAGCAAGCATTACGTGCCTGTAACTGTCCATCTGAATGCCTGCCTCTCCATCAGACCGAGCCCTGAAAGAAAACCGTAATATTGCCCCATGCCTACCACAGAGACTGGCACAATATAAGCACTTCATACACCTTTGAATAAATCGAACTGGGTGAATATATGAGGCCAGAGGTAAGACCAATCCTTTGAGATGAAATAGAAAATTAAATGTGTGTCTTACACATTACTGTTGTTGCTGTTTGGTAATTATTATTATTATGGGATGAGACGAGTTTAAACATTTTAGAAATACAAGAAAGAAGATCCTGTCGCTCATCAGCAGCTCTTACCTGTATCACAACGGTGGTCGATGTCCAAGGGCTCAAAAAGCAATGCGTATTCTTAACTAGTTACCTTTCTTCCTCTGTTTCTTGCCGATGTTCCAGTTTAACACTAGGAGTCGTGTAGCCTTCGTGCTCAGGATGCCATGGCCAGATCAGATTTGGCCCCAGTCATATTGCAGACAGATGCAAACATATGCCACTGATTGCAAAAAAATTAAATTTAGTTACTGTTTGGACGAGGACGCCTAAGCCGCGATTCGCTTATTCCGGAATTGACTGCATCGTGATGGTTTAGCCATCTGTCCCACATGTAAAATGTTCATCACTCATAGCCTTGTGGTGTTGATATTGGCTAGCGGTGCTGGCCAAAGTGAGTGAATGCACGTTTAATGTTCGCAAACAGAAGTCCGTTTAGAGGTGGCTGCTCTGTTCTCCTCCCTCGCCCTCCCCTCCCGTCTCCCCAGCCCTCGCTCCCTCCACTCCCCAGACTTCAGCGAGGCCAGAGAGGGGAGTGTAATGGCTCACCTTTCAGTTTCTTATTTCGAGAGAGGCTCCCCCGGTCCGTTTCAGTCCCTTTCGAGCATCCTCCTCTGACTCTGAAGACAGAGCATGACCCCTCCGTCTCTGAAGCTGAGCAGGCCCCCTTTTTTGTTGTTGTTGTTCTCACGCGCTGAAAATAAAGTGTTCACATGAGCTCATTTACTGAGAGTGGAGTTGGCAGTCTTATCAGGAGCAGAGAAAGGAGCGCCGAAGATGAAAAGCTCTCGCGGTGGCAGAAGTCTTTATTACTTTGGGCAGTAATGGAATGCGGAGTACACAGAGTAAAGTGACGGCTACTGGAGCATTTAGGGAAAAGTAGAGCAGGAATCGTGTTTTATGTTGCTCCTCATCAGACTTTCTCGCTGAGCCAGTTGACCCCAGGGAAGGGGTTTGTACAGGTTGGAAGTGGTATAAGAACGCGTGTTCTTCTCAGGGGAAAACGGAGCACAGGTAATCCCTGATTGCTCTTTGAATTGGCTTTGGGGCAGCACGTGTCAACGTGATGCATATGGAACATGGCAGTAAGCCCTGCCTTTCCCATACACTACTGAAACACCCAAACTTGTCGCAGATTTTTTTCCTTCCACTTTTCTACCAAAATGATGCAAAGAAGCAATGCTATTGATCTTTGTATTATTGATATTTGGTATAATTGTTTTCATAATCTGGTGTTGTAGAAAATGAAATTGTCACTTGATCTCAAGGGCTTTGGGGCAGTTTATGCAGAAATTCAGCATTCTAAGAAATCAAAAGTTGGGGAAAAAACAGCCAGGCAAGCCTTTAGCTTTTTCACTGAGTTGTACTTGAATAGACAGCTAATTAGGGCCTCTCAAAAGTTATTTGTCTCCAGAAATAGAGGACAGGTGATAAAAGCATAATAGACATGAAATCTGTGCCACACCCTTTCCAAGAATCTGACGTTTTATGCATTTGACATTTGATAACTAGTACTTTAATTTTTTTAATTATTTGAAATTTAATTCTCTGAAACAATTGAAACACATTCTTGTTATTCATGCTTCTCAATACATTTCCAGAATATATTTCATCAAGTGGAAAAATAAATAAATCCAATTATGATCGATTATGTTTGACTACAGCAGTTGGGCCACACCAGAGTTTTCTGTTTCTGTGTGCATCATGACCCTGTCATTTTCGAGCTAACCTGAGTTCTTATAGAAATGAGAGCTGAGTGTCATGAGGACTGGAGGATCTCAGACATAGAGTAAGCCTTCCCAAGTAATAATATCAATCTTGAAAAAAAAAGTCATGTTTCCTGTGATTAAACATTGTTCAATGTGTTACATAATGTTTTGTTTTAATCATACTGATTTTCTCTTTTCAAACATCTATTTCAAATATTTGCCTAGAAAACAATGCCCCTCTGGTCTTTCTTAGAGAGTGAAGGTAGATTTTCCATTCTCACAAGGTGCTTGCAGGATGTTCTGTAGCAGAGTTTATAGGAGCATCACCTCCAGCCACAGTCCACTCCTGCAGGATGGATTAAGTAGTTGCCCGTTGTGGTGTGACAGGTGCTAGAAATGCCCCAGGTCTCAAAACACCTTCTCTACCAAAATACTGAGTCCTGAACTTCCACCAATAAAGACTAATTTTTTTTTTTTTTTTTTTTGCATTGTAACTTTACATGTTCGTTCTTCCTAGGGAGGCCCAAAAGGAAGGCCACAGGGACCCAACATTTACTGAACCCAATAAAGACTAATTTTTTTTTTTTTTTTTTTTGCATTGTAACTTTACGTGTTCGTTCTTCCTAGGGAGGCCCAAAACGAAGGCCACAGGGACCCAACATTTACTGAATGTCTCCGATGTGCCAGGGGTGGTACGAGGCCTTTTAGAAATGTTCTCCTTCTAATTCCTCACTCTTACCCTATAGGGGAGGAGGAAGATGACGCCAAACGGTGTTAATGAGTTGCGCGAAGGTCACGCGGCGAGAAAGTGGTAGAGCTGTGATTCGAACTCAAACCAATCATTTTATCCACTTCACTTTATTGTAGCTGAGTGTTCAGATTTCAGCAGCTGGTTCCAGGATGCTGACTGCTCTCTCTGGTCAGCTGGGAGGATGGAGGCAGAGGACCACTTTGGCAGGTGGGAGCAAGAAGACAGTTTGCTGAAAGTTGACCCTCTAGACTGGACTTCTGGACCCACGATAGGGCTGATGGAAGCACTGAGCAAATAGATATTTGTGGATATTTTGCTATCCTTAAAATCTTAACAACTTGAAATAGTATTCGAAGAGGTATAAATAATATTATTTTAGATAAATATAAAATGCATTAATTTCTAGTACCAAATTTGAAAAATTAAAACAAAGTCTAAAGGATGATAAAGTGTATTTGTAATGCAAATGTACATACGAATAATAGCCAATGAGCTTTTTGTACCAGAGGCACATCATCTCATTCAGTCATCATAAACGAGCTAAAGCCAAAGAGACGAAGATCTCACATCCAGAAAGTGATAGAGTGGGGATTTGACCCCATCTCATAAATTTAAAGTTATAATGTCACCGTTACAATTCCCTTTACGCCAGTTATGAGAGGTTTCTTTTGTGTTTCGGGATACGACTGTGAGGATTCAGCCGGTGCGAATGGGATGAAAACCCTAGAACGATTCACTAGGAATTTATTCAAACTTATATATAGTTCCTTTTGATTTCGAATCTGCCAACTCTTTTAGATTACGTTAAACGAGATGACTATTCAAAACCTACGAAAGTGTACAAATGGCGGACTTGTAATTAGGAGGGTTTTTAGAGGAATAATTAGAATGCAGGTAGTGATTTGTGGTCGCCCACAATCAGCATCCCATCTTTTAGACGGCAGCTGGCCTGTTCGTCGTAGATGTTCCAGTTTACAAAGACAGGGTCGGAGTAGGGAGGGCCCATCTCAGGGTTGGGATTGTCTTTTTAATGTCTTTAAAACAATAGGTGTGTATTTCCATTTAATTAAAACAGTAAAGTTTTCCTTCAGATTCATGGAATTCAACAACTATAATTGATTTTGCTCATTTTCTTTTTTCTCCTTTAAAAAACATCACAATAAAGGATAGTTCATTTTAGTTGAAAAGCTAAGCAGCTGGGAAAGAAGCTAGATGACTGCAGCTTTCTATACATTCATGGAGATGGCGTAGTGACTGTCATTCATTCACACTGAGCAGCCTGAACAGTACCAGCTAATTTCAGTGGCAGATCCTTGTCTAATTAATTTCCTTTTCTCTCTCTCTCTCTTCTCTCTTCTCTCTTCTCTCTTCTCTCTTTCTCTTCCTTCCTTCCTTCCTTCCTTCCCTCTCTCCCTCCCTCCCTTCCTCCCTCCCTCTGAATTGTATCTTTTGTCACAATTTTTACAATTTTCATTCCTTCCTTCCTTCCTTTCTCTCTCTCTGTTTCTCTCTCTCCCTCCCCCTCCCTTCCTTCCTTCCTTCTTTCCTTCTTTCCTACCTACCTTCCTTCCTTTCTGCAGGCAGTCCCTTGTACATAAGGGAAGCGGCCATATAGTACTGATGTTATAGCGTTCACTATAATCCACGAACCTTGGGATGGATTGAATCTGCCCCAGTTTCCTTGTTTGTGAAGTGTGAATCATAGACACACCTATCTCAGGGTGGATAGAAGAATCCGATGGCGTAATATAGGTGGGGTGCTTCATAAACCTACAGCAACACACGACTCTCCTTCACATGATCACCTCCGAAAGGTTTCACCAAGGTGATAGCACCATCCTGAAATTATACTAACTCCAAGGTCCTTAAAATCAATTGAAAATACAGGTTCAGGATGGGAAAAAAAGAAAACCGAAATCCCATTTTCAAATGGGCATTTTGATAATATTGCTTCCAGGTGGCACTGACCTTCTGGAGTCTGGGGAGAAAGAGAGAGGGGAAGAGCAGAGAGAGCAAGCTCCGCCGAAGGACCTGGAAGCGGAAACGTTAAGCTCAAGGGGTTACTGACGATTCTGAGAGTGATACATTCCCGTTGGCACGAAATATGCGTCTATGATTAAATTGACATTATTTTCTTGAATGTTTTGGCTGCCAGTTTTGAAGGTTTCAGGCCAGTTATTTTGTGGAATGTCCTTCGATTTGGGTTATCACGACGTTTCTTCATGATGAGATTCAGGTTATGCGTCTCTGGCAGGAATATCACAGACGCTATGCAGTGACTTCATTGCATCAGGTCAGGTGGCACACTGGTCTCTCCCTGGTCGCGCTACCGATGTTAGCCTGTTCACTTGATCGAGGGTGTCCACCAGGCCTCTCCACTACAGATTGCCCTTTCCCCATTCGAGTGTAGTAAGAACTTGGTGGGGTGATAATTTGAGACTTATGCAAACATTCCATTCCCCATCCAACCTTCAGTTTATTCATTTGTTTGTTCACGTTAATATGGACTCATGATTCCTATTGTATTCAGCGAGTTGTAATTCGTTCCTATCAGTATTTATTTTGAGGCTCAAATTGTTTCAGATTTATCCAGCGGGAGCCCCTTCGAGCTGGCTTCTTGTGGGTTATAGACACGTCCCTCTTATTCTTGGTTCGCTTTCTTGTTCTTCTGGCACAAATCCAGATTCATTTTCTACTTTCTGTGCCACAGCCTTAGAATCAGCCATTTCTCCAAGGAGCTTAAGTTCTTTGTGGTGTAGAATGTATTAAGCAACAGGATCTAGATGCTGTTGCTATTGGGGGTTTGTCATTCTGAGGCGTTTTCCAGCCCCAGCAACCAATTCTCTGCTTCTCCAGACTCAGACTGGGTGTCCCACAAGATTGCCCCCACGTCAGATGCCAATCACAAGATGTAATCCACCCATACTTTTGACATCTGGCTATAAATCGGAGGTTCCCCTACCCCCTCCTTAGATTTGATAATTGGCTGAAATGGCTCACAGAACTCAGGAAGGCACTCTACTTATTATTGCTGGCAGAGGGCAAGGTGTCAGGGAAGTTCCAGAGCTGCCATACCTTCTCTCGATAGACCAATCTCCCAGCCTCTCAATGTATTCATCAGCTTGGATGCTCTCCATACCCTGTCCCATCATTTAGGGTCTTTTATGAAGGTTTTCATTAAATAAGCATGATGGATGACATTATTGGCCATTGTCGATTAACTCAATTTCTAGCTCCTCTCCCTTTTCTGGAGGTGGGGGGAGGGAGAAGGTGGGGCGGAAAATTCCAAGCTTTAAATCAAAGCTTGGTCTCTCTGGCCACCAGCACACACCCTAAAGCTGTCTAGGGGCTTGCCAAGAGTTGTCTCATTAGAACCAGTGGGTCTCTTATCACCTTTATTTATCGCTGAGATAATTCCAAAGATTTTAGGATCTGTGTGCCAGGAATGAGGACAAAGACTTAATACCTTTCTGTGATACCACAGTCCCTGGATTGTTGGATTAATAAACATGATTGTCAGTGTACAGGCAAGTGTTAGTCAAACTTAAATATCAGAAGGTCATTTGTCAATAAAGTATAGCTTTAGGAGACAATAAAGGGAACATATGTTATCATACCATCTTTTAATTACTGGATGAGTCTAATGGAGACTGTCTTATGACTTATACTGTCTGTGTAAAATGAGATTGGGTTTGTGGTTCTCATGTTACTCTCCCATACTCCCTAACGAGGTGTCAGACAACATACTGTATATATTTACAGGCTTGAAATCACAGAATAATAGTCAGTTTTTTGGGTTTTCATCAGTAGAACCAATTCTACTGCCCTCTGCTTTCGTTTTCTCCAAAAACCTCTGACTAAACCTCTAGCTCAGAAAAACATGTCAATGATCTTTGTAAGTAAAACAAAATTTTACAGGGCGTAGGATTTCAGAAGTCTTGCTATTCCCTGAACTCCAGACAGAGAGGAAAGAAGCCAGTTTGCATTCCTTTCTTACATATATATCCAGATTTTTCTGCCTATCCTTAACAGATGTGACATCCTTACATAAATGAGTGTTGATTGTACAATTCTTTAAGTTGATAACCTTCAAAATACTTCAGAGTACTCTAGAGGGATATCTTATATGAGAGTTGTTCTGTTTAGAGTTTAGCAAAACATAACAAATACTGAAATTAATCCAGTCCCATACCATGGATCTTAGAACTGTCGGTGGCATGAAACGTTGTGATTTTTCTTAGAAGATATTTGTGTATTGATATCTATTTGTGTATTGATATCTACCCCTTTGGCTTTGATATTTTACAGTGTGTTAAGATGATATAATAATATTTACAACCCAAACACTAAAGATTACCTTTAACCACACACACACACACACACACACACACACACACACGCCCAAAAAGAGCAGCGAGATAGGATTTAATAGTTTCCCTTTTGATATCATGCATTATAATTACATATTACTCATATGATTAATAATAATTGCCTTTAGAAGAGTTTTGGTTTAGTTAAGGATCTGTGCTAATGAATATATTTTCATCAGGATTGATTGAAAAAACATTTTGAAAAAATATTTTAAAAAATACACTATTTTTAAGACATTTAGTTTTATTATGACTTACAGTAATATTACCATATGTTCTGTAAGTTGTCATACTATTTCATCAATTTTAGTATCTACATTCTTCCTGCTAAATTTATATGCATCTCACTTCTCAATGGTTTCTCTTCCCTTGGATTCCACGTATAAGTCACCAGTTTTTCCCTTCGACTTTTAAAATCACCCATTCTTAGTTTCCTTCTCTGGTTTCACTTACTGCTTTTCTTCTATATTTGTGAGTAGTGCCTACGATTTATCCTAGCCCTTTTAGACTCCTTTTCGAAAACTGAATCTATATTTTTAATTTCAAATATCTGGGTCATGGCTCAATTCGACACCCCAGTCCTGTGTTCTTACCTGAATTTCCGTTTCGAATTCTGCGTGCTATATCTTGGATTTCCCCCAATCATCCTAAACGTGACAAGCATAAAACCATACTTCTTGTCTCTGTTTAGAAACTGGTTCCTTCTTCCAGGTCCCCCATTTTGGCCAAGAGAGCAATGTTTTCCTTTAGGATCTAAATTTTGGTGCTTCCTTTGACTCTGTCTTCTTTTCTCCTCCCACACATTCAGTTGTGAGCCTTGGTGTTAACGCACTTCACGTCGTGTACACTCCTGCCATTTTACTTTGTTCCCCTTGACCTTGACTGTGAGTCCTCAGGAAAGGAGCTCGGAGTCGCTCATAGTGCTTGTTTCAGGGGTGAAGGGGTGGGGGCGATCACTGAGGAAATGACCTGCTTTCCTTTCTTTATTTTTTGTTACTATTTCAAAATTCTTTTTTGAAACTAATAATAAAATAACAATTTTAAAAATTCTATTTTAGAGTTTTAGAAAATGGAGAGAGAGAGAGATGGATATAGGATTGTATAAAGAGCACTTGAAATTAGAAGAAAACAAGTACTAGATCTTGATCACAAGCTGCTTCCCTCCTCTGAGCCTGCAAGCTGTAGGTAGGAGTCCTGTGTTTACAGCACTGAGTTAGAAGAGTTACAGGAAGTGATCTACATGAACGTGCTTTGTAAACACTAATAATTCACTTGGGTGTTTTCACTTACTGTATTCCAAAGCCTTGGAAATAGAGGTGATTTATACATGTGAAATGTCTGGGGCATAAAGGCATTACATTTATAGTTATTTATCTCGATTTTTTATAAGGCAATGCCATATTAATTTATAATAATTAATTAATAGAAACAGCCACAATTGCTTTAGTTTTTTTTTTTTTTTTAAAGGTAGTATTTCCTAACTCTCAGGTCTTCCCATGTGAAAATGTTATAGAAGAAACAGTAACTCAAGGAGACAGAGAGATAGCAGTAAAATTTGCAAGTTTGCTAAACACGAATAGTACTGATTTCATATGCTAAAATCCATAATCCGTGGATGTCAATCAAATTTAACCATTAGATTGAAAATAAAGGTGGAATCATAGGTAGAATCCATTTTTTTATTGATATCGATTTAGATCAATTGCCAATTCAGTATTAGCCTGGGGGAACACATGTTAACATACCATGCTTGCAAAGACATAGAGGAATCCACACAACTATCTGTGCCATACTTCATATTAATTTCATATTTATACTGTTGCTGCTAAAATGGGATTTCATTCTATTCTGAGCTCATGTAGTTTCAAAAGATGTTTGATGTGCACTTAGGGTTAGTGGCTGAATATCACCTCTCTCAACAGAGTCATGCTTAGGAAATGGACACACCTGAATAGTAACATGCTGCTTGTATGAACGCTAATTATCACGCGTTATGTTCATAGCGAGCCTGCAGGCTGTCTCTGCTTTAAAAAGGTTTATTACAAATGAGGCACACTGTACATGTTTCTTGCTACATAGTGGTTGCCTTGAAGATTCCTTTTCTTTTGTCTCTTTCTAAATAGTTTTATTTGAAAATATGAATTCCTTTTTTTGAGACTCTAAACATAAATGCTTTCATAAGAGCCAAAAGGGAGGCAAGCCTTCTCTTGTGACAATTACTGTCCTTATTTTTTTATTTATTCATTTTTGGGTTAATTTAGTCTGGCTAAAATTGCATACATATTCATGTTTCTTAATAAGAACAAAGCTTTACTCTTGGTTATTTTCCATAAATTTGTCCTCATAAGCAATTTGATAGACATGTAGTTTAACTATTAGAATGAAAGTTCACAGTGAATCACAGAACTTGGTTTCTGATCTATAATTCACTAACTCCTTCCCCAAAGGTCTAAATGCTTCTTTATCAAATTATAATAAATTTGCTACTGCTTTCTTTTTAAATTTCAGAGTGGGCACATATTGTAATCGAAGTGTAGATTATCTAACTATTACTAAATACATGAGGGTATCTGAATATAATTTTGTTTTGGTCCAAAACATCGATCTGAAGCAAAATTGTAGATTGAGAAATGTTATAATTTTTCAAAAATGATTTTCTTGTTCAAAATTCCATGGAATATATATGTCTAAATGTTTCACATTAAATATACTGTTAGGAGATTTATAATACCTAATTCATATTTAAATGTCAGTTTATTAAACTTTCGATCATCATATGGGTATTGGTTGTATAACAGACGTAGAATTTGTAAGCAGGATGAAATGTCTCAAGTATTATACAGCGCCACTGCAGGAAGGTTTTGGAAACCCAAAAGTTACTTAGGCTGTCAGCTTCCACAGGCAAACAGAGGTCGATGCTCAGTTCTGTGATTTGTTATGCATTTTTGTTGAATTCAATCATCGGGATTGATAAAATTTATATCATTGGTCCTACATTGATGTTTATGTGGCATTATTCAACAGCCGCATGTTATCTAATAACAGGTTATGGTGACATTTTTAGACTTGCACCTGTTCACAAATGTCTATTTTGACATTATTTGAAATAATTAACATCCTACTTTTGAAAGTATATTTTTCCTTAAATATCAGGTTTACTTCCCCATTTATTTAGTGAATGTTTTAAGATTTATTTGCTCTCTTATTTTGTGCTTAACTCCCTTGATTTCAAAAGAAAATTTGCAATTATGTACTCTAAATTCAGACCTGTCTCCCTGTTCTCTTAAATAGGCAGCATATAATCCTTAATTAGAGATACTACAGTGTTTGGTATAATCTCATTCTAAAGACTTTACATGAAACTGCAGAACACGTTAGTGGTTCACTAAGTGCAGCAATATAGATTTACAGAGTCCATGAACATATTCTTTATTTTCCCATTTTAAGTGCATCTCAGTCTTGAAAAAGAAAATCCATAATAAGTACCAGGGAAACACACACACAGAAAGGCCAAATACTGTTTTCTAGAGCTGATTTCTTTTTTTTACTTCCATACCAGTTGCCTACTGTATTTTATTTAAGTTTTTAAAATTTATCTCAATTCTGAGCTGGGTATGTTTTGATAAGTGAATGGACTCTCATTTTTTTTAGAACCAATAATTAAAATAAATTGTTACTTTTATTTTCTTCTTTGTTAACAATGAATTTTTATTGAATACTTTTGGTACCACAATATTTGGGACATTTTAACACTTTCTAGTGTTTAGCACACAACTGGTCTTAAAACTACTGTATTATGTTTTGACACATAATACATTTGACATTTTAAATCACATCCTCAACAGTAAAAGAGGGATGAGTAGAGAATTATAGAGCTGATATCAGTTTTCTCCATCTTCATACTAGGCTAACAGTGCCTTTGTTATTTTTCCTGATTTCTTAAGTAGCAAGTAAACTCCATGTGTAAATGATGTGAAAATTGTAAAAGGGTATGCAAATTATTTTATGGCTGGGAAATCATTTGAAATCTGTGAAATAATGTGAATAGTAGCTATGCAAGAAATGCTCAGAAGAATTTACTGATATACTTATGTTTTTTTCCCATTTATAACTTACATGTTTTTAAGAACAAAGTACATTGATTTACAAAACATATAATTTTAGAAAGATCTGATCATTCTTATACATATATACATAATGCGTGTGTGCGTATGTGTGTGTACGAATATGTATAAAATTAAACTGGTTGGCCAGATGAGAGAAATAAGGGAGAATGTGGGAAAGAATGATTTTTCTATGTCCCCGCCCCCAAACACCTAAATTATTGACTGTGTTGATTGTCTCCCTTAGGACATGTTTAAAACACAGACAGAGGGAAGGGGGCTTTGAGGGGCTGGGAAAATGGAGTGAAGGGGTAAAGAAGTACAAATTAGTAGCTGATGGATGGTCACGGGGATGGGGAGCACGGGCATAGGGAATACAGTTAGCATTAATACGTTGGCTATGTGGGGTCGGGAGGGAGGGAGAAATTGGGGGATCATTTTACGAACTATATAGGTATCTAACCAATGTATCGTATACTTGAAACTAATCTAAACAAACAAACAAATAAATAAATAAAATAAAATGCACGAGTAAAGCAAGATGTATGATTATCCAAAACTTTTTTAGAAATCAAAGTATTGTACTGGTTTCCAGTCTCAACATTGTAATGGAAATGATGACATTTAAGTATGTCCTCAGGCTGCTTTGATGGCCCAATTGCTGGGCTGGTTTGACCTGCCCTGTGGCGACTTGGGTTCAATGTCCCGGTCTTTCATTTCTTGGGCCTGCAAGGGCTTCCAGTGCTGAGTGGGCAGCCACGAAGCCCTGGAGGTGGACGGGAAGCCTCATGCTGCCTCCTTTTTAACTGATTAGGGCAGTGCACCGCAAACTTCCCGGGGTTTCCCATCAAGTTCTCTTGACAGCCGCAGAAGTGAGAGGCTTTGAAAAGACAGTTGCTGAAATACGTAGAGTTAGAAGAAGCCATCACCTCTCAGTCGGAGACTCAAGTTGCTGGAGTGGCTTGGTGTTAATGGGAATTATGGAAGGGTTTCTTGAG
>NW_006439191.1:5644616-5649678 GCF_000325575.1 Pteropus alecto | reverse complement strand
AGTGTTACACATTTGGCCGTCATCTGTTAGAAATAAGTTTATAATTTTACTGCAGTGATATGTTGGCCCAGAGCCTATTTCTGGCTGTCTGGTACATGTCACAGACTGTTTAAAATCTTACTTTTTCACCCTACGTATTATGTTATTCTGCATATGAAAGATTTTCAGAATGTGCTTGCAAATTCTCTAAGAGTTAATGCAGTAGTGATCTTTATTTACCATCTTCTTTTAAACTTATAGGCTTTATTTTTTAAACGCTCAAGATTCTGTTCGAGTTAAATACCTTTCCCTTTTCTTTCTCTCTTCATATCTTTGATACAGTCTTGCTGCCTTGGCCATCTCCCGCCCACACTCACCCCTCCAATTTTCCATCTAGCAGCATCTTCTTGTCTTCTTTATTCTATGACCTACTAACCGAGGACCATTCCACGAAGTATTCAGTATCCTCATATTCTTCTGCCACTCCCAAGACCATCTCTTCTATATAACGCAAGGAGTTGGGGGGACACAGGGTCCAGGCAAAGACAAGAGTGATTCTTTGCCAGCTGATTAATTCGATGCATCCTAGTGACAATGGAGATGCACTCACCATATTACAAGAATTGGCTTGTAGGTTCCGACAGATTTCCCTGGGCAGAAAGATATTCCTTCAGAGACTGAAAACGGTAAACATAAGGGATGAATTTGAGAAAAGCCTTTGCTGCCTTTTACAATTAATAACAGTAGACACTTGTGCTTAGCAAGAGCTTCTTTAAGAGGGCTGAACTGGACCAAAACACGTCAGCATTCCTAACTGACAGGTGTTATGTATGGGCATGGATGATTAAATTTTTATTCTTCTTTGAAATGCTTTCTAATGAAAGCCATTATCTTTTATACATTATTATTATACCTGGAACCCTACTAAATAGCATTTTAAAATTAGAATTTCAAGATGTGTCCTATATAACAACGTAAGCAATTAGACAATTTAATTTATGTTCGTATTTAATGAGTGCCTAAATAAAATAAAAGGATAATTTCTAAATAGCTACTAACTTGGGATATGATCGATTTAACCAGCCAATTATCAGACTTGGCTTCTGTCAGGGGACTTCTAACCGTTAGCCTCGCGTAAAAGAATGTGGCTCGAAGGCCCAAGGGCCACCAAAAGCTAAAAAAATTGTGCGCACACTTAAACATCGGGTGATTTTTAGATACAGATTGCAGACTTCTTTTGGAAACGGGGTAATACATCGAGCCCCAGTCCCCTGGGCCTACCTCCGTCCGGTCCCGCAAGGCCCGTTCACGCCGGCGCTGGCAGTGGGGTGGAGCCGTCTATGGAGTAAATGCTCTCGGGTTCACGTACACACCCCTCGTTTATTTATAAACACACGGTCCATTTCACTCATCACTTTACATCGGTTGTCCCTGTAGCTGTTTGAATTCGCAACTCCTGATACAAATATCAGTATGAATTAACATACCATGGGTTTTCCTTGGCTGGAAAAATTTTACGAGTAAGTCTCAGAAAAACATTTAGCCAGCCAAATCCTTATCAGGAAAATAAAGAAATTGATTAATGTCTTACTGGTTTAGAATCTTATGTGTGTGTATCTATCTCTGCATTTCTGTATATGTGCATATTCAAATGTACTATAATTTCTGAAAAAAGGTGACTAAAGATGTTGAGATGAAAAATTACCCATTGCAGTATAGTTACTGAAATCTGATCATATTTAGCCAAATGCCTTTTTGTTTCTAAACTCTGGGTGAAATTTGGTTAAATATCAGAATAACCATTGACTGTGTGTTGGTTGTTTTAAAAAATATCCATTATTAGGTCATATTCTCCTCTCAACAAAATCTAGTCGATATTTTGTAAAATGCCTACAAATCTGAAGCTGTTTATGATTTTCCATACTTCAGCCTCCACAGCGATGTGCAACAGGCATTGATCTCTTCCTAATGCAGTAATAAGCTAGAAGCGTTTTTCAAACCTGGGCCTTTTATTTGCTTGATTATCATCAAGAACAAAAGGAAATGCATTTGGCCAAGGTCAGTGTGAGGGGGATGCTAAGACCTGGGCCAGAAAGCCGTCTGCTCTTCTGGTTCATTAGCGACATCCATTTGGCTCTGGTCTGCCTTGATTTAAGATATGAAGTGCGTTGATGTTTCCAACTGCCAAGGCACTTGTCGTATCCTGAGTCCGTGGGTCAGTTCCATCTTTTTAAGTACATCATTTCATTCATAGAATCTTAGACCTGGAGGAGAGCTTAACACGTGATCAAACTCATTCATCTGCTTCCAGGCAGGCGAGCAATAAAAATGTCTCAGAAGGAGGACGGTTTTCTTCATTTGTCAAATTTCCCAAGGATAAGGACCTATGATCTTTCTGGCTCAGTCTTCAGCATCTAAATATAATCCTCGTTAGTTGGTTTTTCTTAATACTTATCTCAGGATTTCCCAGGAAATCAAACGCTGTTTCCTTGTGTATTGTCCAGGATGAATACTGAAAATTAAGTTCTGCTCTCGTATGTTTCAGCATTTCCTTTTTTATAGTGCTTTATGCTATTCTGTTGTTGTCAAATTTTCTCTACTTTTCTAAAGCTATAGTATGCTAGTGCATTAAGAAAAACATGACAGGCAAGAATTATTGACAAGCGCTTCATACTTTTCTACATATATAGTCTAGGTTTAGAAGTATCAAAAGAAAAACAATCACATTAAAGAAAAAAAAAAAACCTGATTGGTAGATGGCTGTAATGCACATGTTTATTTATTTACTTAGTAGTTTGGGGTGCTTACTCTGTGGCAGGCATACTATACGATGTATGATATGTATACTGCATGTGCCATGATGATTAATATATAATTAAAACATAAACCAAAGTCATTTGGCTGTATTTTGATCCTTTGAAGCTGTTTCAATTACAATATTTTTTCTCACTATGCCTTCAACCCTCAGTTTTTGTTTTTTTTGTGGAATTAAGCTGAATAGAGATAATAA
Source organism: Pteropus alecto (assembly GCF_000325575.1). Classification (NCBI taxonomy): domain Eukaryota; kingdom Metazoa; phylum Chordata; class Mammalia; order Chiroptera; family Pteropodidae; genus Pteropus; species Pteropus alecto. Next base: position 5,646,689 of record NW_006439191.1, on the reverse strand, counting down.
ATATCTTGAAGTTTGATTTTGGCCTGGATTGTGTTTCAAAAACATAGAGACTCTGCTGACAGGAGAGACTGAGAGGAAATGGACTGAGCCATCACAAGGAGATTTTCATGGGGACTTCTGTCTCCTCCTGCATGTGACGGTCACACTTAGACTCTCACTCCCAGAATCCGACCTTGAGCCGCACTGTGACTAGAAAAGCATGTTTGTCTTTTCTTGGCACCCTTTGGCCCTGCGGACCATTTCGAGGATGGCATGGGACCCTCAGATCTTACCCCCACAGGACAGCTGTCCACAGGGACGCCGCTCAGGAAATTCACGACCTGGTTTCGTTGGCATCTGGCAATGGCACTAGTGTTTTCTGTGTGCCTTCCCACACTCTTCACACATCCTGACTTCAGAAGGAAAATGCAGGCTGCGTAGTACACACTGCCACGGCACTTTAGTGAGTTTTCTGATTGGCCCTCAGAGTTTGCGTGTCCACAGTTATTTTCCCTGACAGGAAATGTTGATATGTTTCCACTTACTTATGTACGACTCTCCCCCACATCTCGAACGTTATGTATCAATGAAGCATGAGCCTGGCGTAGCTCTTTATTAAAATCTAGTTGCTCCGAGCTGTGAAATAAAAATATCATTGAACATTTGGCTTGAAAACCAGATTAACAAACAAAACAAATGTCTTTTTGTATGCTTATTGCCTACAACAAATCACACTGAATTTCTAGTCATCTTTCTGAAACCAGGTAGGAGGAAGATCTTGAAAATATGCGAGGGATCAAAGGGTGATACATGGACATTAACTGTACAGGAAACATGACTTCCTGAGTGTGTCTGTTGTTGATAGTCTTTTCATATTTGTCTTTATTTAACTTTAGGGAATACATCATGAACTTATAAGTGCCTTATTTCCACTGCCACTCCTGCCCCTCCTAGCCCAGTTTTTCTTAAGTCTTAAATCTCTCGACGGTCTAATTTGTCACCTGTGGGGGAGAAAAATTGTATTTTAATCAGCTTGAAAGTGTGCCCCAGTGCCTGTGTGCGACCGTGGACGCCTCGCGGCTTCAGGCAGCCGAGTGCGCTGCGAACGTTCTGTGCCTGTTTGCTCCGCTTCTGAATTTTGAACGACTTAAACCGCTCTCTCCTACTTTCTCTCGCTTTCCTTCGCTTTTTCTCCATCAGCTCTCCTCACGAATACTTAACCACGCCATTGGCGGATGAATGAGGGTTAGTGATGCGATGTGGAGGTGGCGGAGGAAGGAGCGGGGACCGTTCCCTTTTCCTTATTTCATGTCACATCCTGTAGTGGCCCATCGTAGAGTCTCTAACTCTTAATATGTTTCTTCACCGCTTCTTGTTTGAGTCTGTTCAGGATGCTCTAACAGAACACCACAGACGGGGCAGCTTAAAAACCACAGGAATTTATTTCTCACAGTTCTAGAGGCTGAAGAATCCAAGACGGGGGGCTGGGGGTGGGAGTGGCGGGCGGATTCAGTGTTCAGCGAGGGCTTCTTGGTTCTTAGACAGCTTTCTTCTCGCTTGTCCTCCCGTGGGGAGCCTTTTGGGGGTCTCTGCTAGTCTCATCATGAGGCCTGCACCTTCATGACCTAATCAAACCCCACAGGCCCCACCTTCAAATGCCATCACTTTGGGGATTAGCTTTCAACACAGCCCGTAGTAGTTCTTATTTACTCTGTTAAAGATTTAACAGTGTTGCTGCTGGACTCTGTCTCCTCCTTGGAATGAAACAAAGTATCTGTGGCTGTCATCCTGGCAGCCTGAAAACCAGCTTGTTTATTTTCATATTTAATTAATTTTTACAGGGTATTGAACTTGACCTAGATAATATTTGTGCTTTTATTTACACAGAGCCTCCCCACAGAGTGTCGTGCACGGTTATTACTGTTATTGTATCAAACTTACCGCTGCTGGTGTCATAAAAATAAGAAGTAAGTGTCACAGTGTCCCAAGAGAAGTTCTTACTGGTATGAGATTCGGACATGTACACATTAATACTATATGAACATTTAATCTACATTAAACTGTGTAATCTACATTAGACTGATTTTTCCCTAC
>NW_006439191.1:5642232-5644574 GCF_000325575.1 Pteropus alecto | reverse complement strand
CTACATATTTTATGTGCGAGATATAATTCTCTTTTCACGTGACCTGGACACGCGTCTTATGTTCTTTGTGATAGATTTACTTTATTTTAAATCTCAGCTTTGTCAAATCATCATCGCCAGAGAGACATTAAACATCATGCATCACTTTGATGTCTTATAATTGGCCCTCCGAATTCCTGCCCGAGTCTGGTAATACATTTCTGTTATCTTTGGTAAGTTACCAACAAGTTAGCCAGGACTTAAAGTTTTCCCCTACTCAAATCGCCCCGAGCTTCTCTTTTGAGCTTCATAGGGCTCTGCCTATGTTCTCCATGTGATCGAGAGTCACATGTGTTGAACCAAATGACCTCCAGATGTACTGCCACCTTTCTCTGTCACCTGGTTCCTTTTTATATCCATATTCTCTTTAAAATCCACATCAGCTTTTTTGGGCCACAGACTTTACTATCTTCCTCTCCCTCGAATGGAACAGAGTGACGATGGCTCTGAGCCTGGCAAACTTGTAAACCAGCTTGGTTGATTTCATATTTAATTCATTTTTACAGGGCATTGAATTTTGCATAAATAATATCTGTGCTTTTGTTTACACAGAGCATCCCCACGGGGTGCTGTGCACTGTTATCACTGTATTATTGTGTTAAACTTATTGCTGCCACTGTCACATTTAATTGTGAATTAGTAGAATCACTTTTCCCGACGTTGGTGCGCGGCCACACTTCACGTCTGTACCCACTAATTCCTAACTTCATTCACGCGAGGAGGCAATTTCAGAAAGGATGAAGGGAACAGTCTCCAGTATTAATAGTAACAAGAGAAAATAGAGTTTAGATAGGCATAAGTCACGGCAATCTCTCTTCTGAAAGTTCATGAAATTTTTAACAGGTAAAAAGAAAGAAAGGGAGGATGTCTTTTTTTTTTTTAAGGTAATCTGTGCTTAGCAAATGCCGGCCAAGCGTGCTCGCTCGCGAGCGCGCTCTCTCTCTCTCTCTCTCTCTCTCTCTCTCTCTCTCTCTGACATCAAGCAAAGTAAGAAATAGTGCCTTTTGAATAGGAGATTTCCTTTAATTACGTGGGGGAAGTGATGAGGGTAGGTATTGCATCTTTAATGTAACGTTCTGGATGTGCTCCTTTTTCTTTCTCTTTTTTTTATTTTATTTTTTTCCATTTGCAGCCACCTCATCTTGGGCAGAAATAAAAGGTTCAGGGCTTGTCAGCATCCGTTTATAGATAGCTGTTTAAAAATAATGAGATATTGGGTATTGTAGGGCTCAGGGCCGTCTGGCCAGACTCATTTATTTCCATTCACCTTTTGTAAGAATTGAAGATGGAAGACATTCAATTAAAACTTGTCACCTGTTGCAGATGACCTAATTTGTACTTGTACGTGTCATAGATTAGGATGAAGCAACTTTACCCCTGACGGAATAATATTCCTCCTACAAAATATTTTGTCTGTGATCATTTCAATTTTTTTGTGTGTGTTTTGATTTTGCCTCCGATCCAGATTATAAATTTAACATGTATTCCTATGAACCAGCCAAGAGCAGTGAATCACACCTTGAACAACAGAAGGAGGAACTTCTTTGGGGTTATGTCCGGTGCACAGAAATCTGTAAATGTGTTTTGGATGCGACTTGAATCTGAAACGGAGGAAAACCTTTGTAATTTCCTATGCAAGCCTCAATGTTTAATAGTCCAGATAGCTCTCAGGAGACCGAAAAGAAAGACTTCCCCTTGCTAATTGTTAATTCATCTGTAGAGCAAGGAAGCTTTAATGTGAGTCATGGCTTTTATCTCTTTTAGTGACTGAGGACTTAGTTAAAAAAAAAAAAAAGAAAAAGTTTGCCTAATGGATAAGCATTTTCTCTCCCCGTGTGAATTTTTTCCCTATTAGTTCAGCAGTTGTTGTAGTGTTTCCACGTACAATCTAGCAATTTCAGAGTTTCCTAATTGTCATAATCTTCCAGGAGGAGTAAATGTAACCACAGGGCAGGATATCTGTCCCCCTGCCTCTGTGACCCAGGCAAGACAGGCCTTGTCGAAATCGTAGTAACATTTCAAGGATAAACAAGGAGCGAGGAAGTTAATATCTCTGGGTCCCTGCCTCAGTGGAAAAGCGGAGTGACTGAATCTCTTCGTCACTTTCGGTTTGCCCACAGTCTTATAGCTATAAACTTTTCTAAGTGAAGTCACCTGACAGGGTGATAGATGCGACATGACTCGCCTTTCAGTGGAATAAAAGTGATCATTTCCTCTGGCTAGTTCATCATTCTGCCTCTCTCTTTACATGCACCCTCAATCGTGATGAGGGTGGTTTTTTTTTTTTTACCACAGCAATCGGG
>NW_006439191.1:5626612-5642094 GCF_000325575.1 Pteropus alecto | reverse complement strand
CCCAACGTAGAGTCGAACGGCAGAGAAGCAGTATGGACTTGGTGCTTCGAGTGTGGGTTCTGCAGCTTTTGTCCCCAACTCCCGCTCCTGGCCCAGCCTCTTGCTGTTTCCAGTTTTCTCATTTGTAAAATGGGGTAGTAATCACTCCCGCCTCATTAGGATTGCTGTAAGGATTAACTGTGTTAATATATGGACAACCACCCATTGCCAGGAACATAATAAGCTCTCGATAACCAGTGACTGCTAGGAACGGGCTCCTGTTTTGGTTTATTCCAAGACCCTTCACGCAGAGTCATTCAGTTAACAATGAAGACGGTGCTCGGTAGGGAGACGCAGGTATGAGGAGGCAAAGACTGGGGAAGCACAGAGAAAGGAACTATGTCATGACGCCATGTTTGACAACATCGCTGGCTACTTTGAGAGGGGACAGTAGTCAGAGAAGCTTCTAGGAGTTGCTGTGTCTTATTTTCTCATGTGATCCTCAAGAATTTAATACGGTTAGATGCTCCCTGGAGTATACATGTGAATATACAAATAACTGTCACCCATCCCCTCACCCAGGAGCCCATGAATATGTGCAACTACTCTGGGTTAAACTGGGACCCTCCATCAAGACATTGTCCCCAAGGAGAAACCCCATCCGAGGTTGCTACTAAAATTCCCGCTGTGGTTCCTTTGCTGCTTTTCCTGGAACTCCTCCATGGAAATATCTCCATCCTCTGTTTGATGGTCCCTCGCAGAAATCTCAGGAGAAGTCAAGGACGCTGTTAGGTACTACAGAAGCGAGGCGTCCTGACATAGTAAAGGGAGCTGCAGTATCAGGAAGACCAGAGTGGACAAGAAAGTGGCCACCCCCGTCACCTATTGCTTCCAATGTCTTGCTTTTCTGGTCTGCTCCTGATACTCCAATTACCAGCCATGTTGAATAACATTGATTTAATATAACTATTGATTTAGTGGCCATGAAATTAATTATCTTTTTAAAAAATATTTTTACTTCAATGCGACTATTTTGCCTCTTTTTTAAGTATTCCAGGAGTCTATGTAATTAATGTTTTTAGTCAGCCTTTGGGGACATTATAAAAGGCATGTCTTTAAATTTAGGAAAGTAGGCTAGAGTATCCTTGTATAATTCTCCAAAGGGAAGATCTTTTATTATCCTATGAAACGCCTCTGACTTTGTGCTATTAAAAATGTGAAAAATACTTTCGACTTTGGACTGTATAATATAAAAATTTGCATTTGGGCATAAAATGTAGACTTAAAATTAGCTGACCTAGGAAGACCTCGTGCTGAACTGTTTTACTTTTTTGGCGTTTATTTGCCTCACAGCGTATTTTTTTTTCCCTCCTTGCCTTTTTCTTGCTTTCTCAATTTTGTAATTCTGACAATGTATAAGATTTGTAATTCCCTCGTGGCAATGTCGGCACATGCAGGGTTTGAAAGCAGAAGCAATGTGAAATGTTCTACTTGTTAGGTAGTGCCAACTATTAAAATCTTTTATTAAAAAAAAAAGATAATGGCAGTCTCCACATGGGTAGAAAATCCAGTTGCCTTAATTAACTTCAAATCCTGTCAAACACTGAACATTGTGGGCATCTTCTTTCCTGGGAGCATTCTTATTTTTAAACTTTTTCAAAACTGGCTTACAAATGAAGTCCAAACAAATTGTTTGTATTTAGGATCGTGAGAATGTAAAGACGCAGGCTTGGTCAACTTCGGTGGAAATATTTGGATTAGATTGAAGTTTGTTTACAGCAAATCTGGATTTCCCAGGTCCTGATCATAAATACCGTTGTTTTTCTTTATTTCCGCTAAAATCGTTAGTTGGAGATTTTGAAACGTATGAGGTTAAAGAGATAATTACCAATTCTCTGCTCAACTTTGTGTTGTTGCTTATAGCTAAATTCAGGGAAAGCATCCTTCTTTTTCATAGAATTTGGATTACTTTCTGTATCCTAAAATAATCACATAGCTAAATAATATTATTAGTGCAGGGATGAACGGTAAATAGAATGGGATACCAAATATTTCTGTACGTCACTTAGGTATCAGATAGTATCATTATTTGGCTTGTGTTTTTAATTGGCCTTACTACACCATCATACCTCAATCTGTTTACCTACAGAACTGAGGCAGGTAGACTAACTCCAGAGAGCTAAATTTTCAATAAATGATCATGACCCAAAATAAGATAAAATAGCAATATTTCAACAAAATTATGATATGGTGAGAACGTCCTTATTTTTCTTGAAATTTTAAAGTTCATAGACTATTTTAATAGTGTATTTGTACAATGCCCAAATATATTATTATACTATATTAATATTAGATTATTACAGCAGAACATTGGGGAGGATATTATCTTTATATCTGTGTTATATTTGGAAAAGCAATTAAGTTAAAGAACTCACCAAAGTTTATAGAGCTCATTAGCAAAAGAGTCAGAGAAAAAACTCAACTATTCTGACTTGCAAATTATGCTTTATTTTATAAAAACATATTTTTGTATACTACTTAGGAATAATTTATTGTATTATTGCATATAGCTTCTTTGTGACACCCATGCAGTATCATTTTCAGTGAGTATTTGAACACTGCACCTAATTTCTTTGTTTTTTGATATTTGTTTGTTTAAAACTATTTAATAGCTCTCGAAGTTTTCTCCTGATTTTATTTCAACTCTGCTGTGATGTTTCACTATGACATTTCAGGCTTTATCTATGCTTGCATGTTTCACTAAAAAATAATCAACTCTTAAAGTGGCGTTATTAAGATAATATGAAAAATTATATTTTTCTTTATTTCATGGATAAATAATAATCTTTAATATTTGAGAGCATATTTACCTCCAGGATTCACATAGAGATATATCAGCTTTTCCCAAACTGTTTTATATAACTCAGATAACCCACAACTCACACGTTGCACATGATACTGATAAATATTCCAAAAATGGGATCCTTGGTTAAATTGTTTTGCAAAGCATTGCATAGGCTGTATCTCCCTCGGAGAGTTTTTCAGAGGTCATTTGCATATGAAAGGCTCTGAGAGCCCCTTCAGTAAAATAATAATACTGACAATGCTGTTAAACCAAATCTATTTTCTAAACAGTTTGAGAAATGCCAAAATATGTACAATGAATTACTTGGTTGAATTTATTAATGGATAATGTTACACTGTTTTATTAATTACGATGCAACCTAATACCATAAAAAGAGGCTCTCATCTGGTTCTCGCTCCCAAGCATCTTCTTTTTATTTGCTAAACATGTATGTGGTCCTGTTCTAAACTTTGCAGTTACAGACTGAAAACCGGGTTATTCACAAGCTCTTTCCCACCCTACCCCCCATATCAATGAAACATTGCTTGATGTTTAATCTCTTTCTTTCTCTTTTGCCTCTTTCCTTAGTCTTTTAAATCCACTGCCAGCACAAACTCCCTGAATCTTGACCTAGCCCATCATGCTAGGGGAGAAAGTCTTATGAAAGCCAGTCTGCGTGTGTCTTCCTCCTCGCTTCACCCTTCCGCTCTGCCCTACTAACATGCCCCTTCTCTGGCACCTTCGCCTTCTGAATTATTTTTAGGAAGGAAACCCCTCTTTCTATCCTGCGTTCAGTCCACACCTGCTCCCAGTTTTCTGTCGTTCGAAGGAAAATACAAATGTGTGCCAAAATGTAAATACCATTCTCCTGAGACGTGTCGACATGCTAAGACGGGGCAGTCTCTGCATCGCATCTTACGTAGTCTAATTCCAGCTTTTCACGGCACGTAAGTGCTTTCAATGCAGTGCCACTCCACAGGTCCATACTGAGTCCCGGGGAGACCGGAGAGGGTTCGATAGCTGGTCAGCTGGTCTACTCGATCCTACACACTGAGCTTTCAGGAGTGATTGATTGATAAAGAGGATACAAATTGTCATTGTCTTTAATTTGAGAAACTACGTTATCTTTTATATGAGAAACAGTTTCTCTGTGTTAATTCACATGAAAACATGCCTTTTCTTCGGTGGGTGAATGTGACTTGGATGGCCTTGCAGAAAATGTCATCCCGGTTTGTTATCCTCTGTCGCATTGGGTTTCCAACCTCTCTTTTCTACATTCCTCTAATATTTCTGGACCATTGTGCATTCTATCTTGTCTCCCCGGCACCCATGGGTGATACTCTCTGTGTATTTGATTGGTCTCAGAGATAACTACCTCAACAGTAAGCCGGTGTCTGTCTCTGCTCACAGGGGTGCGTCTTGACAGAGTACGTGGAGGTCGGCAGAAGTACAAGCGCAGAATAGATGCGGAGAACAGCCCATACCTGAACCCCCAGCTGGTTCAGCCAGCCAAAAAGCCATGTAAGTACAGCAGACGTGTCTGGCGTCCCAGCACAGAAAGCCTCCCAGTTGGCTGTTTGTAGATTAGTTGGGAATGCCCACTCCCCACCCACTCCAAAGAGGTCTGTCTTTGCCAGGGGGACCGTGGCTCTATTCTCAAGGATCGCCCTTGAGGATCAACAGCAATGCAGCTAATTATAATTCCCTCCCCCCCATGGTATTCTTACCCCTCCCTGTGTTCACCTAGTCATTTTGTCGAAGCATATGCATATGAAGGCATCGCTTCTCTAGTGCAAGATTTACATTTACTGGTTATCTTTATTTTCAGAGGTACATAAAATAGATCAGACTGTGATCATTAGTTCACTGGAGCTGTTAGTTTCAGATTTCACAAGAAAGTGCGCTTTGTCGTTTTCACTAACTAAATGAGTCTGACTGCTCAACCTCCCAATGAAGATACATTAGGAGCCTCATTAATTTGGAGCAATAGAAAGTTAACACACTAGCTAGCAATAGATTAAAACAGGAATGGGCCTTACTAATAACAAGCATAGGTTGATGGTTCCATCACAGATGCCCTTATGGGCATTACGGATTGTTTTTGAAGGGCCCGTGGTTTTACAATGCCAGGTTGCAGTCTGAAAGGATGATGGGTACGTTGCTAAAATGCAAGCCCCGTTCTCCTTGCCGTTAACTAAAAAAGAGCTGGAATATAGATTGAGGCAATAACTGTATCCCATTTTCTGGAAAATCAGTTCAGAGCTGCAGTGCAACAGAGCTAGCATTTTAGGATGTTTATGCAGAGAGTGCGTGTTACATGCTGAGCAGTGCCCTGGTGGGAGCAGTTCTCACACTTGTGTCAGAAGACACACGCAGCACTCACCAGAGGATGCTGCATCTGCAGCAGTTCTAGAAAAGATGCGGGTGATTTTCACTCCACTGTCAAGGGAAGAGAAAAAGCGTTCGCTTATAATTCAGATTCTCCAGGAGGGGGCGCTGCTGTGCATCGTACATGCGAGCATATGGGGATCGGTTAAATAAATAAAACAGACCCTGAACTGTAAACGAAAGGACATTTTAGCTATGTCAAAGGAAAAACAACCAGTTTTACATAAAATTAAAGCTTAAGTGAACATATGGCATAGTTTCCTTTTGCCTTTCCAAAAAACATTATGTTGATTATACCTTCAATTGTCCAATCTGGCATCTTCTCAGGCTGCATAAGCTGTTTGGCGTTCTGCAAATACAATCTAGGACTGCATTAAGCAGATTTTGCACATTATAATAAAAAACTTTCTGATAATACAATAAAATGCAATAAACACTAATGCTTAATTTTATTAGAGGTTTAGTATTCCTGGATTCGGTAATACGCAAACTGCCCATTTCTCATTCAGTTAATGTAAACATTGACTAAAACCATTGATAATTTCCTCTGCTGAGAGAAAAATGAGCACCAGCCCATTTGTAAGTCCACACGATAGGGAAACATCTACAGTTTTCTGCGTAAACCTGAGAAATTGGGAAGTGGCTTGTCAAGTACCTTTAAGAAGATTACAGCAATTTCAGTGAGCTTCATTTGTCTGAGATAAAAGAGGTCTCCTAATAAATCATTACTCATTATCTCAAGGCTTCTGTGTTAATTTTCCTGAGTCCATCCAATTAGTGTGTTTTTGTAACAAACATTTATAAAACTTAATTTTCAGATCCTGTCAGATAAGTGTCAAGAGACCGTGCGTGGGCTTTGCGGACACAGTGGCTAGGGGAGGTTTCTGGACCCTGACGGGCTGTGTACCACAGAAGCCCAAGGATGAAAATTGGGTTCTATTGATTCTAATTAGGGAAACATTAAATAAGATTTACTTAGAAACAGTGCTGCCGGCTATGTCCTGCATAATGGGAGAGTCCAAGCTTCAACCGAATTTCTTTGACCTCAATTCAAATATCTATTGACTTGGGTAAAACAGGTACCATTTTTTTTTTTTTTTCTGTACTGAAAGAACTAGAATCAGGGTTTCCTTTGGTTACATTTTTTTGTGCCCTTTCTTATTGCATTTTCTTCTAATTCTGAGAATCTATCTTTTGGTTGCTGACAGGTTTTGTTGCATTGTCAGAGCAGTGAAAGTTGAAACTTTTTCAAGCGGAACTAAAAACACAGGGTGTTGTTTCTATAGCATATACAAGAAGCAAGTGTTATTCTTTGCAGACCCTGCAAATTAAAAAAAAAAAAAATCTCTATTTTTTTTCTAGAAAATATGGTATTTGGGAATATTTCCTCCCAAATCTGCATTTTCAGTTTGATGATAATTGGATATTATTGCCTATAAATGGTTATCTGTTGATAATTTGCAATAAATATATTTCCTCTGGTAGCCATAATAATAAAATTTAAAAATATGTCAGAAAAAAATTTGCTAATTATAGGTTAGATAAGTCTCCTTATTATTTTGTTAAAAGAAATGAAAAGAATTCTATGTTTTTCAATTCTAAGGTATAGGAAGTCTTTCATTTTGGTTTAAAAAGTTAAAAACATAGCAAAAGGAACATTGTCTAGTAAACATAGAGGCAACTTTGGCTCTACTCACAAAAATCCCATTTAATGCCCTAGTTTTCTAGAGTAATAGTACATAGAACATTGAAATATTCGTGTTTATTCTTACCCACTTCTATCTCCTCAGTTGAAAATATAAAATCTAAAGCTACTCACAAAAAAATTGAAAATAGGGCCAAGAAAAATCATTCCGTTAGCAAGGTTTTACAACCCCTCCCATAAACGCTCACATGCCCCTGAGCCATAAAACACATTTGATGTGATGCTTTCCATTTGTCTCTAGCATTTATTTTATGAAGGATTTTAAAAACATATATCACAAATTTCAGGCAGATAAATCTGAACCAGAGAACGAACTAAAGACAACAGATGAAAATAGAGGATTAAAGAATTAGACACTCCGAAGAGAAAATGCCGTAACATTTAAGTGGGAGCATTTTTCTGGACACCGATGCTGGCTACGTTGGGAAGATCGGCTGGGGTGTGGGGAGGGGGAGAAAGGGAAGACATTCCTACTTAACGCATCCCACAGAGATAGCGTCACACAGTCAGTAATTCACCCAGGCAGAAGGGCTGTGACCTTTGCTGTTCTTTAAAGGAATTAAGATAATTAATGACTTTCATGCCCATTATGACTATGGGCATTAGAAGTTCTTTGCCTTCCATGTGATCTTCTAGATTTCCATGGTTAACTGTAGATTTTCACTTTAAAGCTGTTGTATGGTGTTTAATCTGCTTCCCCAAATCCCACTTAAGAATCAAAGCGCGAACCCAGAAAGCTTCTAACTTCTCTTATCTGTTTGCTAAAAAGAATCTCATTCTAGGGCAGAATCTTCATTCCAGCGGAGGCAGGTAGAGGAAAGAAGAAGAAAGGAATGCATTGTGTTATGGCTGCAGCAGCTCGTCTTGCTGTTTCCCTGAACACTGTTTAATACACACATATTGAACCATGAGTAGAATATGTCGGGTTTATTGTAGGCGATTAGGATTACTTCTCGAAACACAGCATACTTTAAGGTTTGTAAAAGAAGGATGATGCCACTGGTGATCTCGTAGTGCTCTGGTCTGATCCTGCAGATAACAAGATTGTTTCACATTTGTTGGTGGCCGAGCCGGAGAAGATCTATGCCATGCCTGACCCTACTGTCCCCGACAGTGACATCAAAGCCCTCACTACACTGTGTGACTTGGCTGACCGGGAGTTGGTGGTTATCATTGGATGGGCGAAGCATATTCCAGGTACATTTTCTGAAAAGAAAAAAAAAAAGCAAAATGAAAATAAAAAGGTTGCAATGAATTCCCTAGGTTGCATATGTAAATTTAAGCAAATTCAAAATTTTCTCATTAGGATTTTTTTTAACCTTGACATTTGTTTTTATCATACTTAATTTAGGGCTCTGCTGATCCTCATAGAATCATAAACCTTTTTTATATCGGTTCCACCTTGAACTCTTGTTAATTATTTTTTCATATGCGAAGGTACTATTTAGTGCCAGTAAAGAGAGTATAAGTTTTAAAAACATTTCTTTGTCTCTTTTAAAATTCTGAGCTTTACCCTAAGGAAATACTCCTACTTTTTCTTTTCACGTTAAAAAATGTCTTTGTCAGCAGTAGTCTAATGTACCTTTTTTCTTTTAAAAATCACTCATTTTGTTGTTCGTGGTGGTTATTTATACTGAATTGCATTCATATTCACAAGTTTGCTTTGGTTACAATTAGATATTTACAATGAATTTATACAGAAATGATGAAAAGAACTGTTAAATTGACATGATATTTTCTCAGATGGTAACTTAAAAGTAGTATTTTAAAATATCCTGTTACTTTTCTTTCTTAACTGATCCTCTAATATCAAACATATGCCTGATCACAATGTTTGAGAATTTTACTAGTCTATTGGAATCGTGATTTTTTTGTTTGTTTGTTTGAATTTTGATTTTCAAATAGTTTCTAAACAAGTTTTTGAATGATGACCAATGTTTTTCTGGTACAGTTAACTTATTTCTGTCTCCTTAAACTAGTTTGTCTTTATGCTTTGAATGCTACAGTAATTTCTTTAATCAAATTGATGGAAGTCCCTTTCCCAGCCCACACTGAAACCAATTTATTGGTCATGATACGCCAGCTATGTTGCTAACAGTCGTGACGAACTGTCAGGCGGTATCACACTGAAGCTAATTTGAAGTCATTAGGTGTGCAGCGTTCGGTGACAATTTGTTACAGTGGTTAGGAACACAGCTGACATTTCTGAATGGCTTTGTTCGGTGCTGTTCTAGATGAGGCCAAGCAAATTGTAAACTAATTTAAACATCACTCTGTATTATACCAGCTACTTTGTCTTACACTGTTTGCTAATAAAGCACCCCAAATTAAGTCAAAACTAGTTAAATAGGTGAGCTTGAGTACGTTCTTCAGGAGATACCTTCACAAGGGTCACTGCATATATAAAAAAAAAAAGATGAGAATTTGATCATATGGATAGTCGATATTGCATTTAGATTGTAATCACATCTATATGACTTTTAGAAAGAACAAAAAAAAAAGGGATATGTTAAAAGATGTCAAGACATTTGGGTATTGTGACAGTGGAAACAGTCAGAATTTACTCAAACAATACATATAAACTTATTTGGTATGAAAGGTTTTAGAGCCAAAAGAAACAAAACATTTGTTGAAGCATCCACAGATACTTTTTCAGATGGTCAATATATATATTGTCATTTATGTTTATATATTTTGTCATTTTATATACATACACACATGCCTCCTGTCCCCAGCTGAGAACCATTGTTTCAAATCAGGGTTCTGTTATTATTATCGAGGCAGAGAGAGGTAAAAAACACGTTCACGAGTTCACCAGCGTGGTCAGTGTGCTCAAAACATACACGGTCAGCATTGCTTCCTGGAGTCAAATCAGGATATTTTAGTGTCCCGGTTGATGGCTCTTCAAAGAACTATTTCAAAATAATAATGGTGATATTGTTATTAGTGACAACAGCATGAAAGGCTATGGCACTGTGACTCCAAGCCATCCATTATTTCAGAGAATTCTGCCCAAGTTCTCCCTGGATTAGGGAATTTGTTAAGCCAATATTTTGATGTCGTACAGACATTCCATAATAAGAACCAATAAAAGTCAACAACCCCTTCCAACGTTCTCTGCTAGAGAGGAGTCAGTGGTAAATTTGTGGGTCCAGTTGTGTACGGAAGTAGAAATATCAGCTTACAAAGGAACTTGTCACTGTAAAGGGGCTCCAGTGACTTTTGTGAAGACAGTAACTTTAAATAACTATGAGTAACAGCAGCTTCAGTGGTGGAAACAATTACTGTACGATTATGTGTTCAGTCTTAAGCTGAGGCTCAGAATTGGTGGGGTCTGACGTTATTCTCTTTCCATAGAAAATGCCAGAACAGGTCACTGTGGAGGGATGACTCACAGCTCTGGTTTTCCTGATACCCCGAGGTTATATGATTGCTCGGAGTATCTTGGCTTTTCAGAAAGGGATTAGCAAGACAAGAATGAACTGCAATTCTTCCTACCTTTTTAACAGTAGGCCTGCTATTGGGTGTTTTGAGGAAGGGCACTCTGCCATCACAGGGCTGGCTTCAGGGGGGCCAGGCACAACAGCGCCCTGCAGTGTGGGGTGGGGTGTGACTACAGAGAGGATCTAAAGATTAGAGTCACATTTCTGCCTTGATGAAAGTGAAATCCCATTCTCGATAACAGGACCCAGCCCTGATGACTGTGGTCATAGCTAGAATGAAGGCCAAATCAGAACCGAAATTTCAGCCGGTCTTAGTCTTAAGTTCAGAACTCTTCGTTTTGCAACATTAGTGAAACCATACTTTTTAATGTCCTAAATTTTAAGCCTTCGCTGTCTTTATCCTATTCTCAGACACACACAGACACACACTTTTTTTAAAATGAAGTTTAACATCTAAGGTAAGATCAGTAGTCTTTCTGCCCTGGGGGGAATGTACTTTTTGTATACTTGCTTTTGCTGTATGAAAAAGTGAAGAACTCAACGGAAGAAAATATTGAAGAAAAATACAAAGGGAGTGGGCCTTTCTTGATTAGTAAATAGAATTAATTGACTTCCCTTAATCAATGCTATAAATGGAAAAGTGTGTTGTTATGAAACATGACCATACTTTATCTATAGGGAAAAAAAAAAAAAAGATCACAAGGGCTTTAGAAAAAGCTTGACTTCCGTTGGAGGAGCATAAGGGCACAAGAACAGATGATGGTGCCCTAATAGCCCGTTTTAAGAATGACAGGGCCCTGCCATTAACGTCCTTTTATATCCTTGGAAATTGCTCATGCCTCGCTTTTCTGGTTCCTATCTGCCTGACTCTTTTTTATTTCTCTTTCAATTTCGTCCGCGCTCGGATAAGCGCATGCTAACACAATATGATTGAGCTGTAAAATGGAACGCTGTCGCCTCTAATCTCTTTTATGTAGATACGAAGGTACTGCACACTCCACTTCATCTCTCTCCATTGTTGGCCTTTCTCAGGATGGGCTGCGGAGTAAGGGAGGGTCTGTCCAGTGTTAGAGCTAGGTTTCACAGGGTGTGATAAGACGATTATCAGCCCAGCAGTCAGATCTGCTATTGTTCTTTGTGCTTGATTAAAATATTATTATGTCCTGTGACTTTGTTAGCAAAAGGCAGGACGTGCTTAGTCAGATGGTGCTCTAAAAAGCGTAACCCATATTAGCTGACCTATATAAGTGGCTTAAATATATTTATGGACCTCCCAGACAGTTTACTTTAAAAGAATAGAAGGTATTTGCACAATTAAGTGGATGAATGCACTTTAGAAAAAAACTTTTTTCTATCAAGTATGGCACATTTCCAGGCGGGCTTGTTTATTTTTATCATGACACATTAAACACTTGGCTACTAAAGAAGGGAAACTCTGCTCACGTTTGGAGCCTCTTAGTTACATTTTAAAAATCATGTCTATTGTAATAACATCAAACAGAAAAAAATGTTCTACAATTTTGCTTCATACAAAGTGAAGGCAGGTAATATTAAGCTTGAAACAAACAAATAAAAATAAAAAACACACACACACCAAAAATATGATTTGATAAAAACAGTCTACATATAGTTATTCATGTTAGAAACAGATCTAAAGTATAGAAGTCAATATTTTCGATATTCGTTGAAACATTTTTTGGAAAAACGTTTAGAAGAATGTATCAATCATTGCTCATTAAGTTAACTTTTTATGTTTTTTCTCAACAGAAGTATTTAGACTTTTCTAGAAATGACAGAAATCTCTAAAGGACATGGATAAACTTTTTCTACGTTATGACATAAATTTTGTTGGAGAATACCCAAGAATGTTTTGAACATTCATTGCTAACGATACTGCTTAAAGATACATTATACGTTCTAACACATTTTATGTAGAGACCAATTTTCAAGATTCTTTCATTCCTCAACCAAAGTTCTGGAAGTTTCATTTTGAAAATGTCCATCGCATACCTGAAACTGGTAGCACCACTAAATGATTATGATATGTACAACAGCACAAAAAGATGTGGTAGAAATAATTACTGTAAGATGTTCTTTCTATTTGTAACACAAGGCATGTTTCCACGTGTGCAAGTGCGTGATTGTGGTTTGATGAGCAGGACACTGGGCCTGGTTCAGGTAGAGTTCTAGGTAAACGGCACCTACACTTCTTTTTTTGGATCTGTAGCATTAGCACTTGATAAATGTTTTATTGATGAGTTGATTAACATATGCGTAGCATAAACCTGTTAGTAGGCTCTGAGGCTCTACTCATCACCTATCCTGTAGCTGAATTTCCACGTGGTTAAAATTTCTGTCTTGCTGTGAATGAACTAAAAGGATTACAGCTTCTTTCCTCGGGATACGTTTTTCTTTTGTGTACGTAACTGAATGACTTCAGAACTATGAAATAGTGGAGTCTTTTAAATAAGTGGAAAAAATATAAATTTAACACCAAAGCCCTGGCACTTAATAATACTAGTTAAATTATAAGTATACTCAATTATCGACTATTAGGAGGTTATATTTAATGTACTCCGTAGTTGTATACCTGTGTACCTGTAGTTGTGGTTTGTAAGGGTAGAATGATTCTGAAAGTAAATTCAGAAAACCGGATTGTACTAGTTGAGTAATTTTTTCGTGAGTTACTTAATTGTCATAGCCATTAGTGATATTATGAAAATCAAATGAGGAAAAAAATATACGTGCAAGTTATACACATATGTATAACTAATTTGCAAGTTATAAAGCATGATCTAAACATAAAATCTTTAGTGTTCATTTAGTTTCTAAGATATTGCACATAGATTGCCATTTAGTTGCAATTAAAACCACAAGGTCCAAAATGTTAGTATTCACCAATGCCATTACGAAAAATATGCAGAATAAAATATTGATCGTAATGGAAAGGAGGTGAGCTTCTTTCACCAGGAAGATCAATGTCACCATTCTGTCCTAGATGGGAAAGATCCTTAGGTCTAAGTAATTTAGTCCATCTTCCTTGGCCAAACCTAAAACAACTGAATGTTTAACAGTTTCTGAAGTCACAACCGTGATATGGAAATAGAAACCAGTAAGTTGAGAAATATTTAACTTAAATATTGTTGTGAAAAAAATATCCGAAATACCTTCTGAGGACTGGTTTCATTTTCCGTACCTACCCTTGCTAGAAATGAGAAAGTGCAGACCAACAAAGAAGTTGCCAGATTTCCTAGACAGAGATCTAAGTTCAAGGGGCACTGAAATGTCGCTCAAGATGCTCTCAGAGATCTGTCTTCACCACTTGGTGCCACCGTTTGTAACCCAAGTCATCGTTCTGCCACCATGCCAAATTGCCTGTCCTCTTGTGACCTTGATTCTAGCATTTCTTCTGCTCAGTGATGAGGCGTCCCAAGAATATACACAGCCATCCATACATAGTCGTGCCATGGTATACCCTCGTTCGAAGAGAAATCATAGTTCCATAGCAATTGTGAATACAGTTTAAGTTTTTGAGTGCCTGCTAAGTACGTAACATTGGGTTTGGTACTATGGGAACTATGAAAGATATACACGACATGGTCTTTACTCTGACTCATGCAACTGTGTCTACATAAATATATAAGCATGTGTGTGCATATATATGTGATAATCTTTTTCATGAGATTAAGCGTCAATATCAAAATAAATAACATGTAGACAGTTCTGTATTGATTATGAAACACTTTTACAAACTTCTGTTTGCGGTCTACAATAATCCTGCAGGTATTCTGTAGGTAGGACTCATGCTATTATTAATAAGGTTAGTTGAATCCAGAGAATATTTAACCTAATGATGTTTTACCAACAGCTTCATTATGTCTTTCTTCCAACTCCTCATCTACTTCATCCATGTTCTTTGTTATTCTACATTACCTACCTGCTTTTCATCAAGTGTCTAGGTGAATGGAACATATCTGCCCTATTTTTAAATTTTGTCAATACATTTACAAAATGAAAGATTAAAGGGAAGGAGGATGAATTAAAAAAGTGTAGGACACATCTTCAAATCAGTAAAAATCAAGCTGTTTGATAGTGTACCCTAGAGACTCACGATCACAAATTTTAATGAAACAAGGTGATCGCTGTTTAGATACTCATCTGAATAGTTGGAAAAGTCCTTAAATGATGGGTTGTTAAAATTGGAGTCTTCTCCTCCCCAACTCTGTTCAGTTTCACTGGGCGTTAATTTGATTGAGAGTTATGGGTAAACTGGAACAGAAGTGAGTTGAGTGACTTCCAGCCATACCGGAAATCAAAAGTGTTAGCTCTGCCACTTAGCACTGAATCACTTTCTTCCTCCATGCTTCTCTCCCTTCCTCTCCTCCCTTCCTTTTTCCCTTGCATGAATATTTAGTGAGCTCTGTGTCAGGCACTGTGCATAAAGGATACACATAAGGATGCAACACAGGTTCTGCTTTTGAGACCCTCACTTTTAAGCGTAGCAGTGATTCAGAAAGATGAATTGATGGCCACACCCCAGGGATGAGGGCTCTGAAGATTCACTCACACAGAGTCACGTGGACGGATAGAAGAACCGGCATGAAGCAAAGGCTCGACATGAGGCTGGAGACATAAGCCAAGGGCCCATCATGAAAGATCTTGAATTTCATGCTAAGGAAATAACATTTCACACTGAAGGCAACAGGAAGCCATTGAAATGTTTAACTGAGTGATATGATTGGAACTGCCTTTTGAAAAGATTAAAATCATAGCTTTTGAGTCGACTCACATAAAGATAGATTACCCAGTACTTTCGAAAATATGTTACATTCCTGACTATTGAAGATTTCTATTTGTACTGTGTCCTAAAATATGATATAATTTTCAGGCAAGTTCTCGGTAATTGCTGAGCTCTTTTGAATGATAAAGTGACAGGATGAGTCCAGCCATTCAGTTTCCTAAATATTCATGATCTTTCAGAAGCCCGAAACAGCCTGAAGTCTACCTGAGGATTATCAAATTATCAGCGTCCTGTAGATCTGGCCCAATTCATACCTTTCTGTTTCGGAATTCTGTTTGTGAACGGAGCTGTTACCTCTGACTTTTAGGTTCTTCTCAAGGC
>NW_006439191.1:5609112-5624112 GCF_000325575.1 Pteropus alecto | reverse complement strand
ATGGTGGCCTGGGCTGAGGAGGGAGATGGGGAGAAGGGAGCAGCTGGGGTTCCTGGAAAGAATCACTCCTCCCGATGTAGTCAGCACTTTAGAGAAAAAAATAAAGAGTCCAGTAAGTGTTTTGTGATTTTCTGTGTCATGGCAGAGCTGGGTATTTTCAACATAGATTTGTATACCTAAAAAAAGAATGCGCTTCAGGTTGTTTCAACTGTGCATGTTACTCAGATTAACCTTTTGTGGAGTAAATACTTAGAGCAATTCAGATTTATGTCTGTAGCTATTATTCTGATGTAAAGTGCTTTATGATAGGTTTCCCCAGAGTTTTAAAAAAATGCTTATGGAGAAACATGCCTGGAGGAAGCTTTGGGACAGGCTTTTTAAGTGGAATGATATCAGAGAGATCTCTTTCCCCCAAAAGTTCGTCCTTGGATGATTGAGTCGGAATGGCCCTTAGAGCTCGTTTGCTAGAACTTTGCATTTTCGGAGAAGGTACCACGGTGGATCCGTGGGCAGACAGTGCACCATCTGTGCAGCTGCATACCTTGGCTTAAATTCCGATACTGCTACATTCCATGGACTCAGTTTATTTATGTATAAAATGGGGTTAATCATGTTTACTTTATAGGTTGCTAGGACAAGTCAGTGAGCTAATGTAAATAACGTGCCCAATCCGATCTTTGACATATAATCGTAAGTGTTCAATAATGGTAAATGCCTTCACTTGCTCATTCGCTTATAGATAAAGACACTTAAGATCAGGAAAGTTGAATGACTTACCTGAAGTCACAAGCTAGTTGGTGACAGAGTTGAGACTAAAATGCAGATCTTTTCATTCCCAGTTGAGCACCAGTTGATATTATCGTCACTACCAGTTTTTCAGAAAAAAATGTGTACATTCTCGTGCATAGTATTAAATGTTAACAAGTTATCTTTATCTCTTTTCTGTATTATACCAATATGATATTACATTATGTACAAACATGTACATATATTTATATGGACAATTTATTTCTTTAAGATAGAAAATGTTATAGAAAAATGATTGTGGTATATTT
The DNA here is from genome assembly GCF_000325575.1 of Pteropus alecto. Lineage (NCBI taxonomy): Eukaryota > Metazoa > Chordata > Mammalia > Chiroptera > Pteropodidae > Pteropus > Pteropus alecto. The sequence goes on along the minus strand of NW_006439191.1, from coordinate 5,623,057 downwards.
TTAAATGTGTATACCACAAATTAGAAGCAATAAACCCATCTTTTGTTAATCTCTGTTATAGACTGGGCATGTTATATGGATGTACCAGATCAAACCACTTCCTAAAGGATTATGTATCTACAGGTCTGGCTCAGAATTCTACTGTTTCATGCAAGGAGGTAAAATAGAGAGAAGTCTCTAACTGAAGCTTGAGGTTGAGCAGCACGACCAACAGCCCAAAGTGGCCAAGAATTTGCTCGTTGGAGGATCATGGTGCAGAGCTTAGTGTCTAGATAGCATAGGGATAAGATAACATGAATGCATATGATGTGATGTTTATAAAGCATCGCTGAATATACTTGTTATGTGAACACTGATGCTACCTTTGAAAACCATGTCTGGCAGATCAGTATTTAACAGTTAAAATTAGCTTGTGAATAATTTATGGATTCTCATTAACCTGGTCAGTTATTCAACCCTTTTACACTCAGCGAGAGTTTTAGGTTTTAACATCTCTGAATTCACTGTGAAACTTTAACTCAAACTTCCAAGCCAATTTTATATAGTTAGAATGGAATTATTTATTATTTCATTTGAATCTGATCACATCGTATTGGTATGGCTGAATAAATTTTATATGGGCCGAGAATGGGTGATGGAATATCTTCAAAACATCAACTATGATAATATTTGAGATATCTGAATATGGTAATAAGCTCTACAAATTCAGTTTGACATTTTCCTAAACACTTTATATAATTCAGTTCCCCAACAAAAATATCATGTGTAATATATTTTTGCAGCAAGTTAGTACCTATTCGTTCACGCACTGAACCGAAAGATAGAGAGCCTACTACCTCATAGTTGCTATTCTTGGGGGGCCGTCTGTCATTACTTTATGATTAGGAGGCATCGTTGACCTATTCTCATAATACTGTTTGAATTTTGATTTCAAGAACGTTGCTTTGCAGCTCATTCGGGATCGTGGTTTTCATTTTGTTGTCACACGTACTCAAGAGTCTTGCAGAAAAAAGTGATCTAAGTCAGGTGTCAGCCATGCTTCCTGGCCCCGTATTTCAGTTTACTGCTCTGCAGCCCTCCATCCCTGCATTCTGTATATCAGTGACATTCCGTGGACTGAACTGAGGGCCACAAGCTGCCCGAGACGGATTTGATGGGTTTCAAACCATATCTATGTGGTTGTTCTGAGCCCATTTGAATTTTAAATGGTTGAACTACCTCGGAAACAGAATCCCTTTATAAACAGAGGCCTGCTTACAGCACGAAGGCATCAAGGTTCCTTTACTTAGGAAGAGGTTCTTCGTTTATCTTGCATTTACCTGGAATATAGACCTGATTACAACGAAAGCTTTTCTCGCGCTCCGATCCGATCGTTAAGGTGGCGTTGCATCTCCTGCCACAGCACGGTTCAGAGGTGTGGGCTCCATGTTGCATCCATACTTGGCTTGTTATCCTCTTATCAAGCTCTTAGCATCCCTTTGTTTATTTGAGGCGACAGGAAGACTGTGTAAAGGCTGCTTAGTCAGGGATATCAGCCTTGTTGGCAGGGGAGTGATTGCCAGTTGAAAAACAAGGCATTATTGCTCATTTTTTCCCTCTTATTAGTTTGATTACATTTGCAAATCAAATCAATCCATCAGACATGATCAGGCCTCGTCCGCATTTTAAGGAATAGTAATCTTCGTCTAATAAGATGCAAATGTGTCACATCGGTAAGTAACCAATAAATCATCGTCTTGTCTTTGGCAATCATTAAATATCAGAACCAACAGTCAATTTTTAGTATTTTCAATTTGCGATATGCCGCTGGAATATAAAGATAGATGGACGTAATTACACAAACCAAACACTATTTCACTTCATTCCAGACAGCAAATTTAGTGGAAGGTATAACTGGCTTGTCATCACACTACATTATTCCTAGCGGTTCATGCAAAGTTCACAGACGAGCTTCAAATGGACATTGCTTTTTTTCAACTTCTAACAATGTCCCTACAATGGCACAAACTTCGATGTAAGGACTGGAGCTGACTTGCGCAGGGCTGTTGCAGTCAGATGCCAACATGACGGCAAACATATGCTTTCTCCCATCAGACACTGCTGGCGGTGCCCGCTCCAATCTTCTATATTTTCCATTAAAAAGAAAATGGATTCACAAATGTAAAAATAAAGGAAAACGAACACAACCAAGAACTCTTCAGATGATTTCTCTCATCCTCATCTGTTTTGACAGAATAGTTTCCTCAGGGGGAAACATCGCACAGAACTTTATTTTTCTAACTTTCACATTTTTAGCACTTCTCTGTTTGGGCAATGTGTTCTTTTCACCTAAACCGTTTTCTCTGTGAAGAAAGTGCACGCAGTGTCTTCGTAGGGGGAGGGAAGAAACAGTGTGTTAATTTTTGACACGAAACTTTATAATTCAAAGGACAGGAAATGAAATTGTTTGAATGGAATATCTGATGTGAGTGTCTTTTCCCTAATCATGCTTGTTCGGAGCTCGGTATCTTCTGAGGCACTTTGACAATGGCTCGTTCGTTCGTTCGTTCATTCATTTGCTGAAATTCTTACAAACGGAGGATCTTGCCCAGTCTCTCTTGGCTCTCTTTGATTATTTCAGTGCAATCAATATTTATGCTTTTCCATCTTCTCTCAGTTTTCGTCCCTTGTCTGTCTGAGTTCTAATATTAAAAAAAAAAAAAAACTTTTAAAAATCAGCGATCGATATTTAACATATGCAACATTCCTCTCTCTGATTTCTCATTTTCACCTCTGCCTCCCCCAGTTGCTGACATCACTTTGATTCTTTCCCCTTCTTCTCTGCAAAAGCGATTTGCTTTCTCCAGTGTAAGTTACTAAATAGAATGCGATGAACATATTTATGTGACCTTGGCGCACCTGCTTCTTCTTTTGGTGGCAGTTCCAGTAGTCAATGACTGATCCCAGTTCGTCTTGACAGATGTATCATATCCTTTATGCTTAAACTGAGAGCTTACCATTCGGCGACACCAACCTTTCGGCCATCTAGAGAAAAGTAGTGAGAAAAGCAAACTCTATGGAATATTATTTAATGAAATATCTCATTTAAAGTTGAAAGAAATAGATTTTTGACTGCGTTACTTATTTATTCTACATATGTTTATGTCTTTATGCCAGTCACTCTACTTGGCAGTGGGATACAAATGTAAACAGGACAGAGGGGATCAAACAATCGTATCGATAAAGGTCTATTGGGGGTACAAATAAGCAAAGAGGTGATTATAATACAGTGCTCTAAGTGCATTGATGGGGTAGCAGAGCATCCTGGAGCTACATCATGGTAGATGTAAAACATCAAGATGAAGTTTTAGTTAAGGATGAGCTTCCTTCTGTTACAGAAACCACTAGTGCAGGTTCAACGGGCCCATTTTCAATATCTTTGCCTCATCCGTTAGTGGGAATGGAGACCATCATTCACTGAAGAATGGAGAATGGTCTTCCACATTTTAAGAGATTATAATAGAAAAATTGGGTTGGACTCTGATTATGACAGGCCAGCAGGTTTCAGATGTAGGCAGTGGAATCCGCTGCCGCTTGAGGCGGCGGTCAAGCACTGTGTGGATCGGCGTCATCCGCTTCTTCGATGCCTCTCGTGTGTTCCCCCTTTGGGCGCACTCCCCGTGCCATACGTTTGGCTGGGAAGACGCACCGTCTCTTTCTGAGAGCGGTTTTATGCTGCTTCTGCACCTTTTTCTATCTCCACATCCATTCGGAGCAAGTAGATTTCCAGCATTCTCTTCCTTTCTGCAAAACTGTTGTGAATTTTGAAAATACAGCTCCGGTCTTTCCAGGGGATGGCTTCGCCAGCCAGCCGACGTAGCTCAAGGAACCCCACACATAGCAGCAATTGCCAGGAACCCCTATGAGTTACAGCTGACGAAAGCTACACAGCCCATGCCTTTGAAGCTTTCTACCAGAACCTTATGCTCTCTCTAACCGATTTACATACCACCATGGTATGTTTAATTTGCTTTTTCATCAAATCAATAATGGGTCTAATTGAAAAAATTGGCAGTGCTACGTGCAACCTAACTACTGATCTCGATGTTTGCCGGCGAAAGAGAGTGTCGCATAGCTCTGTGTCAGACACCTGTGTTATTGGTGCGCTCCTGCTACTAATGTGTACAAAAACAAACATTAATACAGGTGGAGCATCTGCACCAATTGATCACTATGCTATGAGAATTAATCACCTGGCTTTCAGCTTGAAGAATAAAATTTACATCTTTAATGTATGAAACGTATTAACACACACGCTTGCACCACCGACGTAGGGTGATGTCAGGAGGTGAGCAGGCGCAATCCCATTCAGACGTGTTCCCCTGGACGCTTGGACCTGGGTGCATAGATTCGGGGCCAGGTTTTAAGTCCTTGGCCTTAAGTAGCTTATTTAAAATTTGCGTTTGAGACTTTTTCTTGTGTGCGTGTGTGAATAGTGATTGGAAAATATTGGGCACGTATGATTCAACCTAAGTCCTTAAAACTTTGAACTCTGGAAATTTGCCTTCAACGCTGTATGGTGAAGCTTTTGAAATTGAAGGTGATTGTCTCATCCCGTTCCAGAATGGATTTTGGCAACATCGTCATCATCACCATGGAGCCACATTTTGAGCACTTCCTAGGTGCTGGGCTCAGTGTTGTTTTAGGTACATCGTCTCGGTTATTCTTCAGATCACCCCTACACTTGAAGATTGCCTCTGACATCATTTTATAATTGAGAAATCGAAGCTTAGATAAGTCAGACAACTTGCCTAGGATCTCAAAGCCAGTAAGGTAATAAAGATGGGATTTAAATTCCGATCAGTTGGATTCATAATCCTGATTTTTATTTACTGTGCTTACTGGTACAGACTCGTTCTTTCTTTCCTTCTTTTTAAAATTCAACCTATTATCATTATTTTTTTAAAGCTCAGTGGAATCTCAAAAACTTCTAGCAAAACACCGATTTCCTTGGTGTTGGTTTGATAGTCATTACAGGACTGGCTACGTAACTAGTGGGGTCCAGTGCAAAATGAAAACGCAGCACTCATTAAAAAGTTAAGGATTTCAAGATGGTGACAGCAGAGAATTAAACCAAGTGTGGCTCTCTGCATAGGCCTCACAGCCCTGAAGCTGACGCGGTATTGCTGTGAGAGGTGGAAATTTTGCTTGGGGACAAATTTAGCAGTTAGAGGAGTCTCTCTTGTTTAAGTCTCTGTGTGGCTACATAGACCGAGACACGAGATTTTTAATACCGTCATTCCAGTAATGAATAATTTAAGAAAGAAGATGTGTTTCATCATCTCTAACCAGTAGCTCCCACATAGGAGCGATTTTACCTCATAGGGATTATTTGGCAAAGTCCAGAGACATTTTGATGGTCACAGTCAGGGAGGTAGCTAAATATTATACAGTTTACAGCCTTCTACCCCTTCCTCCCCAACAAAGAATTATTTGGCCTAAAATATCAGTAGTGTTGAGGTTGAAAAACCTGTCATAAACCATCACATTGGTGAAGTTTTTGGGTTTAGTATTCAGTTTTGCAAATCTTATAAATGAATCTATAAATAAATATGGTAGGTTTAATCCAAAGGGAAGGCCTCACTTCACCAGGTGCAGCCTTCATCAACAAGATCAATACATATTTATTGGTCGGCCAAGGTGCCAGCATTTTGTGGCCAAGCTGTAAGTTTTATCTTTGGTATTTCAAAAAAAAAAAACAGAAAGGTTAGTAAACTCTGAAAAGTGACCATGACACATTTGAATTAAGAGCTCTCTTAGAAATGTCTAAGGAAGTATTTTTGAAGTGCTAATTACATATTCACATATAATGGTGAGGAAGAAGCAGTTGTAGCACATTGAATAAGTGATATGCATTTTAACAAATATATAAATATGTATTTATTCACCAAACAGAAACCTTTTCTTAGTTATTTGGATGTAAATAATGTTTATAAAAAATTACAGACGTTAAGTGATAAATGTTCTAAGTGCTCAGGTAAATGCTAGGTATATTTAAAAGCATTTGAATTTTTGGCAGAGAAATCTTTTATAGGAGCTTCTACAAATAACATTAGAAAACTCTAAATATGTTATTATTAAGCTGGACATTCTTAGAATTGGCGAGTTGGGGTGGGCATGTCATAAGCTTGTCAATGAATTGTATAAAGTTTATGTAAAAGCATTATATGTAAATATATGGCTTATATTCTATTAATACTTTAGCAGTTACTCATAAACATGTATGAGGCTATATAATTCAACTCTTACTGCCATTTTATAATTCTTAAATTGTTTTTCTAATCATTTCAGATGTAAAACAAATCATAATTATCTTATTTTTACACAGAAATTTCCATTTAAGTAAATAGGATGCCGCTATTTTCCAACTCAGTTTGCCTCCATCTATGGATAATATATCAAATTTCAAACAGCCCAACTCCCCATAGCACTGCTTAAAAAGAACAAAATTGTTTTGAGTAAACTCCAAAGATGTTATAATTACGAAGGAGTCCCTGAACCCCTCACTCACAGGCCATTTAAACTCTGTGAACTGTTCCAGCTAGGTTAAGTCTTCTAATTTGAGCAGGTTTGAGGGAAGGTTGATGTCAAAGGAACCTCATGTACAGCAGTGGAAAATTGGAGTGTGCACACAAAAACATGAGATGCAGATTGAGGCCTAAGAAGCCTAGCACCGGGGGTGTGTGATGCGGCTGTGCACAGCCTCGCTGTCCTCAGTCCTCATGAGTCCAGTTCAGAGCAGCTTGGATTTCTTGATGGTTCAGGGTATGCTGATTCTGAGTCATCAGGAAAATTAAATGTGTATTTAATAGGCTTAGTTTAAGAAGACCAAGAAATATGAAACTGTGTTTTAAAGGAATCTTCTCAAGATGATTAAAATTAAAAATATATATATTTCAGAGTTTAATATGATGAAATTCACCAAGGCAAGATGCCTCCTTCCTCTACAATTCTGAGTTTTTACTATTAATGAAACAATAATGACTGATTGTCATACGCACAGTGATGTGCAGATTACAAGATAATTCCAAAGAAATTTGATGCTCACTTGCATTTGATACCTACATCATCCCTGTGAGGTTGTTAAAGTCGCCTTCTTATTTTGTTTGGCTAAGTAAACCAAGACTCAAAGACTAAGTGATTTCCTCCGAATTCACACTGTTGACTGTCTGCCCATCTGTCTCCTGAATAGTAACACTCAGGTCCTTGTCACATCTTACAAGATATGTGAATTCAAGGTAGCTAAAGTTTCTTTTATTTTGATATTTGAAATCATTTTCTAAGATTTTTCTTTCCTTTTTTTTTTTTTTTACCTGTATTGAGCATAAACACAAAAGAGATAAGATTCTATAATCCCTATTTTTTAAAAGGGTCTATCTTTAAAAAAATACATGAAGTAACTTTACTTGTCACTATAATGTTAAGTATTAATGGAATCCTGCAAAGTTTAGAATGGTGTTAAAACACTGTTTAGTTGATAGTGAGCACTCTGTTTTTGTTCAGTAGATTGAGAGAACACATGCTAATGTAATCATGGTTCCGATAGTGAACCAATGGAAATAAATGAAACAATAGTAATGATACATATTGAAATGCAGTGTATTTCTAATCCACGTTTTAGCAGTCAGCCTCAAAGAGGCAGAATTAGACATTAATATTAAGATAATAAAACACAATTAGAAGCTCAAGGGATTCCTAATATGATATAAACCTGTGTTGCCAAGATCTTCCAGCTTCGGGGTTCAAGGAAACTAGTTCTTTCCTCTCCTATAACAATCAGGGATTAGAAGAGGCATAGAAGGAATTTCCTGGGTTTTTGTGCTAAAGAAAAAAATACATTTTTATCTCTAAACTTTTTTTTTTAACGGTGATAGAGAACTTCAAAAAATTCTGGATAGAAGGGCGTAAAATGATCTGCTTGACAGCGGATTCGGCCTCAGTGCTGCGATCTGAAAACCTGATTCCACGGAATTCGGATGGGTATCACTGTGACACGGGGGACTTCAGAACACACGCGTTCTTGTCACTGATTTGAAAATGGTCCCCTGTGCATTGCTCCATGTGGGCAACTGTGTGGCCCCTTTCCAGTTTTATTTGTCCGGTGCACTTAACTCAGAGCGTTTTTCATGGGGGTGCTCTTGTCATTCTGAGTGGGAAATTGTTTTGAAGAACTTTTGGCATCCTCTGGTTCTCCTACTAAAAGTCTCAGTTGAAACAATGCCTGCTTATGTGTCCAAATGCCGTCCAGTGCGAGGCGGGGGACAGCGCGTGTAGTGCCATTGGCTGAGAATAATTTAAGTGGAAATAGACGCTAAATTCAGACCAGTATAAATCAAAATGGGCTTTTTCATACATGGCACATGCAAGATGATATGAACTATACAGTTCATATAGTACCTAGAGCTACATTAGTGATGAATAATAAATAAGCAGATATTAAAATATTTAATTGTACACTATTGAGTTTTTTTCAAATATGAAATGCACTGGTTTCAAAATATCATCCAGTCATTCAATTTAGAAAATACTATATAAAAACTGGGTAGTTTGAAAAAAGCAAAGATTTTTAAGGACAATTCAAAATGCATGTGTAATAAATGCTACAGTGTGTTTTAATTCCGGGTGGGAGACCAGTAGCTTTACTTAATGTTATTGACGTGTAGGCTTCCATCTATTCACTCTCCTGCTGCACCGTTTGCCGAGAGAGACCTCATGGAGATAGATAGATACATCCATGAGGTCTCTCTCAGCAAACATTATATATGATGCAGCGTCCATCCTGTCCTGGATGTGGCTCTGTGTTGCATAACTACATGGTGACGTCTTATTTATATGTGTATTTAAGAGCTATAGGTAGGTTTTAAGGATTATTCAAAAGGCATCAAAAAGAGGCACATCCTCCAATAAAGCAAAAAGCTGAACTCTTACTGAAGTGATTAAATAAGAAGTCCCTCATCTGGGAGGGAGATAGAAAAAAAAATGGAGTTCAGCATTAGAAAGGGTTTCCTTTGTAAACAGCATAGAAAAGCTAGGAATCGATCCTCCAAATTAGTAGTGGAATCAGATAACTCTGCCATCTCCCCACCTGCCCCCCAAAAACCCACATGTAATACATCCACAGAATATCCAGTTCGTGAATCTCACCCAACAGTAGGTTTTAGGGCAATTTCTCGGGGAATTAGACTAGCTTCCAACTCTGTGGACAGAAAGGAAAAACCCAAACCTTTGGAAGTCGAAGCACTCAGGAACCTGCTCTGCAGTCGTACTTGGGGATCACGAGAAGGTTTGGGGTGAGGGTTTTAGGATAAAGGTAAAAGGACTCTTTGAAAACCACAAAGGGCTTGGCTGAGAGAAATTCTGCCAGGACTTTGCTCTGAAAACGATTACTGACATAGAATAAAATAAAAGTTGAAAACCATATTCGGAACCCATAACCTGACCTTGTTGAAGAGGCAGAAAGACTTCCATCTCTTCTGCAGTCCCTCATCTTATGCTTCTGGTATGTAGAGTAGCTGATCACAGAAAGAACCAACAGACTCAGAAATATCTGAACAAGCTTCCCTTTCTTAAATATCATTATTTCCTAAACTTATTATTAAACAGAGGTTCACAGTCCGTAATGTCTAACAACATACGGGAGATGATAATGCCATTGGCTAAGAGATAACATTTAGCTCTCAATCCTTCTGTGATCCTATTGAATTTGCCTGTTAAATTCTTGGTGTAATTAAAGCAGATAGGAGCATTCATACATTTTGTTGCAAATTGATATGATCTCCTTTGTCTGTGATCTAAGTGAGATTGCCCTGTAGTTTTTAATTTAGCAGGTTAAGAAGCACAATTAAAATATCATGAAAAAGATCATAATCAGAAAACGTCTTTTGGCTCGTCCCTGCCAAGTTGATAAAGGGATCGGTGTATTTAATAATTACCTCCTTTGCTGTTCATTTGTTCTATTTGTGAGAAGAAGCGTTAATAAATACCTTGCACTATTCCGGTGGGAAAGGCTTTCCACCTAATTAATAAAACTTGGAAGAATAGCTGGGACATTGAACCATATCTTTCTTATTAGTGCTGCCTGCCTCAAAAAAGAATCCATGTCTCCCTACCACATTAGTAAATGTCATCTTCCTAGGTTATAAAGGAACCTCTTGAAAAACTGCCAGTTTTCAATAGGAATAAAAAAGCAAATTCTTTGAATTTTTTTTAAAGAAAGTATTCAACCGTTGAATTTTAAGTAGTAAAAAACTCCTAATCAAGCTCAACAGGAATTATATTCTGTCTAAAGCACACACCTTAATGAAAGCACCAGAATCAAGAAAGGTTCGTATTAGGATATAATTGGCTTTGAATAAGTTTTTATTTCTGACTCTTGTTTCTCCTATAGTTCAGTGACTCAAGTACTTTCTAGGCCTGGAACCTAGAGAGACTGAAACTGCGTTTAGCATGTAGCACTGTTACATTGGAACCTTTCCTGTCAAATTTTAAATGTCGAGTTCCTTGGGAATATATTTTATTTATACTGGAATTGAATTCAGAAATGAAAAATCTGTAAATCCATCATTACCTCAAACATGATAGACTCATACAGACAACATCCTCTTATGAGTCTATGCATTTAGTGAATATTTGAGCATGTCAAAGACCAGTCAACAAATCGAATAAGGTCCTTGGTCTGTGGCCACATGCGGTCTTCAGCTGGAGGCTTAAATTATGAGTCTGATGTTACACCTTTTCGTTCTAATTAAAAATGTATAATAAGTGAAAAATAGGTAGAACAAATCATCCCTAAAATTTTTATCTGCATAGAATATGGAAGTTTATACCCATTTCATAATATGTGGGTTGTTGAGTCCATTGGCTTGGTCAGGATTCTTCAGGATATGAAAATAGCAATATCTGAAACCTGTGATGTGTGTTAATAAGGGAGGAGCCTGCGAGGCTACCTCTGCCTTAGGTATGCGATAAGCTGGAAGGATTAAAGTACGTGAATTCTACATGCAATGTCGCCAGACAGTATCTCTTAGAATGATTAGGGAAAGGGAAACGGTGTATTTAAAATGTCTTTATTAAATTGTGGTATTTTTCCTGTTTCTAACTTTACTTTAAGATTCTTCCAATCTAATTACATTTTAAAATAGCAGTTTTTTAGACTGCTCTTCAGAGGGCAGATAAAAGAAATATTCTGAAAGAAAAACTTTTCTTACGTATGTCTTAAATCTCAGATGAAGTTCATCAATCGTCCTTTGCCCCGACGGTGGGGTAAGAAATGCATACCTCTTGGGCACCTTCCCTTAAAAACCTATTAAACTCACAACACAGTCATAGCACGGAGCGCAGCACCGTTCATGCTTGCCTTCATTCAAATATTTCATGAAGCATGCTCTGCGTGAGGCTGTGCTAAACACTAGTGACGTAGTAGTGAACTAAAGTGATAAAAACTCCCTAGCCCTGCAGAGTTTAAACTCGAGTGGGGGAGACAGAAAGTGGAGGACAGTCTGTGTGTGCAAAGGTCCTGGGGAGGAGTGTGCCCGGCTATTACGGGACCAGCAGGGAGGCTTAAGTGAATGATTGAAGATGGCCGGGGGTGGCAGAAAACAAGGTCAGGGAGGGGGGCGGACCTGACCGTCCTGGTGCTTTTGAGTATACCATTTCATCTCCTCATCTACGTATTAATACCCTCGATAATGAACCGATTTAAAATTCTGCCGGGGACATGCAATCCATGTCCAAGGCTTATAGTATGTGTGAAAATTCTTCAGATTTGTTAAATAAGTTGTCAGCAGACACATTTTAGCCATCATATAACGTGCGGCTTGGCCCAAAATGTTCCCGTTGATGTTATCCTTTCTTATACCCGAGGAGCCTTCCCTCCGAAGATTCGAAGTTAGATTTTATTTTATTTGCGTGATTAGAATGTCCGTGTGCATTTCTTAGCCGGTATTTGGAATGTCGGGCTTATCGCGTAGGAAATGAGAAGACATATCAAAATCTATTTTTAACATCTCTCAGGACTGATGTTTAAGTCCCACTATTGCTAATTAAAATGCAGTTGACCCTTGAACAACGTGGGGGTCAGGGGTTGCTAACACCCTGTACAATCGGAAATCCACATGTGCTTCTGACTTCCCATAACCTTAAGCTGTCCCTCAGTATCTATAGAAGATTGGTTCCAGGATTGCCCCTCATGGATACCAAAATATGCGGGGACTCAACTCCCCTATATAAAATGGCATAGATCAGTGCGTACAGTTCGATCAGAAAGAGTACAGACATTTATTGGGAAACACCTGCCTGTAAGTGGACCCGCACAGTTCAAACCCATGTTGTCCAAGGGTCAGCTTGAATTGTGACCCGGCGTGACATGGCTAAGACGGTCGTTTTCCGAAGGGGTGTGAGCTTTCTCATCTTTGAAATGAGCATTTTGAATGGGATAGTTTTTAAATCCAGTTCTTGGACTTCACTTAATAAACACCTAGTAACTTCATCATACTGTGGCATTTAGCTTTTCCAAGTTACCTTGAAACAATTTTGCTGTTAATTGGGTGTCTGGCCTACTGGAAAATTACAGCCAAGAGCGTGGAGCGGTAGCTGGGTATTAAGCTGGGGAACATGATGATGGCGAGGGCTTTTTAAAGAGGCTTAGCATGTTCTTTTGGGCCCAAGCGTTGCATTTGCTGCTTTTCCACTCTCAAACTCTTCCAGCTTCTCAGGCTTAACCTGCATCCCCCTGGCGGCATTACTCAGCTGCTCGAGTCACCTCCAGCTGGGCAGCTGCAGTGGGAACTCCTCGCTTGCTCTGCTTTCTAGTCTTTAGAGCAGAAGGTGGGACCGGTGACGGGGTCGGGGAAAGGCGCCAGGAAGCTCTGCGGCCGTTCTGCCCTTAGCCCTTCTCACAGGCTCACTGCTGTTGCCTGTTTCCAGGCTCTCCCCGGTCTCTCTTCCCACCAGTCATTCACTTTTTCCCATTCCCCAAATATGGATTCAAACCGTTTAGGTTCTTGAGATCATGCAAGCTCTGGGCATTCACACACACACGTACACACACACACGTACACAAACACACTCTCATGCACACACACACACACATACCACACACACACCACACACGCACATCAATTAAAAATAACGCCCTGCTACTTACCAAGCGCTGGGGATACAAAGATGAGTAAGCGGTTTGATATCGTAGAGGAGACAGTGACCTCAGTGACCTGCAATATGATAACAGAAATAGGGCAAAATAGTAGAAGAGAAACAGAGAAGGGAGCATCCCTGCCTGAGGTCTATTTGCTTATAGAAAAATCTTTTTAATACATACGGGTGGTATATGTCTAGTTTAAGAGGCATTTGCCCTGCAGACAGGAAGGTGAAGAGATGTCAAAAATTCAAAACCAGCGCGGCTCGCTCGGGAAGGGAAGGGAAAAAGAGGTTGGAACACAGCGAGAGGAACTGTGCTCCACGGTGGTTAAGCGGCAGGTTCTGGACTCAGAGAGCGTGGGTACGGATCATGACTCTACCATGCTCAACCAGGTGACCTTTGCTGGGTTTGTACCTCAGTTTCCTGGGGTGTAAAGTGGGGGGAGAGAAGGGTCTGTGTTCCGGCAGGTTCCAGTGAGAGCTAAGTGCTTGTCACGGTGTCACGCCTCTCCTACACACCGTCATCTTTTTAAAATGCAAGTCAGGTCCTGTCTCGTCCTTGCTCATGGCTTCTCATCTCACTCGGAGGAGAAGCCACACACATTTGCAAAGAGTTGCAACGCCTTCGCGATGTATCTGTTCCCATCAGCCCGCCGGCCAACCTCGTCTCAGCTGCTTCCTCCGCAGCCACACTGGCCTCTCTGCAATTCCCTGAACCACAGAAAGAGGGCTCCTCCCTGCTCCTGTGTGTCTGCCGTTCCCTGCGCCT
>NW_006439191.1:5581254-5608826 GCF_000325575.1 Pteropus alecto | reverse complement strand
GTTTTTCCATTTATTGAGATCATTATAGCATTTTTTTAGTCTCACCATGTTTTTATAGATTGCTTTTCTTATGGTGAACCATGTTGGCATTGCTGGGATAATCTTATTTTACTATTAATGTAGTGTCCTTTAAACATATTGCTGGATTCAGTTTGGTTATGTTTTGTGAAGAATGTGTCTGTGTTTGAGACATATTAGTCTTTAGTTAACCACGTTTGTAATGTCTTTGATATTGTTGTCAGGGTAATTCTGACTTCATAAAATGAGTTTAGATATGTTTATCTTTTTTGTTTGCTTGTTTGTTTTCTAGAAGGAATTTTATGAATTTAGTATTATTTCATCCTTAAAAGTTTGGGAGAATTCCTATTGAAGCAATCTGGGCCTTTAGTTTCTATTTTTTAAAAAAGATTTACCTACAAGCTTAATTTTATTGATCTAGAGCTATTCAGGTTATCTGTTTCTTTTTTTAAATTAAATTTATTGGTATGACATTGGTTAAGAAAATTACATAGGTTTGAAGTATACAATTCAATAATACATCATATGCATATTGCATTGTGTGTTCACCACCCAAAGTTAAATTTCCTTTTGTCACCCTATATTTGGCCCCCGCTTGTGATACATTTCAGTGGGAATGGCCTGTGGTGGCCGGGAATATAAGGTCTAGGTCTTCGGAGAGAGGTGTGTGCAGGTGTGCAGGTGTTACAGGTTTGTTTCATCTGCAGCCATGGGGAGCAGGAGTGGGGAGAAGAGAAGAGGCCACAGCAGAATTGTTGGAAGTGTCACGTGGAAAGGACTGGCACGGGTGAAGGACAGAAGGCCAGAAGAAGGATGTGGCCCAAGCGCCAGATGGGAGCAGGGGGTCGAGAAGGAAGAGAGCGGGCAAGATGCGCTAAATGTCTCAGAGAGCTCAAATGGCATCTCAAAGAGCCTGGGCCCCATGCAATTTGGCAATGAGGAGATTTTGGTGTCTCTAAGATGACAGAGTTGCTGGGACACGACTCTGACTCCGCTGGGGTACAGACAGATGGTAGCGGAGAAATGTGATCACACTCATCAGTCAGGCATTTTGACGGTGAGAGGGAGAGACAGACAGACAGACAGAGACAGAGAGCTAGCTCTTGAGGAGAGCCAGGTGGAGGAAGGATTTTATGAGAATAGAGAGACGGAGGACCCCAGGAGAAGAAGAGATGAATAGGCACGAGAAAGGGAGAGGAACTGAGCACAGAATCGATGGAACCAAATTGTCCAGGTGGCCGGGGCAGCTGGGATCAAGAGCACAGCAAAGACCTTTCCTGGGGAGAAGCAGCACCCCTCTTCTGTAGAGACAAGTGGGAAGGTGTTAAGAACTGATCCTTACAGATGAGAAGATATTCTCCACTTTCCAACAGAGAGAGAGAGAGGCAGAGGCAGAGAGAGAGAGAGAGAGATCACATTGGCAGAGTAAAGCACAGTCAAGCCTAGAAAGGGATTCAGGTGGACACTGTCCACTTGTGTAAAGAAGGTGATTTGGATCCACGCTCTTTCCTGCCCCAAACAAAGAACATGAGCTAACGGAACGTTCGGTCTGGAGCCTACCGTGGAGCGGCAGGCACATCCAGGCCTTGTGCGATAGATAAGGAAATTGAGCAATTCTGGGGCTCGCTCAAGGTTACGCAGCTCGTTGGTAGCCAACATTGCACTGAAACCAGTTTTTCTCACTCTTAATCTGCACTTTTAGTGAACTGTGTCAAGCTGTGCTTTCCAGAGACTTAATGTCACTTAAGCCAGCGTCACATCCTCTTTATGTGTGCCCCCTTGTGCCCCCCCTTCTTCTGCACACGTGCGTCCTGCCCCTGGCCAGCCTTCAATCTCAAAATCGGCCTGCGCGCATCCTGATTCTTTCTTCCATGCCCCGCCTGGCCCACCGTTTCCGCTCGCAGCCTGAACTGGGTTGACCCTCAGGTGGGCTTTTTCTCCTGGATGAGCCACATCATAGACTGGCTGTCTGGTCACATTCATGAGATGAGCCAGCATGGGGCTGATGCCACCTCAGGACTGAGGGCATTAGCTCTGTGAAGTCACGGCCATGTCCCGAAGGCCGAGTTGAACTAGATGCTCCCTGGAGTTGCACTTACGGTTGTCAGTTGAACCTCCTCGATGGCCCTTTTCTATTTGACTTGATATTTAAAAGGATCTAGGTAAATGCTTAATTCACAAAAAAGAGAGATGCTGGAAATGTGCGAAGCGAACCACAGTTTTAGCAGCTCTGAGGCTGTATGAATCCTTACATTCCAAAGTGGAAATACTGTAGTGCTGCACACATTTTAGTTATACATGAACGTACTTTTATTTCCCCTGCCTATAGTTCAGCATGCGTTTCTGTTGTTTTTGCATTTTTTAAAAACATGTTAATATCTATAAAAAAAATACTTAGGAGCTAAAATCAAATTTGTCCCGGTGTACTTATTGTGGATTACTGTCTTAGTGCTATGAGCAGGGGGGAAAAATATGCCAGGTAGCTAGCCTTTTTTTTTTTTTTTCTACCCCCACTGAGAAAGATGTTCGGAGATCTGAGTCGTTTCTGCCCTTTACATAAGGCACCGAACACAGTGGTCGCGGACGCCCTCGCGCCCCTTCCTTCTCTCATTTGATTTCGAGATACAGGCAATAAGTGAGACGTTCGCTTGGGTTTCGCTGTCTTTTATGAAACCCAACCCATCCTGGAGGGAGCGAGGGAGGGACGCGGGAGGCCGCCGCCTTCGTGGGGCCAGCTGCCTTTCCCAAGCGTCTCATCCTCTCTCTGTCATCCCCAGGCGATGTGCCTGCATTTGTGTGTGTAGATTTATAGTTTATCTTTATCTATGGCTTCATCTGTAGGTAGCTATTATAGCTGCCTCGCCTGGATATTGTTTGGGCCTGATAGATCTGTCTGTAGTTCATCAAAGGAGAGCCGAGTGCCTAAAAGCCATCGGGTCCAGCTGAGGATGAAATACGAGCCATCAGCCTTGGTAATGGCTGTAAAATTTCATAATTACACGGCCTTTATTACATTGCATAATGATCCTGAAGCAGTATGGAACAATTAATTAAGATTTTCAACCGTGGCTCTTTCAGAAATTAAAAGGTGCGAGTCGTCGAGAAACGGGGATCTGTCTTGTCCTAAAAGCATTAGGATGTTTAAGAAACGCTTTCCCAGGCATTTTCATTTTTTGCTAAGAGGGACATCGCTTACTTAGAGATCACGCGTTAGTATACTATGCCTATTATCAAGTTTTTATTCCAACTCCAAAACTGATATTTTTTTTAAAAAGAAACTGGGAGTAAAAGAGTGCTAAGCGCCTGGAGAACTCCCCAACTTTCCTTTTCTCTTCTTTGAAAAATTCTATTCAGCCTCCTGCTGTGGCCATTTATCACATTTATGGTTGTTCGTTGCTACACATTAAATAAATGCAGGCCCTGAGACAGGGGGTCAGTTAACCGCCTGCTCCAGTATACTGACCAAAGAGTTTCTCTTATACACTCTCTTGTATCTTGAGGCATTAAAATTCTTCCAAGAGCTCTACAGTTTTGACATTCATCCCCAAAGGAAGACTTTGCTGTTTTCATTTATTATCCTGTGAGCACAGCATGTCACTTCGAATATATACCATTTATTTTTTTTTCCCCTAATCTCATTGTCACACCCCATAAAGAGTAATTAAATCGGGTGCGGGCCTCTAAGAGCTAGTAGGAATTTACTATTTTTCAATAATAACGGACACTAAAGAAATACATACGATAGTCATACACATGTCTGTGCGTTTATACATGCAGATTATGACCCATTTTTTGACTTTATTTTCCACGTCAAGGAAATTATGATGGAGATGACTGTCTGCATTAAAATACTAATGAAAAGATAGTGAAAACAAGCTCAGCACTTTTATTGTGATGATTCTAAGCCATATTCCAAGCTTTCATCTAAGTATTCGGTAGGAAATAGATACGTTTCAAGGAAACATCGTCAATGATACTGTCAATTTAAATGAAAGAGAATAAAAAAGAAACCTCTAACGTCCTGTGATTTACACATAACTCCTGGATGTTTGTTCACTTCGAGTATTATTGTTTTCAAATTGACAATCATTGTCTAACATTTTACGGATCTAAATATGTCACGGGAGACTGAAACTTCCCCTGGGCATCCCCAATAATAAACTTTCCGCAGAAAATTTGGGAAGGATTATGTGCTTCGAGGAGGAGCTGCTGCTCAGAGTAAATTCTCTTGTTGAGGCATTTAGTCCCTTAATAGGAATTTTCTGATCTGCTGTCATTCTTGTTCACACACCGAGTGTCACTGCCTCTAAAACACTTGTCATTCTTTAATGGAAACAAAATAGTCATTGCAGCCAGAGCCGCAATGTCATTCCACAGCCCCTTGCTGCGTCGGCAATAGTGGAAATGACAGAGCGGCTCTCAGTAGGGGTAATTAAAATGTAAATATTGATATTTTATTATTTGAAATTACTTTCCAGTGCGGCATTTAATATCTCTCCATCTGTGCGGCTCTGTTTAGCGGTCACTTCAGTGTAGCTCTGGGACGCGAAGCAGCGGCTTGATCCCCGTTATGTCACAATGCTTGTTGCTGCTTAATTTTGATATCTAATTAAGTGGAAAAGTACAGTCCACACTGTAATCCATGGCATCTTAACCAGCTGCTTGGGTATATTTAGAATTAATCTCCACTATGGAATCATCCTAATGTATGCAATTAAGAGTCTGCCGATGGCTAATTAGGTGTATTAGAATCAGGCAGCTTTTTTTTTTTTTTTTTCCTCCTTTTTTTCCCCTTTCCTTTTGGACTGTTGCAGAAGCGGGAGTCTCTGACTGCAGAGGCGGTCTGAATGCTACTCGGATCGAGTTAGGGGACAGTGCACCTTCCGAACAGATTCACCCGTGGACGTAGTAACCCATGCATTTTCCTTGGCTCATTTCCTTGAATCAACCTGATAGAGGAATTTCTAGGATTTCCTGGATCTATTCGCAGGAACTCAGTGACACGAAAGGGACTGGTGACAGCGCAGGGGAAAGTTGTGATACAAAGATAAAGGCACTTTCCAACGGATCAAAGCAGGGAGGCTGCGGGCCGGGCTGTGGGTGCTCTGCTCATTCAGGGAGCAGGGAATCCCCGGGAGCGCTTCTGACCCCAGCGCCTCTTCCCTCCTCCACTCTACTTCTGAATGGGAGAGGGTCTCGGCAAGGGGTATTACAAGGGGCACAGCTCCGGTTTGTACGTTACAGACCTGTGATCCACACGGCAGGCAGCCTTTTATTACTGATAACGATTCTACATCCAGGTGGCCGAGGAAGTCCAAAGACTGTGTCGTTGCGTGTTTTGCTTTTGTTTCATTTTAACTTGGCCAGTTATCCAAATTGGGGGCAGAGTGGAGAGGAAGAGGGGGAGGCAGAGAGGAATCGAAGGGCTTGCCTCTGTTGTCAATAAGATAACTGCTAGCCTCCCCAGTGGAACGGATGCCAAGCCATAATGACTTAGCTCTGCTTGAGCCAGCAGACACCAGCCGTGAACTTGGGAGTAAATATTCGTAAACAGATCTTCATTAGCCACAGAGAAAAATAATGCCGGAGCTTGACTTGAAACAGAACTCTTGGGGCTGTTTTGCCCCGAGAAGCTGTTTCGCCATGCTGTCCAGAGCACAAATTATGTCCAGGTCTTTACACACAGATAGGATTTCTAATATTATTTAAATGTGGAGTTTCAGGGTCAGCATGCTATAATTTCATATCTGTGACATGCATCTCATGGACGACATATTTCTTCTACATTCTTTCATGAATACATATGACACTTTGTTTTTAATGGCTTGTGCTGTAAATCCTTTAACTTCGTTTATGCCGAAGACCTCCTGATTTTATTTTTTTTTTCTTGCCTCTTCTCCTTTCAGGGCGTGTGTTGGAGATACTGAGTTAGTGTCTTTCTTTTTGAGACAAGAAAAGCATACCTGAAGGATTTTTTTTTCCTACTTGTACCTAGTAAAAGCAATAAAAGGGAGATATTAATATTAATGCTACAAACACCAAGCCTCCAATAATTAGTGCTCTTGTTGGAATTTATGTTTCTATGCCAAGGGACCAATTAGGTAAATTTGAGAAGATTTGAAGACATGTTATTTAAAATTAATATAGAAATTATAAGTGATTTTCTCTTTGAGATCCCAGATAGAATCAACTCTTGGTTATCTCAGTGAAAACACACAAGCTGATCACCACTCTCAGTTGTTTTGTGATTGGTAGCTGAAATAAAATTTTCAAATTTTTAGCTGAGCTCATGCAATGACCCAGGTTTTCACGATGCCAGTGTCATTCTGTGCCTTAATGTGTGTGTAGGTGTGGTCTTCACAAATGGAAAAATGGTAACAAAAAGATTCCTTTGACGAGACACCCTAAGCCTTAGCGCCAGCAACTCTGCCTTCACTAGCACGGGCAGATGCATTGAGGCAACATTGGAACTCTCAGCTTCCTGGGTAGGCAGCATTTAATCTCGGATCGGATGGATTGAGCATTTGTCTTTTCCTTCTAATTTTCTCTTTTGTGCTATCTCAGTAAATTACACACACACACACACACACACACACATAAATTCACTACAGCTTATTTCTAATTTCTCTAATGTGTACAATGTGCTTTTAGATTTTTCAATATAGAACATTACATTGGGTCACACAGAACAAACAAAGCAACTATGGCTAACTTGCTGTTTATAGATTTCCTTTAATAGTTGACGTGGGCAAAAAAAAAATTAACAAAAATGCATTTTTAATGTAAAATAGAAATTGTAAAGTACAAAATGCCAATAATTCATCGTTTAAAAAGTTAATAAAAAATTAGTTAGGATTATTTGTTCAATGACTCAGAAGTTTATTGAAGACACATCTGTCTCTTGTTGAAGTCTGACAAATGACATGCTCTATGAATAACTTATTGGTTAGTTTATTAAAACTTTGATTAAAAAGCATACATTTGATCCGAAAATTTGTTTTAGCAAAATTCATCTTCTTGTGTTTCTTGCTATATCTCTGTTTTAAATGAAAAATTATGGTCTCCAACAGGCATAATTTGTTCGCTCCTTTGTCCAAATGCTCAGCTAAATATTTACAAAAAAATTGGAAAACAAAGTTCAAAAATAATGTGAACCTAGTGCCGGCCTTACTAAAACTTTTTGGCCCCCCGAATGATTTCCTCAAGGTCTGACCTTTGAGACTTAGATGGATCTTCCTTTACTTGCCCAGAAAATTTGCACAGGGCTCTTTCTAGCTATGCACGCTCCTTCGGCAGGTGGAAATGGTTTCCCTCCAAAAGTATTGCATGAGAGTGGATACACAAGGTAGTTTGGTAAACCTGAAACATGTCTAAATGGCATTTAAATTACGTTAACACCTACTCGTATAGACACAGTGAAAGGTCGAAACCAACAAGTACCATCTTTACCGTTTGTAAATGTCTAATTTGCTGCTTTAAAATGTGTAGGCACCTCCCTCCCTCAGTGCTGTTTAATGGTTGTCATGTTACAGATAGTTCTGACAAGTGAATATTCGTGAGAATTCGTGAGAATCTATTGTTTTACCATGGACTGAGAGGGAGATGCTGTATGAATACATTTTTATTGCATTGCCTTTTCTTTGCTGTTTTTGATTCAGGGAAGGGAATCCCATAATGATAAAAAAAACCCAGGGTTTCTTAGTCTGCTTGTGATTTTTCTTAAGTACAAAAAAAAAAAAAAAAAAAAAAAAAAACCCTTGTCAGTTACTTGGGTTTTTACAAAAACTAGATTTGGAATTGCCTGAGAATTTATGTTAAAAAAGTAAACGTACAGTTTTTGCTTTCTGCAAATAGAATGAAGCAATGAGCACTTGTTTTCATTTCTGACCAGACTAAGTTAGGATTTCAGAGGTTTAAAATTCTAGCTACAGAACATAAATTTACACATTGTCAAATAATTATACAACTAGGATGAAGTAGAGAAATTAATTACAGATACTTGAAAATAATAAAAAAAAGTTATCATGACATTAGGGAATCTGTTGTGAATGGCTATTTGCAAATATAAGAGAAAACAGGCCACATGATTAAAATATTAGTATTATTTGCATATTGAAAAGAAATAGGCTGAGATGGAGAAATTTAGGCAGGACTTTTATCAGAGTTTAAGTGTCTCCAAAGACAACCCTATAACTATATAGGCACTAATAATCCAAGAGCGTTTCATGTGATCAGTGCCTTAAACACTTGTTGAATTAGGAGGACATCGAGCAACTTTTGTTACGTATCCTGATATCTTTTCGTCGACGAGGAGACTGAGATCTAGAATGCTGTCTCCATTTCTAGCCTTCCATTCTTTTTGAAAGCCAGTCAATGAGTCGTTAAGGAATTATTCATTTATTCACTTGGCACGTATTTACTGAGGACCTGCTATGTGGCAGGCACTGGTGAGGTGCTGGGGATACAGCAAGGAACACAAAGAGGTGACTCCATTATTAAAAGCTCAGACGGCCTGGTGGCCCGCCGAGAAGGATGCAGATAAATCTGTATGGTGGCAGGCACAGTGTCATGTCCATTCCCTTTACATGCTTTTCCTTTACCTTGAGCTCACACTTACATTTTACAAGTCACAACTGTAAATTCCTCTGGATGAGGCACGGGAACCACGATGATGGCAGCAGGGCTGGAAAGGAATGTATGCACTTGATTCTAGAAATAAAAAAAAAAGAGTAGATGAGGACAGATCAGAGAAAGGCTAGGAGTGAGGCATCGGGTGGATAGTGATGCTGTTACTGTGGGAAGCAGTCAAACGGGGGGCTTTGACCTTGAAGTTGGGAAATGAGCTCACGTTTCAGCATGTGAGACTATCTACAGAGAAGTTACAAAGGGAGGGCTTTACAGAACACACGGTAGGAAGCGGGGAAAAGGGCCACATAGAGAAAGAAATTCCACATGTGTCAGAAGGTTTCAGTTTTGTCCTTTAGAAGATGTGGAAGCCAAGAAAGCATTTTGATCCGTGGATGGCATACTTAGATTTCCTAGTTATAAAAAGGAAAAACTTGAATAGCCACGAGTTAGGCGGAAGAGGGGAATACCAGATGCAAGGAGTGTGGTACCCTTTATTCTAAAGGAGATGATGGAGGCCAGGACCACAACGAGGGGGCGGGGAAAGGAGAGGAAGTGCTGCAGGCCCCCAGAAGGACACACGCAGCCGGCACCCGTCTTCCTCCTCTGCACGCGTGCTGACCCTTCTTCACGGCACTTACCTTCTTTTCCTCATTGTGGTCTCGTCCACTTTCTCTGGACTGTAAAATCTTAATGGGCAAGGAGTATATCGTGCTCATCTTGTGCGTCTAATGGCCGTGAGCATATAGCACTTCACTCACTGTGGGTGCATGTAAATATCAACCAATTTGACTCTTTCACCGTGGAACCATTGGAAACCTAATAAGGTGGGCCGGACGGAACCTTTGATTTTCCCCACCTTCTCATTTTACAGATGAGAAATCAGGAACCAGAGAGGTTGAGGTATTTCTAGAGTCACACAGTTACTTGGCAGCAGAGTTGGCACCAAGTGTTCGGTCTACTTACTCCCAGTCCGATCATCTTTGTCTGAAGTGACCGCTGTTACCCACACAGCCTCTGTGCGTCCCGTAATTAGTTCTCAGTTTGTTACTCTGAGTCAGGCCGTGTTGGAACTGGAAGATCCTTCACAGGCGTCTAGTCTGCATTTTGCATTTGACAGAGGACGAGTCAACTGTAGGTCTGTATCAGTTTGTGGGGGCTGCTGTAACAAAGTGCCACCGACTGGGTGGGTCAAGCAACAGAAGCTGATCGTTTCACAGTTCTGGAGGCTGGAAGTCTGAGATGAGATTTCAGGAGGGCTGGTTTCTTCTGAGGGTTGTGAGAGAGAACCTGTTCCATGCTTCTCTCTGAGCTCCTGGCAGCCTCAAGCATCCCTTGGCTTGTTGATAGAAGCCTCCTTGGATATTCCGACATCATTTTCCCTGTGTGTGTGTCTGTTCCTGTCTAAATTCCCCCTTTGTATAAAATTGCAGTTATATTAGGTTGGGACCCACCCTAATGACTTCATCTTAACTTCATTATCTTCAAAGACTTTATTCCCGAATGAGGTTATTTACTTATTCGCAGGAATTGGGAGTTAGGAACCCCAAAAATTTTTGGAGAGATACAATTCACCCCGCAACAGGGGCCCAGTGAATGTTCTTGGTTGTAGCATCTAGAACCCAGATCCGAAGACCTCACGGTCACTGTTCCATATTAGCCTCTTCCCTCACGTATCACTCAGTGACAGTAAGCCCTTAGCTTTGGGGTATTTGCCATTAAATGTTCCCCAGACTGTTTACATGTCTGTAAAAATGTCTGTCAGCTTTACAGATCCCCAGAGTTCCAGATAGGGCTGCTATGCATTTATTTCGGTGTCTGATTTTTAAATCAAGCGTTAGACCGGATTCGATGCAGACTACCTGGGAGTTTCCTGACGAGGAGGGTAGTGCCCGCGTGTCTGATGCCCAGGCTGCCCTGCTTTTCCTTGAACTACCTGGTCAGTGCCCTGTGATGCCCGCAGGTCTTTCTTGACCCAGTCCTACCGGTGATTGGGTAGAGCACGTTACATTCAAACACAGGTTCTTTTTCTTTCAAATCAGAAACAAGGCTTCAAAACAGTGCTTCTCCTTTCTCAGGATCCATGTAATCCCAAAGTGAGACTGAAAATGCCCTTTCGTAGGATATTTTTTAGAGTCCTGTATTATATGGTACAACCTTCCTTTTTTCTTGATGCTCAAACAAATGTTAGTCACATCAAAAAGGAAGTTCCAGGCAGAACTTCCTTGTTTTCAACTAGTACAAAATAAAGGCTGGTGGGGGTAGGGGTGGAGGAGCCATTATGTTTCCCTCCTTTAAAGCATCTTGGCCATACTTGTTTCCATGCCTTCCAACGATTTTTCTTTCTTCTTGGGTTAGATGAAAGGGCAGAAGAAGTAAGAGGGAGTCTGGGAAAAGCTAAGGGAATTATTTCTGATCTTAGTCATTCAGAAGTGGTAGGTAAGTGGGATTTGCAGAGAGAAACTGCATGCCCCATGTAGATGTTCTTAAATTCTTATTTTGCATGCATCTGCCCTGTATGTAGTCCTTTTTAGAAAGCAGGTTAAAAACCACCCACTCACAGAAACAGATAAAAAAATCTCGTCATCATTTTGAGGTTTTCCCTTGTTGCCACTGGAGAATATCTTAGCTTTTAGTTGCTGTTATATTTTTGATTTTTTAGCAAGCTTGACAGGGAGATGAGAACAACTGCTAAAGAATGCATTCCACCAGTGCCACGTGGGCACGTTTTCAATTTCTGCGCCCATGAGCAGGCGAACTATAAACTCACCTGTCAGTCGCACCTGCAAACTCAGTTAATAGCAATAATTCCGTCTTGGACTGGTAGATATGACCTTTACAATTTTGTTCCCCCTTTCTTTAATTTCTAACTGCTACCCAAATCATTTGCTAAATTTTATAGAGGGTGGTCAATTCTGCCACATAGATAGTAAGTGAATTTTGAATCTGAGTTCTGTCTTTCAAATTTTCATATTTGTCCTGTGAAACTATTATTTAAAAAATATGGATTCCATACAAATCTCTGTGAACCCTGCTTAAAGTAAAAAATCAGGATAAAGAAACAGATTTCTTATGAAATCAACAAATATGGAAACTAATGATTAAATCAGAAAGGAGGCGCTGTCCCATTTTGTCAGTTGTTCTTACATTTCCTTACATAGTCTCACATTTCACCTAAACCAGCTGTGACTGAATCGAAATTATTAACATCTGGATTATGACCGGTCTAAAAGAATACAGATTCAGAAGGTGGCATTGGAGATATTTTATCTGATGCTTAAGTCCTGTTACAATAGCTAATAAAGATCATCCCTCATAAAGAAGATTGTTAAATAAAATGCTTCTACTAGCACCAGGTATTCTAGGTATATTCTAGCTCTAACCTTGGCACCTGACTCTGTAGATGCTTAACTCTGGCCTCTATTGAGATCTAGTCCATGAAGTCCATTGCTAAGGAAAAAAAAATAGAGAAACAAGGTCTTCAAATATACAGTATATACATGCAGACACACACCCACACACACCCACCCACCCACCGCTGCAAGCCCCAGAGCTGTGTGTTTTGTGCATCATAGAACATATGTGAGCTCATATGTAAAAAGAACTGGCTTAAAAATACAGTCAGCTTATCTCTAACGAGGGTTATGCATCTGTACGTCTACTGATAGCTAAGACCAAATCTTAGCGCATTGCTGTGCCTTTCCCCGCTGGTTCTCGTGAACATCAGGCTTCTTCGCATGGGGGAGAAGGCACCCCACTTTTGCCATGTTGCTCATTCACCTCCTCTCCGTGAACTTCGTCTGTGATCTCGGTGAATCGTTACGGCATCATTGCAATTCTAGCATGATATGCTAGTTGTTGAAAAGTGTCAATTTTTCGTGGAACAGAGAAACTACAGTTCAAAAACTGCGAGCAGGCAAATCAATGCCGTGATTAACGGATATTAACAGACCCCGCAGATTTAAAATGCGTGCTCTCTGTTTCAGCAAGGCCGCCGAGAAGAAAACGCCTGGCAGGGGTTAAACCTAGATGCCTGCATGGCAGCCTCCTTCTGTCAACACTCTGTTCAGGAAGTAAACATTTATGCTTTCTGAAATGAAAGTGTATTTTTGAAGACTAGCCGTCAGATATTTTTTGCCCTTCACACTTTCAAATGCTTAGCCTTTTTTGTAAGTTGACTGCAAAGTGCATCAGTTTGCCAGGCTAAGGAGAAAAAAAAATAAAAAAAAGTACTTGACAAGTGCCCGTGGCCGCACGGTCACCCTCTGGGGCTTCTAGCAGACAGAGGCAAGAGGCTTGGCACACAACATACTTTCTTCAAACCTATTACTTCCGGGGTACCTGCCTCTCAAGCAGCTTTTCAGCCCTTCCAAACGATGTTATTCCCATCTGTCACCTGGTTTATTTGGAGCGCAGTGTATTGAGATAAACACGCTATTTAACTGTGGGTCAAGAAGGTAGAGAATCATTCTGCGAGCAAAATGCCCGAGCTACGTTAAATGGCACTGACTCCAGGGCGGAGATCGAGAGAGATCCCAGTTGTCAGCGGCATGCGTGGGATGGGCTGCGGCTGGGGAAGGAGACACGTGCCGCGGTATCAGTGTGTTTTAAAAAGCTGTAACACGGCTGGACGTTTAAAACTATAACCTGTCACACACCAGAGATTAAGGTCCTGGGATGGATGAGACATGAGGCTCCCACAACACAACTGCAAAGCACATTTTATTTCGCTTGGGAAAGCGGTTTCTCTCCAGAGACAGCTAAATGGTATAGATGAAAGCACCTCTAACTTGTAGCCTGATAGCTATAAAACACCACTAAATGCTGGAAAAGGCACAAACAAGTAATTACCATTTGGATCCAAACGTGTGTGTGCCAATAGGGCAGTAGCGTTTTCAGAAAATTCTTCAGACTTGGATTATTTAAAACACGCATTTTCATTTAGCTCTTGGTCATTTAAGATGCTATGCTTTGCTCGGGTCTCCTGATAACAATATGATCTTATCCATGTGTCTTCATGTACCCGCCGTGCAGCTAGCACCCCTTAGCGCAGGGAGAAGAACTGCGTGGACCTAAATGCGATGTCCGTTATGTGTGCAGCCTCCTTAGTGGCCCGGTGAGCACAGCCGTCTCAGAACAAGGCCGTTAGCCGGGCATGTGGGTGGGAGAGAGCTTTCTGCCAGCTTCTAGATTGCAGAGGTATGGTAGAAAAGGGTTAATCTGTTGAGATTCAGCTATTTCTAGACCCAGAAGAGAAAAGAGTGCAGACTTTTATTTATATTGTTTAAAATGTGGATTGTTGCTTTTCCTATCATTTTGCAAAAATTACACCTTTCAATCAGCTGAAATAGACTTGAAGATAGCAAGCGAGCAAACTTGTCATACCTTTTGTTATATCCATCTTCTCATCCTCCCCCATCAAGAAAAAAAGAGAGAAGGAACCTTTTTTTTATCTTTTCCCTTCTTTTTAATTCATTAAGAAGTAAAAGGGAAAAGAGAAAAAGTTTTACAGGATCACACACACACGCACACGCACACGCACACACAAAGCCACTGACCTAGAAGAAACAAACTGCAGGATCCACCTGAAAAATGAAATTTTATTAATTATTTTTGGCTTAATTAAACCTCAGAGAAACGTGTGGAGCATTGTTACGGCTGGAGACACGGCTCATTTGTAAGTCGGAGGGACAAAGGGGCCCCCGTGCAACTCTAAAGTTCCCGTGCACGTAAGTGTCGATAGGCTGCCTTCTCCATCAGCAGCGCTAAATTCACATTGATGCCTCTTTTCTTCTCCGTATCGATCCTTCCATGAGAACGCAGATTTGTATCTGTTAATTAATGCGTCCTGAAACAGCGTTTGTATTAATCAGGCAGATAAGAAAAATTGGATGCCTGCACCCTCCTGACAACCGTAAAAGTGCTGGCCCTGATAAAATCGTGGCTGGACCTCAATAAAAAAGTTCCTCCTTCCACTCAATAAACTAATCATCCCGCTTTTAATTATTCGGCAGAAAGATGTGTGGAGATTGGAGGATGTGTAAATCTATTTACTAACAGCAGTGTCTGGGAGGGAGAATGGGGCTGTCACAGGAAGCTGCTGCAGGCTACGCGCTCCATCCATCTGCTGCTGCAGAGATGCTGCTGCCGGGGGTGTGCGCAGGGAGAGGAGATCCACGGCACAGGAAAATGCCCTTTTACTCAGAGCTTCCTGGACGATCACGTCTCATTTTTGTCTATGTAATTTACAGAAGAAATCTCCATGTAGTCCCTTTTCTCGAGTTAGATATTTGGGTGTGCATTGCATCTTTTTTCTTGGGAGGGGGATAGAAAAAAGAGCAATATTATTTGTTTGTGTGTTTGTTTGTTGTGAGTATAACCGTCTCAAAACCAAAAGCCAATGGAGGCAAACCCACTCAAATCAGATCACTATTTCCTCCTCTAAATGTCATCGATTGTTATATCTAATTCTAAGAGGATGGTTATTAATTTAACCCCACATCACAATCACACACACAAAGAATGGAAAAAAAGAGGGACAAAAAGCCTTATACGGCCAGTCCAAAAGATCTGTCAAGTACTATGTCAGCAGCTTGATAAAGAATGAAAGAAATGCCTTTTACAGATGCCGGAAGACCCCCTTATGGAAAGCTTGACTAATCCCTCTTGATGATTTTATTAAACACTTCTAGTTAACGGTGCCAAATGGCAAGCTACTGGTTGTCACCAACAGGCCAGGAGATATTTTCCTGTTCCTTATTGTGCTCTAGTTCCCAATATCACATGGATATGAACAATTTGAGATGAATGAAAATGAGAACAGCAATGACCGTAGCAAGAGCCTAAGAAGGCTGGGTAGCAGTGGATATTTGTGATTTAGGTAACGGGGTCGAGAAAAGGAGTAAAAATACATTTTATAAGCTGCAGTATTAAAATTGTCTTCATTGTATAGAATTATTGGTGGCAGTAGCTTAAATCATGGGACCATTGTTCTCAGAGACCACGGAAGTGGTCACCCTTGGAATTCCTGGGCATAACCTTGGAAATGAAAGTAAAGTTGTGAGAAACAGTTCTTTTCTAGGATTCTTGGATGAAATATGTGGTTGATGATCAGGTATAATCACTAAGACCTCATTCCTTAAATTTCTTTTAGAATTTAGATCTGGTCCCTCTAAGCTATAAATATATATTGTTACTCCTAAGGTTTAATTGTACTACATCACTGAACTATAATTATATCATGTGTTTGCATATGTTTTCCCACACTTGGAAGGGACCGGAAGCGTGCGTGAATGAAAGCACTCCAGAACTGAAACAGTCATCCAGATATTTGAGATAAAAATAACCTATAATATAGCTACACTTATTGAGTGCATATTACAAATTAGTGTTTATTGGGTGTTCTTCTATTTCCACAAAACAAAAAATAAGGTACAAGTAAGTCGTGTTTAAAGTGAAACGGCCAGTCGCTCAATGGAACCGATGTTTATATTCAGGATCGAGCTTTGTTCATATCCTATCCACCAAACTCCATTGCCTCCATATTTAACTTTTTAAATAACTGGATCTTAATATGAAGACTAAACTTGCTTTTCTATTGGGTGAGGAGGCCTTTTGTACCAATACCGACCATTCTCAAAAGGAATTCATGCTAAATATCAGGAGGGACAAGTACCCAATTGGGAAGGGGTTTGGGGTGGAAGCATCCTCATCCTGCACAGTGCTTGTGACTGTTGTGGAGCAATGCTTCCAGATTTCACTCTGCTGTATTCCTTTATTTTTTGACTTTTTAAAAACATGTATGTTTTGTGTGAAAAGTAGTTTTGAGAGATGAGGTTGTTGAAAATCTGAGACAGTCATAAAGACTTCAGCCAGAAAATCATATTTAACGTTATGTGGTATGTTCTTCTCAAGAGAAAGAAACAAAACTATGATACTCTTCTCAGCCCTGTCTGTAAAAC
Organism: Pteropus alecto; assembly: GCF_000325575.1. Lineage (NCBI taxonomy): Eukaryota > Metazoa > Chordata > Mammalia > Chiroptera > Pteropodidae > Pteropus > Pteropus alecto. Next base: position 5,592,222 of record NW_006439191.1, on the reverse strand, counting down.
CTAGAGAAGATACTACCATGTTGGAGCTGGTTTGTGATGTTCGCTTTGCCGCTCGCAAAATGATCAGGGGGGAATTTAAGAGCGTCTCTTCAAAGCTCAGCATAATTTTGAGCACGCATGCAGAGGCCGACCACCATATGAAGCTAATGTTGCATTATGAAATTATGGCTTTAGAGTAACTTGATCTGCCCATCTTCCCATGCAGGCTTCTCCACGCTGTCCCTGGCGGACCAGATGAGCCTCCTGCAGAGTGCTTGGATGGAAATTTTGATCCTTGGTGTCGTATACCGATCTCTTTCATTTGAGGATGAACTTGTCTATGCAGACGATTATATAATGGATGAAGACCAGTCCAAATTAGCAGGCCTTCTTGACCTAAATAATGCTATCCTGCAGCTGGTAAAGAAATACAAGAGCATGAAACTGGAGAAAGAAGAATTTGTCACCCTCAAAGCGATAGCTCTTGCTAATTCAGGTTGGCACACTGACATGGTCATTGTTACATTTTTTAATACGTCAGTTTTACCCCTTTCCTTAACTTCTTCAGAGATTTGCTGGACACAGTTGTAAATTCCGTATGAATCAGCAAAATCAGAATCATTTTAGCTTTCTAGTGACAGTTAGCAATAAGAAAAATCAACTTACGGGGTATTAATTTTTTTTTTTTTACATTTGCCATTGAAAGCTGTAAAACTTTCACCACCTAATACACTGGCTACTTTGTAGTGTGAATGGGCACTCTCAGGACAAAATCAGCGCCATTGTCTTGTATGCACAAGCGAAAGTAAGTGTGAAGTACAAATATACACAAACGGTGTTTTCCCCTGAAAAATTCAAATTTTGCAACTGGAAAAATATATTTAGTGCTGTTTTTAATTTTGGTTATCAAAGAGCACTCCGTTTTCTTGACTTCTGGAATTCTCTGGATGTCATTCTGCTGAGGGCGTATCTCTCTTAAAGGCACCAGCTATGCAGAATGGGTTCAGGATTCTGGGAATAAACAGTCTTTACATTTGAACTGAAACGGACTAAAATAGGGAGCAGCCTCTGATAAGTAAAAATCATTGGCGCTTTGTTGTTTTTCCCTTTGTGCCTCTCCGAATGCTTTAATTGTGGTCTTAAGGCTGTTTTAGCATTTGCATAAAGTTCCAGATAGATCCCTTCTTAATGACGTGCCGATCATTAGATACCTACGTGTCAATAACATGCTCTGATGCTACGTACCATTGACAGTCACACCGTGCCCCTCCATCTGCTTTTGTTTTGACCCTATCTTTGAACTTTATCTTGGTTGCTGGCCAGTAGTTTTCCCTTTAATTACAAGAAGGAAACTGTCAATAAAATCTGTTAAATGGGATGCAATGAGTGGCTTGAATGGGCGGACGGCTATTTGTTCAAATTCTGCAGCATTCAAGGTATTGACAGTTTGTTTTCTGGGGCCATATGTGACGATCAATCTCAGGCTGGGCTCAGCCGCGCTGAAAAATGAAAACCCAGATTGCTTTTGCTTAGTTGTGGATGACGACTTTGTGATTTGGCGCAGTCCTAGTGAGATGAGACCTTCTGCCCAAATTGCCCCCGTGAGAGCCGGGGACGCGTGACTGTTTTTAGAAATAATTTTTAATTGATTTTGTAATTAACAGTTCATCTACAATATTGATGCATGAATCCTTGGACTGATAGGAGGGAAATTGTTTTCAACAATGAAGTTGTACTTTCCTATTTGTCTTCGTAATGGTGTTTAGCATTTCGCACTTTTAATTGCGGACGCAGCCCTCTGCCTTAACGCACCATTCACTTCTCTCCTCCTGCTCCCCAGTGGGACTGTAAAATATGATTCATTATGACAAATGGCATTGTCGTTACAAACCCTCAAGAACCCCTTGTCCTGCTCTCTCAAAAACCAAAACGGGCGATGGGGTAGAAATTTTCTGAGAATTTATTAGTTTGCATAGACTTCACATTATAGCATCTCTCATAATTAGAAGAAAGATTTGGGGAAGAATTTCTATTTGGTAATCATATAGTAATTCAAATTTAAAACATTTACGTGGTTAATTATTTATAAAGTACAGCAAGCATGTTTTATATCTTTTATGTTTCCAGTTGCTTTTTTTTTTTTTGATTAACTAATCATGAGTGCTGAGCAGTGCTAAAATTTTATCAAAATTGCTAAAATTTTATAATTTTAGGTGTCAGATGCACACTTTGTGATTATGGATTATAATTTAGAGTGCCTGAATTAATTAGTAGCAGCGTTTCTGTCTCTGCTGTTTAGGAGTATAATCATTAATATTTTGATAAATATTCTAATTCCACTCTTCTCTTAGGGGGAGGAAGTGACCTACTTTAGAGCAGTGACTAGTGATTAGAGAGTATTTAAAGAACTAGTTAATTTTTCTTGTTTAAAGCCAGAAATAGTTAACAAGCCTTCCTTTTTTCCTCTTTATTATAGTATTGAGTAGCATCACGTTTTTCCCAGAAAACTTCTCCATGTCACAGAAATTTCCTGCAAGTTGTTTAACAGTCTTTCAGCCTCTCAAATGCCAAGAGAAACTGAGTCAAAGTCCATAATAATGGAGAAATTATTAAGCACTTTAAAGGCTATTTTAATTTCTAAGTTGTGCCACCTCTCCTGTGTTCTATAAATACGGTCTTTCTCTTACTCATCTAACCTGTTGGGATAAATGATTCAGAAGTCATTTTGCTGATACTGTCAATATGATGCTATTTCATTCTATTTTTTGACCATTATTTGGAGGACAGTGATAAAGTAGTAGATTTGATCTTGCTTAGATCTGGTGATTCTTAAGCTGCTCATTAATGCTTCAATATGAAAATATTTTAGTAATTTTCAGACACCCTAAAAAGCTCATAGACTTTAAGTATTTAGAAATTTCGGATCAAATAAGTGACTTTCTGTGCAAAATGAAACAAACATTTTAGTGTTATTTATAGGTATCTGAGCATTCCCTGTATGATTGTCTCATTAATCTAAATTTCAGCTTATTTTAAACATCTGTCTTTATTCAATAATTATAAATGTCGTGCTCATGCTTGGGAAACAGGAAATTGGCTTCCTAATAATGACCGTCATATTTTCTGTAGCTCTGTTTCTGTCATTTGTGAATTCAGGAATACTTATGACACTAGAACGCCAGCAGAAGTATAGTCCCTATCTTCAGGTAGATGAAAAAAAAAAAAAATCCAATGTATCATGTACTAATGCTGTAATTCTCACATTCAAGTATCTGGAAACCCTAAGTAATTGTTCCAATCATTTCTGAAGGTAAGAAACTCAGAGGCTCGCTTAAACCATGTATTCTCTTATTTTTGAGTGACAACAACCACTTGAGTAGCGAATGCAACCCTCATACATCGAATTTAAAAAGGAAAATCTAGGTCATTGTTTTAATGTTGCAGTTGTTAGGCCCCAGTTTTTTCATGTGCACACCAAGAGGATAGACAGATCTCTAGAATGTCTTCCACAATTACAGAATTCTGTGATTCTGTAATTAATTTTATGTCTCTATTGGAAAATACAGTGAAATAGTACTACAAGCATTTTGAGTAAGAGTATATCATGCTATTTCTATTCTCTCGATTGATCCTATCGATTCTTATGGCCAAGAATTTGTTTGAAATGGTTACACTCATTTTTATAAAGTGGAAGATTAAAGCGGTTTGAGATTTTACTTCTAGCAGTCTTTCTAGAACTACAGAAAGACTATCAATACAAAGCTACAAGTAATATTTTGGTCATCAATTTTAAATCATAAGTAATTATAACCATCTCCTGACAGTATTTTGTTCTTGACGACAAATGGCATACGTTTAGAACTGTGATGTAATTTTAAGGATAGTTTACGATTGCTGGAGGAGACCGAAAGGGGGGCCATATTTAATCAGAATATTTGGACCATCATAGAGGTCTGGACTAGTGTTTCTCAATTTTTTTTAGTTATCACTCTTTGAAGATAGCCTTCTTAGCTACATTTTCCTCAATGAGATAATAATATCCCAAATGTACTATGTATCTATTTATGTGTGTTTTACCTAAAAGAGAGATTTTTTTTTCTACTCTTCAATTCCAAATTTCATCTTGAGAATGCATGGTTTAGCCATATAACTGTTTTCTTCTCTATAAAATGAGGCAGGTGAATACTTCCTAACTGGCCTAAAATTTTTGTATCAGTTACTTTTAAGTGAGAATGGTAAGTATAGTCATATATTTTCTATGTGGTATGTATGTATTTTTATTAGAAATATTAACATCTTCTGAACTGGTATAAAAAATGAAAAACTTTTCAGTTCTTTAGTGTCTACTGAAGGGGACCCTCAAACAATTTTACTGGAATTTTGACTAAACTGGCTGATTTCAGTATTTTAGAGATTGTTATAACTATTGGTCAAGAGAGTATCCTTTTTATAGAATTTTTCTGGAGACTTGTTTTCAATTAAATTTCACCTTTTTAGCCTTCTCTTAGGAATCTCATTTGATTTCCATATCATGTCTGTGAGGTGGACATGTCCGATACTGTTTTACCAGTAACCGAAGTGAGCTAATAAAGATGCGCGGGTACTCTTCTGTCCCTTGCTATCAATAAGCTATTTCTGTTCCTTAAATAAGAATATACCATGTCTTCAGAAACATCAATGCAGAAGAATTCAGTCATTCAGACATACCAGCCAACTGAAACTGGTATTTTTAATTTAATTTAGAATTTTGTGCTCACTTCCTTTCTCTTGCTGTCTTCTTGGCGTTATCATAGCATACCACCACCAAGAAAGACGACAAAAAGAATTAAAGACAAGATGTTTGCCAGGGTATAGCATCTTTTAAAATATAAATATTGGTAGGTCTTTTGTGGCAGGTTGTTTTTTATTCTTATTTTTTACCCAGATCAAGCCATAATTAATACTTTCAGATAAAGAAATCAAAATTTTGACTTTCCATCTCTTGGTCTCTAATTTATTTTCTTTGTTGTTTTTGTTTGTTTTGTTTGTTTTTGTTTTTTGCTCAAATCTGCCATCACTGTTTATTTTAGTTTTATTTTAATTTAACACAACTCTTAAATTTCATATATTACGATATTTCTCACTTGCATGTAAGAAGTAAAAAGACTGGTCCTTAAATGTTTTTTATCATGCTCAGTGGTCATTCTGCCTTGATATAGTATAGGAAATATTGGCTTCAAGTAATCAGTGCTTCCAACCTGGGTAATAAAATACTCTGCTGTTGTGTTACTTCTAAGGAGTGACATAACATCATACTCATTTACAGGTCTTAAGATAATGAGCATTCTGTTACAAAAGGTCATTAGCATGGTACAGATCATTTATGATGTGGAAGGTTGAGATATTTACCACCCAAGTGAGTATCAACACACACTTAGTGAATATAATTGTCTTTATCACCTCTAGTGACAGGAGCTAGAAAGCTCCTAGACAAGTATCAGATACTGGCGGGAGACAGAGAGGAGGCCTTGAGTCCTTGTAAGGACATAGGAAAACACCTCGCAGGGAAATCCCATCATGCAAAGTAGACACAAGGACGCCATGGGCCAAGGGGGTTTTCTGTGGTTCAACATTTCATGTAAACACTGTAAAAGAGTGATTTGTGTGGCTGGTATAAATGTAGAAGGCTGGCTTGATAGAGGAAGAAATGAGGAAAACAGCTTTTCTCCCCAAATAAGGATGTCTTAGTAGAAAACTGTACACTCAGAAGTTCTGTACTCACTGTGGTTCAGCGCAAAATCAGAATTATTGTTACCATTTTTTAATATTAGAATTATAACTTCTCTGGGTTAGAGAAGGCCTGAAAGGTTTCTGATCCAACTTCCTACATGATATAGGCACAGCTTCCTTGGGTGTTTTTGCCAAGTGTTTCTATAATCTTGATGGGCGTTCCCCTTGCCTCACTACTTTCTGGAAGGGACCATTCCATTAGAAGTTTCTCACCCCCTTTCTATCTCCTTCGCCATTTTAATGGGAAATAAAACACAGATTAAAAAAAGAAAAGAAAACGCAGAAAAAACAAATGTGTAACTTAATGAGTGTGTCTCCTAGTGCCTAACAAATTACCCCAAGTTGGTGGCTTTAAACAGCGTGAATTTATTTTCTTACCGTTCTGGGGGTTGGAAGTCCACTAGGGGAAAAGCGAGGCGCCAACAGGGCGCAGCCCTCCGGAGGCTGTGGGGGAGACTGCCTTCTCCAGCTTCTAGAGCAGCATTCCCTGTGTTCCCAGGCTCCTGGCACCGTCCCCCGTCTTTGAAATGAGCAGTGCAGCATGTTGCTTCCACGGTGACATTGGCTTTTTCTTCCTTTGCCATCATCTTATCAGGACACTTCTGACTTCCTTGAAAGCCTATTTTGCAGCCCACCACAATGACCGTATAAGGTTAAGCAAGGTCAAGAAACGAAGATATCCCGGAAACCCTTCCGCGTGTCTTACCTGTCTCAACCCCTCCCTGCCCGCGGAAGTAACCACTCTCCTGCCCTGACTTTCTTAGTCGCCCTTTGCTTGTGTTTCACGATGGTTTTCTCTCTAAATGCACATCCCCAGACGTGATAGTTTAGTTTTGTCCATTAATTTATTTTTTCTTAAGGAATTTTAAGTTTCCTTTAAAAGCTCCTCTTCCGTTTTTACTTTCGTACAGCTTATCTGTTGAAGTCTGGACTTTGCAGATTGCATTATCCAGGTGCAGTTCATCATGCTTCTCTGCCCTTTGCATTTTGGGCAAATTGGCATCTGGATCCGGAGACTGAGACTCAGCTTCAATCCCTGTGGCACGCATAGGTGGTGTGCCGTTCGCTGAGAGGCATGTTATGTCCGGCTGTCTCTCGTTCTGTGATGACAGCAGCTGCTGATGCTCATTATTCATTAATCTCTCTGCTTGCAAAATGGTGATCTGTAATTTTATTATTTATTTTTTTATTTAGTAGAAGGGATACTTATATAAAGTGATGCTGTCCTTTATCTTTATTTGGTTCCCAGTGATACAATTTGTATAGGAAAGGCAGGATAAATGCCGGATTCTTTCTCATCACCAGCTTTCAAGATAAAAAACTGGTGCCCCACGTTTTTAATGTCATTATAAACACGTGTTTAAACATATTCAGTGGATTTCAATCAATTGCAATTACAATAGCTATTGAAGTTCAAATTGTCCCATTTTGGGTCAGTTACCTTGGATCACAGATGTTGATTTTCTTTAGTGTTTGTAAGGTCCCACTTTGGGTCAGTCTTCAGGTGACCTTCTGCAATGTTTCTGAATGACTTAGTACTTTAGATAATGTACTTAGTACTTTAGCATGACAGGATGTTCTATACTCATCTTAAATATGTCCTGACCAGGTCCTGGAATCTAATTACAAGCTGGGTGCTAGGTTGTTCGTTACTCATTACTGTGTTTCTGAGTTGGCCATTCTTCAAGGCTGCTTCAGTGGACAGAGGTAGGAAGACAGGCACACACACATACAATAATTCCGATACTCTGTGTGTGTGCATATCTTGGGGATACCTCGTCATCTAATTTTTTTGTTACCTATGGGTTTTTATATTTGTCATCCATTTGCTCTGCAAATTCATCTGCAAATTTAGAGAGAGAAAAGTATTTTACTGCCACCACTGCCAACTTCCTTGAATCTAGTCTACCTATTTTTAATCAAAATTTTGTGATTGGCACAAATTTTTTTAACCTGTTAATCAAGGGCCAGTTTGCCATGGCCGTACTGGGTACCGGCCCCTCACTGCCCAAACTCACTGCCTCCAGAGGATTACTCTGAACGTGGGCATTTGGGAGCAGCTCTGCTCACACCCACAGCCCTCAGTATGTTTACACTGAGAAGGGCAGGGTTTTATTCCAGGTAAGATATAAAAGTAAATCTTCTGCAGTGGCTGTAACTCTCGTTGAATTTTGCAGCTGCCTGTATGAGGATACTTAGCTATCTTCCTGAAGCAAATGATCTGAGCTAGACGCATTGCTTTAGGATCCCACTTCACAGAGTAAAATATTGGAAGTTATTATTGTTAGGTGTTGCAACTTAATATTTGGTTGATAATATATGTATCATTTGAAATCTGGTTATCTTTTGAAATCTTGATTAAAGTAGCATTTGTTTGTTTTGTCTGGTTCACTAGCTCAACCGTGACTTGGCCAGGGAATCACCTAGACTTAAACTATATATATATACTGATGTCTTAATTCAGCCACAATTTTCTGATTTAATAGGTCTGGGCTTAGGCCCAGGTGACCTAATTTTTTATTTTTAAACAACTTACCCAGCATTTTAAAAGTATAGCCTCATCCTGTCTAGTTAGTTCATAAACCTATGATTTCCATTATTAATTTTACCTGGTTCCCATTAGCACAAATACTGGGACTATTTCCTTTAAAATGTAAAGTTAAAATGGAACCATCCCTGGCAACCAAAGCTAAATGATTACATCGTTTAATGCCAGTTTAGCAGGCCTCGCATACATGTAAAAATTTTGCCAGAAGAACAAAACAGAGGTTAAAGCCACAGAGCCAGAACTTGAACTAGGCTCTCTAATGGAGATTAATATTTTCTTCAGCAGTCTGCCAGCTGAATCATGGTCTAATTAAATAGTTCAGATTTAGTGAGTTTGCATTTAGAGTATTAGCCGGTCCGAGAATGGGTAAAGCTCAAATGAGTTAGAATCTTTTCTGTAAATGGGAAGCTAAATCATCATAGTAATTTGATTAAATCATTTTTAAATCTCACAAGCTAAATCACAGCCTTTAAAGAATAGTTTGAAGTCTTAATTGCTGTTTGTGAGCATATCTCTCTGCTATTTGTTCTCGCCTCATTTCCTGTGACATCTTATAATATATCTCCTGCTGGGCAGGAGTAGTGAGGAAGGCGAGACTTGGGGCGGGGGCTGAGGCGGCTGTGCCGCCCGACGTCAAGCATTTAAAGATCTGCCATGTCGGAGGGGGGAATTCATCCTGTATCATTCTAGTCATCAGAACCAGGGCCAAATTCACGAGAAAGGTTGTAGAGAAGATTCTCGATGAAGATGGAAGTTTGAATGAGATGAGCTCAGAGGACAATTTCAAATCATCATCATTATTATTATTATAATTTTCAGAAAAGGAAATGCCAGCCATGTCCAATGTTGTAAACTGTGATTCACAGAAACCTGAGTTAAGCTTGACTCTGGCCCTTCCTACCGATGTGTGTGACGGGCAGGGCTGTTGGGGCACAAAGTGAGGCTGTGTCTATAAAGTGCTTATCAGAGGCCTTAAGACCCGTACTTAATACGTGGTATATTGTTCATGTTCTGGTTTTTTGTTTTGTTTTTGGTCTGCTTGGAAAATAGTTATATTTTAAAAATTTTATCTGTAAAGAATGCAATTCCTATTTTCCCCATCCATTTGTTCCCCTCTGCTTTTACTTAGAGTGTTAACTTTGATCCCAAAACGGGTTTGGCAAGTCCACCCCATCTGTTCCCTGAAGGTACAAGGTCAGTCTTTCATGTACCTGGACGCTCACCTTTAGTGTGTGTCCATGCCCACCGCCTCCCCTTCAGACATCATTTAAAGTGAAAAAGGAGAGAAAAAATATCAGAGTATGTTGCTGTCTTCGCCATGACTTTCTTTTTCTCAGCAACATCACCAACCCTTAGATGGCTTTGGAAATTATGTGCGCTTGTTTTAAAGAGAAGACACGTAGGAATGGGATGGGATTGCCACTCATCCAGAAACCAGATCAGAGAGACGCCAAGGAAGAAACGCCCCATGGGGAAGGGCAGGGTACCGTGGGGAGTGTCTCGAACTCTCCTTCTTTCGGCTCCTCCAGGCAGGAATCAAGTCTTGAGCAGTGAACATTTATAAACAACTGTATTACAGATTATTCAGGAGTCTTTCAAAGAAGCGTGTCATTACCCGCATAATGTAAATACTGGTCAATTTACAAATGATGTGGTGAGCTGATGCGAAATAATCGTGTAAAAAAAAAGCAATAAATAAAATACAAAGAAAATTTAAAAAACATGTTACTGCTTATAACTGCAGTCAGTCTTTTACTTACTTTGCCATGATAATAAACATGATAATTTTTTTATCATGTTTAGCCACTCGATTTTAAATGGCATTTTGCCTCTCTTTTTGCGTATGTGATCTGAAACTTGAATTATATGAAAGATTAGGCTCACTACATATATCTTAGAGCTCTGCATTCTCAGAGAACTAGAATTATGAAACATTCAGAATTCCCCCAAAGACCCCATTATGTGTAATTAACAGATAAACTGTCATCAGAATCAATAAAACGTGCTAAATGATTCAAACTTGTATATAATTAAGTGTCTGTTTTAGAGCTAGAGCTGTAACTTTTATTTTTTCCTCCACATCTCACATTTCTCACAAGAATAATTGTGCCAACCCTGTTAACCCTTTCCTCGTTCGATCAGATTAGATTTTTAAATTAGTCACTTAAGGGCGAAGCTCACCTTCACGAATATGAAAAATATTTCAGAACTCATTAATCTAAAGGCTTCATTTGTATTTCAGTAGAAAGGCAGACTATGTAAGGATGTTTTTAAAAAACTATGACTATTATACTAAAAATTCTAAAAAGATAAGAAGTTTATTGTGATTTCTGTGTTTTCTATGCCCGAACACAGTGTTAGAGTCAGTGTATGCACATGGAGTTTTTAAAATCTTAGTCATCAATGTTTTCCTTTCCTTTTGGGAAATATGAACTTTTTGTAGGCAAGCTCAGAATTTTAGACAACTTTACCTTCATAGCAGTTCGAATAATATTTTTAATCGATGGCCTTCCATAATGGTTGAATGAATAAATAAGTGCAAGAATGAGGTAATGAATAAAATAGACCAACTGTCATCTGTTTAAAGACAGTCTTCTCTTGTTCAGTATTAGGAGGAAAAACAATAACCACATTTTAAATAATGGATCTTTTGTAATCATTCCCATGTTCTA
>NW_006439191.1:5567977-5581231 GCF_000325575.1 Pteropus alecto | reverse complement strand
ATTTAGACCAAAATAAAAAGAGAGAGTTTGAAATGGTGAGACCCTGAGCAAACCACAGCTTAGAGCTTAGAGAAGTTCGGGAATAATCTTTAACTTTCATAGCTCTCTAATAGACATGGACTTTTATGATTAATATCAGTGTCTGTATTCTTTGCTTTGTCGCACAGACTCCATGCACATAGAAGACGTGGAGGCCGTCCAGAAGCTTCAGGATGTCTTGCATGAGGCGCTGCAGGATTACGAAGCCGGCCAGCACGTGGAAGACCCCCGCCGGGCGGGCAAGATGCTGATGACACTCCCCCTCCTGCGGCAGACCTCCACCAAGGCCGTGCAGCATTTCTACAGCATCAAACTAGAAGGCAAAGTGCCCATGCACAAACTTTTTTTGGAAATGCTGGAGGCCAAGGTCTGACTAAAAGTTTTCCTGGGCCTTCCTATCCTGCACGCCAAAAGAGGGAAAATAAACCCAAGAGTGATGTCGAAGAAACTTAGAGTTTAGTTAACACCATCAAAAATCAACAAAGACTGCACTGATAATTTAGCAGCAAGACTACGAAGCAGCTTTCAGATTTCTCCGTATCTTCCTGATGAATTTCTTTCTACCTGATCACATCTTTTTTTTTTTCTTTTCTCATTTTTCTTCCTCTTAACTTTTTTCCTTCTTTCTTTACACCTCCTTATCCTCATTTTTTGGCTTCCTTGATTAGTGGTTTCTTCTCTCTCGCGCTCAGCTTCCTTGATTAGTGGTTTCTTCTCTCTCTCACTCATTTCCTTCCTTCCTTCCTTCCTTCCTTCCTTCCTTCCTTCCTTCCTTCCTTCCTTCCTTTTTCTTTCCTTCCTCCCTCCCTTCCTCCCTCCTTCTCTCCTTCCCTCCCTCCCCCTATCCTCCTCCCTCTCTTCTCATCCTTTCCTTTTCTTCCTTCCTTCCTTCCTTCTTTCCTTTTCTTTCCTTCCTCTCTCCCTCCCTCCCTCCTTCTCTCCTTCCCTCCCTCCCCCTATTCTCCTCCCTCTCTTGTCATCCTTTCCTTTTCCTCTAAATTTTAAATAGCTTTAGCCGTAAGGAAATTTTTCTTCCTTTCCTTTCTTTCCCTCCCTCCCTTCCTCCTTCCCTTCTGCTGCTGAACTTTTAAAAGAGGTCTCTAATTGAAGAGAGAAGGAAGCCAGCCCTGCCAAAGGATGTTAATCCATAATATGGATGCCAGTGAACTTATTGTGAACCATAATGTCCCCAATGACTAAGGAATCAGAGACAGAACCAACGTACCTAAAGTGCAGTGCGACATACAGGAATTGACTGAGTGCAGTATTAGATGTCATGGGAGCAGCCTCTAATTAGACAGCTTAAGCAAGGTGGCATCGGCTGCTTCTTATCATTACTTTTCCATCTAGATCAGTTACAGCCATTTGATTCCTTAATTGTTTTTTCAAGTCTTCCAGGTATTTGTTAGTTTAGCTACTATGTAACTTTTTCAGGGAATAGTTTAAGCTTTATTCATTCATGCAATACTAAAGAAAAATAAGAATACTGCAATTTTGTGCTGGCTTTGAACAATTATGAACAATAATGAAGGACAAATGAATCCTGAAGGAAGATTTTTAAAAATGTTTCGTTTCTTCTTACAAATGGAGATTTTTTTGTACCAGCTTTACCACTTTTCAGCCATTTATTAATATGGGAATTTAACTTACTCAAGCAATAGTTGAAGGGAAGGTGCATATTATCACGGATGCAATTTATGTTGTGTGCCAGTCTGGTCCCAAACATCAATTTCTTAACACGAGCTCCAGTTTACCTAAATGTTCACTGACACGAAGGATTAGATTACACCCAGTGACTCCGGGTAGTCACGTACGTAAGCGCTGCCCGTGGAGTCCAGATCCGTAGAATTTCAGGAGTGTACCTCTCTTTCTGGGAGGTACAGTTGCCATATGATTTCTAGCTGCCACGGTGGTTAGGAACGAGTTACTGCCTGTTTGCAAAGTTACAGACCTTGCCCCAGAAGGAGCTGTGAGCCACTACACATTTAAAAGGCAATAAGGCAAAGGCCAGCATTTGAACAACAACAACAACAAAAAGATCATTGAAGACGACAGACGCCTGACCAAATTCTAAAACCTATCTACACAAGTTTGTTCATTTAGGAATGTTGGTTTAAATTAATCTGCAGTTTTTACCAAGAGCTAAGCCAATATATCTGCTTTCAACCAGTATTGTCACAGCAAGAAAGTCAGTCAGGTTCCAGACTGTTAAGAGGTGTAATCTAAGGAAGAAATCAATTAGATGCCCCCCAAATCCACACTCGCTGAATAACCAATGACAGTAACCTCCATCAAACGCTGTACCGATGGACCAGTGTTAGTAGCTGCTCCCTGTACTATGTGAACAGTCTTATTCTATGTACACAGATGTAATTAAAATTGTAACCCTTACAAACAAAAGAAATGTAGTTCAGCTTTTCAATGTTTCATGTTTGCTGTGCTTTCCGGAATTTTATGTTGCATTCTGAGACTGTTGTCTTGTTCTTCTTGTGGTGTTTGGATTCTTGTGGTGTGTGCTTTTAGACACAGGGTAGAATTAGAGACAATATTGGATGTACAATTCCTCAGGAGACTACAGTAGTATATTCTATTCCTTACCAGTAATAAGGTTCTTCCTAATAATAATTAAGAGATTGAAACTCCAAACAAGTATTCATTATGAACAGATACACATCAAAATCATAATAATATTTTCAAAACAAGGAATAATTTCTTTAATGGTTTATTATAGAATACCAATGTATAGCTTAGAAATAAAACTTTGAATATTTCAAGAATATAGATAAGTCTAATTTTTAAATGCTGTATATATGGCTTTCACTCAATCATCTCTCAGACGTTGTTATTAACTCGCTCTGTGTTGTTGCAAAACTTTTTGGTGCGGACACGTTTCCAAAACTATTGCTACTTTGTGTGCTTTAAACAAAATACCTGGGGTTGATGTTTCATCAACCTAATGCTAGGAATACTGTGTATCTATCATTAGCTATATGGGACTATATTGTAGATTGTGGTTTCTCAGTAGAGAAGTGACTGTAGTGTGATTCTAGATAAATCATCATTAGCAATTCATTCAGATGGTCAATAACTTGAAATTTATAGCTGTGATAGGAGTTCAGAAATTGGCACATCCCTTTAAAAATAACAACAGAAAATCCAACTCCTGGGAAAAAAAAAAAAGGTGCTGATTCTATAAGATTATTTATATATGTAAGTGTTTAAAAAGATTTTTTTCCAGAAAGTCTGTGCAGGGTTTAAGTTGCTACTATTCAACCACACTATATATAAATAAAATACAGACAATATATACATTGTTTTTACTATATCACATTAAAGTACTTGGGCTTCAGAAGTAAGAGCTAACCAACTGAAAACACGAGATGATTTGTGAAAAGAAGGAAGTACAGTTTTTAGTTTTTAAGTCAAACGAGCATCTCAAGTAGGAAACACAACCTAAATGGAGAGCTGCAAGACCGGAACGGGCTTTGGGGTGAACACTCTGCTCAAAGCCTCGCTTGAGGTAAGTTTTGTCAAGTTTCAAGCAAGACCATTTACTTAATGTGAAGTTTTGGAAAGTCATAAAGGTGTATGTTTTAGCCATATGATTTTAATTTTTATTTTGCTTCTTTTCGGTTTGTTCTTATTTAAAGCAATATGATTGTGTGACTACCGGTGGTTACACTTGTGTTTCAATCAGATCAGATTGTTGTATTTATTCCACTATTTTGCATTTAAATGATAACATAAAAGATATAAAAAATTTAAAACTGCTATTTTTCTTATAGAAGAGAAAATGGGTGTTGGTGATTGTATTTTAATTATTTAAGCGTCTCTGTTTACCTGCCTAGGAAAACATTTTATGGCAGTCTTATGTGCAAAGATCGTAAAAGGACAAAAAATTTAAACTGCTTATAATAATCCAGGAGTTGCATTATAGCCAGTAGTAAAAAGAATAATAATAATAATAAAACCATGTCTATAGCTGTAGATGGGCTTCACATCTGTAAAGCAATCAATTGTATATTTTTGTGATGTGTACCATACTGTGTGCTCCAGCCAATGTCCATTTGTGTAAATGTATTTATTTTATATTGTATATATTGTTAAATGCAAAAAGGAGATATGATTCTGTAACTCCAATCAGTTCAGATGTGTAACTCACATTATTATGCCTTTCAGGATGATGGTAGAGCAATATTAAACAAGCTTCCACTTTTGATTGCTCTTCTGTTTTGTGTTTCTTTATTTCCCTCCCATGTCAGAACGAAATCAATAAACACTGCCCTTTGTCGCCTCCATTGAAAGAGTATCTCTGAGTACCTGCTCCCTAAAAATAAAGTAGGAGTTTAAATAAGAGCTATATAAAGGCTTGTCAGAATGAATTTGAGAGTGCCAAGACACATTTTGCATATTTAAGAGTATGCAAAGTGTCTCATGGCACATTAGAATTCATTCTGACAAGCCTTTATATAGCTCTTACTTAATCTTAAAGCGACTCCACATCACCCTGCGTTACTCAAAATCATCGCCTCTATGTCAATGCCATAACAGAAAACTTTCCCCCTATTTTAAGATCATATTAAAACTAGAGATACCTATTATTGCCCTCCATCCACAATTAAACCATGTGTTTGCACTGAGCTCGTTAGCGAGCTGCAGGCTTTCTGGAGCTGCAGCAGAGTTGCTGACCAGGTTTCCTGAATGGGAAATCAACACCAGCGCGTATAGATCCGTGTGCGTGAGGAGGGGGAGCTGTCTTCACATTCCGGAGGGTTAAGCAGCACTGCTGACAGCAAGTGGCCTCCCCGTGCCTTTTTCACTCGGAGAGGTTGCAGCCCTTGCCGCTCGGGGTCAAGCTGTGCTTCCACTGGACCCTCCTGGAGCCGTCACCAAGGTGCTGATATGTGCTTTCTTGTCTCCTCTGCCTATCTCGAGAGTGTTTTGTCATTGCGTTTGCCCACTGTATTTCTCACCTTTCCGAGGTGGCTGGTTCTCTAGAGAAGCCAGCGGATGACACAAAAGGCCACTAAACCGAATCGGATTTAGGGGCATGAGATTACCTAAGATGCACTAGGTAGCAACAAAACTCAGAGTTGTCTTTTCCTATTTTAATGTCCTTTCGGTCGCAATGGCTCAGCATAGAATCTGACCTGTTTCGCTTGGGGGTTTTCAAAGTTCTTGGGGGGAACTGAGACAATGCAAGATGCAAAAGGAAAAAGGAAAAATCATGCCTGTCCTCTTTCAGCGAGGTCCTCATTTAAAAGCATATACATTACACACACACACACACATACACACACGCACGCACGCACACATACCTGTGCACAGACGTTTAAGAACTAAGTGTCAGCATTCCCTTGCTGGTTTTCATAATCTAGAATTATTACAGAGCAACTTTTCTGGTACTGCCATGTTTATTACAGATGCCTCAGGTGTACAAGAAAATAAAGTTGGATTTCTGTGTATATAAATAACGGGCAGCTCTGATAAATGGGCTATATTGTTGGTGTCGAGGGATCACTTTTATTTGCACCTGTTTTTCATAAGGGATTTTTCTTATGTTTTCCAAACTTGGCTGCGTATTGGAGTCATCTGAAGGGTATTAAGGATTTGTGATACTCATACTCCCATCCACCCCCAAGACTGGGGTTTAATTGATTTGAGGTGTGGCCTGGGCTTTGGAGAGTATTTTTTTTTAAATTTCCAGGTGATTCTAATATGAAGAGAAGATGAGGAAACCACTGCTTTAAATTTTATACATTTCTCAAATAACCAAGGAATGTCTTAAAATTTTTAAGGAACTTTTTATACATTGGCTCTGACTTTTTGTGAAGGTTTTAGACTGTTTTTTAATATCAAGATAAAAGGACTTAACTTTCTTTACTCACAAATCCAAAGCTAATGAAATCCACGAGGGCCGTTTCGACCGCCCCCCCCGCCGACCCTGTGTTGGCCCTTTCCATCTCCAGCCCCCAGAGCACATGGAGAACACATCTTATTTAATGGCTTCTAAGCCACTTCTGGTTGTGCTCCATATAAAAATGGAGATACCTGCTCAAGAACTTGTGCAAAATCTCTCACAGTCTTTCTTTTAATCCTATTCATTAGGCCCTTTCATGTGCTTTAATATGGATTTAGATGTGGTTCAAAATACCTGCTTTTTTTTCCCCCCTACTAAAAAAATGCAGAACAGCAACAAAATTAGAACAAAACTGATTTCTCGGAATGACTTCTCTTACCTGTATTTTCCAAGTTGCTGATTCAGGTAAGAGGTAGAGATGAGATAGAATGGAGATAGACTATTTTCATCCTTGAGCCTGTGTAAACACTTCGGGTATACTTTGCTTATTGGAAATTTAATTTGTGATTAAACTGTAAAAGAAAAGATATGTTAAGGGTTTTGTTTCATCCACAATGGTTTACATACTGAATGGTAGTTCCATAGTCCAATAGATATAGAAATGTGTAAATCAGTGTTTCCTACCCTTTCCAATCTCTAAGTCTAGTCTCGTGCTCTTTGGAAGTGTGGGGGGAGAAAGAGTAGCAGTAGATTGATTGTGCGCTGCATCTTATTATGAAACAAAATAAAAAAGGAATTTCAAAATATAATCCCCCTTTCCCAGGAGTATTTGTCTTGTTCTCTATGAAGTTAAAGGTCTGAAATAATGTGCCCATCAGGGGCTCAATGTTGCATGTCGATGCCAGTTGGTCCAAGGGCTTGTTATGATGGTAATGACCTACCGAAACGTGAGCTTGGATTGCAACAATACAATTGCTACCAGCTCACCCGCTGGGAGAAATATTTTATTATTGTCAAATGTCCTCCATAGAGATTTGTTTTGCCTGTTCCTGTTTAAATTCAAAGCAGAACTGCATTACTATTTCTCTGGAGTATATTTGAGATAAACAACTAGTCTCAAAATTTAGGATTCCTGGCTAGTTCAAATTTGTTTATTAGCAGAAAAATTACAATAGGTGACACTGTAGCTGCAGGAATATTATGATTGCAGCCACACAAGAGATTTACGTACTGCGTCCATGGCCTAAAAGCAAGAGGACTCCCTTTCTCATTACAAATGCCAGCCAGGTTAATAATGAACTATTCCATCCATTGTATAGCCTTCAAAAAGATGTCCCAATATGCTAATGCAGTGCCATAACATACCATAGGAATTTGGCCACAAGCAAATTTGCTCCAAGAAGTGTTTTTAAACTTGAGATCATAAACCAAATGTACATCTGTGTATATAAAAAAAATATTTTTAAACAGCAACATAGCGGACATAACAAACCCAAAGCATGAGTGGCAATGCTCTTTAAGCATATATTTTTCCAATGTTATTTTTTTTTAAAGAATTGAAAAGAATGTCCTAGACTGGATAGAATCATTTAGATCATTTTGCCAGAGGCCCTGTCCTGCAGCTCTGACAGGAGACTGAAACAGTAAAGTTTTTGTTGATACAAATTTTGTTGTTGGCAATCGAGTTAGAACTGGGCAGAACTTATTCTGTAAAAAACGCCTGTTACCTTTGTGAAAATCATGGTGTCCTGCGTGTTTCGTAAGACTGAACTTTGGAGAACTGGCTTCAGGAAGTACAAACTAACTGTTGGGAGGGTTTGCGAAAGAGGCCTAACAGAAAACATTTCAAACTAGCA
The DNA here is from genome assembly GCF_000325575.1 of Pteropus alecto. Taxonomy (NCBI): domain Eukaryota; kingdom Metazoa; phylum Chordata; class Mammalia; order Chiroptera; family Pteropodidae; genus Pteropus; species Pteropus alecto. The sequence continues at coordinate 5,573,536 of NW_006439191.1, read as the reverse complement.
GGAGCATTAAATCATGCTATTTACACTCTGATTCAATCTGCCATGCTCAGTCAGATTCCACAGTTTCGTTGGGAAGTGAAGAACTGGCTGCTATCTTAAAAAAAAAAAGGGGGGGGGGCGGGCACAGAAAACTAAAAAGTCAAAAGAGCGCTTTTCCAAGATCACTAGCATTTTCCAAAATGTCTAGAGCCAAGCAAGAGTTGGCTTTTTCTCTTTAAGTATGCAATTTCATATTACTACAAATAAAATACTACACATTAATGTTAACGAAATTCCTGCAGGTACTTTATATTAATCCCTCTGAAATTCATTATTTCTACTGGAATTTTATTTTGCTTTAGTCTTCTTTTAGTGAACAAAATGAATTGAGCAGGCACAAAGTATCAAATCTATGCTTACAAATCAAAACCAATATGTAGTCTATATTTTTAAGTGTATGTATTGAAAAAATAAATGTGTAATTGAGAGTAATTTCTGGGCTGGCGAAAAAGTAAAATAGTGTTTAGAGGTGATGTTTAGATATGATGCACAGGGAATTCTGTGGCATGTGACTTCCTTGTTCTAGTTTAAGATTTGGTGGTGGCTGAAAAAGACCGAGGAAAATGATAAAGAGAAACAACACAGACTAGTTTTATTCGTGGACTTTGCGTCAATGATACATGGGTTCAGATCTCAGCTCTGTCACTAACCAGCTATGTGACCTTGCTACTAAAGTCTATTCAATTTCAATAAATGGGTATAAATTATCAGACGGTTGTTATCAGAATTAGGTAATTCAAGGAAACAGCTTACCTTGTTCAATATGCTGAAAAAATTTTTTTTTTCCTTTCTCCAATAGAAGCAAAATAAGACTCCAGGATAATCTAATTGAGACCGGGCAAAAAAAGTCATTAGGACAGGGAGAAACGTTTCAAAAGTTTGCCTTGTGACTCTTAGCTTTTACGAAAGACCTACATTAGCCCCTGTTTTCAATAATGGAAAGCAATCCCGAGAGGATTTTCGCTTTTACGATAAAAGACGTAAAGTGCAACGCGTTGGGCGTCTGTTTTGCGGCAGGTGTTGTAGGCGACGCTTGCGTCCTGGTGGCCCCGCCCAGCGTGCGTCTGGTGGCCCCGCCCAGTGCCAGAGTTCCCGCCAAGCTCCTTCCCGCGAACCGCCCTCGGCACGAGGCCCGGGAGCTCTGAGAGCCCTGTCTGTGAGTTTGGTGCTTTCTCCTGATTTATTTTGTGCCTCGGTTAGCAGGATATGTCCTCAGATATCAGAAAAGCCTGAGAGAGCCCGTAAAACTGTTAGGCCTAGCATAAAACCGGACGCATTTAAGCATTCAAGGTTGTGGCGAACAAGACAGACATTATGTGCGTGTCGAATTTGGGGTGTGAGAAAGCCCCAAAATGTTTCTGTACAAATGAATGATAATTGCTTCTTCGCTTTATGGCATTTCTGCTTATAGAAAGTTTCACAGAAACAAACACTGTGCTTTGGGTAATGGTGCAAAACCTGTGGTTTGGGTGGCTGCTTTTGAGTGACAAGCACTGAAGTGGCACAAAATCAGCGTTGTGACTGCTCGGTGCAGGTTTGACTAGAAAATGGTCGTGGAGCTAAATATGTTCTGGGCCCAATGCTAGTTCTTTGAATGCATTATAAAATGTGATAGTCACAACAGCTCTGTAAGTACCATTCATATCTCCATTTCGTAGATGAAGAAAAGGAAGCTTCGAGAAGGTAAATGAGTTGCTCAAGGAGAACAATGTTAGTACACAATTCAACTCCATTTGAATCCAGTTGTCTAAGTCCTGAGCCTAATATCATAACCCGTTTCCAGTTTAGAAAAAAAATGCCGCTCGCTGCCAGCATTAATTGAATTTTGCATAAACACGCTTTTTGAGGTTGAAGCAAATCTCACTGGTTTTCAATGTGAAAATAAAATGTAAAAACTGCTTTTGGAGTTACTTCTAAACAGAGCTTGTCTCTAATCCTAACGTAACAGAAACATATATATAAATTGGTTCAACAAATGAATCTTCGGCTAACGACTGTTTGAGAACAGTGTTAGCATCATGCATAGGGATGCTATGTTTTCTAAGATTTGACATTTTCAGCGATCCAGAATTACTATATTTTGTAAATGGAAATACCACTACCAAAACCAGAATGCTATAAAGAATGATGTCGATCCAGAATTACTATATTTTGTAAATGGAAATACCACTACCAAAACCAGAATGCTATAAAGAGAATGATGTTATTTGTTTCCAAAGACTATAGATATGTTAGAGCAATGGAAAAATGATAAAAGCAAGATATTTCATGGCAAACTTTGGGGGTGAGGTTAGGACTATAATCTGCAAGTTATTTTGGGGTAAATAACAGCCGCTGGCAAGTACTCTCAGGGCAAATGGAAAAAGGGTTAAAATATCAACTCTATATTTAACAGTTTCTCAAATTTGAATAAGAGATGGCGCATCTTTTTTCTTCTTTGCACATAAACAGGACACAGGGTTGAATTAATGCCATTGTTTAGATTCAGGAATGCAGTTCTCCACCTGCTGATACCTAACCTTCATTTTCTTTCTACACCAAAAGTTTCCTTGTAAATCTTTGAGAAATATATGTTAGTTTGTGTCCGTAAGAATTTAAATATACAGAAATGGTGCTCCGTTGACTATCTTGTTCTGTTTTTTAATTTTTACCAGTCACTAAATTTTTAAGACTTTGTCCATGTTTTAGAAGGAAATCTACCGTGTAGTAAACCGTATCCCATTTTATCTGTGACTCTTGTGATGAATAATAAGGTTGCTTTCAAACCCTTAATACAATCAATAATGCGATGAACATCTTTGGGTGTTTTTCCTTATGGACCAATGTAATTATTTTTCTAAGTTATGGGCCCAGGAGGAAGTTATTGAGTTATTGACCATTTGTGTGTTTATTTTCACTACAAAAAGTATTCTACAGAATCAGATTAGTTTGAACTCCTATGAGCAGTGTGTTTAGGTTTCATTTTCCCTCAGCAGCATAGAATTTTATTTAGCTTTTAAATTTTTACCAATTATTTTCAAAATGGTATATTATTATTCTGCCCTACACTTCTCTAAATATCTTTTATTATTCTTGTACCAGCTCAGGCTTTTCTTTCTTTGAATTGCCTATTCATATTTTTTTGCTCTTTTTTTTTCTGTTGGGTCTCTTACCATAGTCTTGTTCACTTACAGGAGTTTTTTCTATATTATAGATTTTGATCCTTGTCAGTTTTAGGTTTTGCGAATGTCTTTTAGTCTGTCATGCATCTAGTAACTTTGACTTTTGTCTTTATTCACTAGAAATTTTGATAGTCCAATTCATCAATTTTAACATTATGCTTTCATAGTTAAAATATTTTTTCTTAATTTTTTTGTAATTTTTAGAATCTAAATTTCACATTTAGCTCTTTTTAAAATTCATTTTGGATGTTTTTAATGTGATATGATTTTTTTTTTAATCTTTTTTCCCATATCCATGCATGATGTCACATCTATATTATACCAAGCTATCATACATAAAGAGGTCTATTTCTTGATATTCTTATTCTGCATTTTGGACAATCTATATGTTACTGCTACAGTGCTGTATTGTTTCATTACTGAAGTTTTGTCCTTTGTCTTAACAGCTGACAAAATATTTCTCCATTTCCACACATTTGTCTTATTTTTAAAATTCCTAGTTTTTAATTTTTTTTTTCTTCTGCAGGGAGTGTATTTTATTCTTTCTCATAAATTTCTAAATGCTTTTTTGCAAGTTCTTGAAATGATTCTTCTTTAAATTTTATTAGAATTTTTAGTACAATTAATTTGGAGAAAATTAACATTTTTACAAGTCAAATTCAATGAACATGGTGTGTGTGTGTGTGTGTGTGTATGTGTGTATCTCCATTTATTCATATCTTATTTCTCTAATAGAGATATTTTGAAATTATGTCCATAAAATCTCATGCTTTCTTTTAGTCAATTCCTGGATGTTTTATAGATTTCTACCTATTTCAAATTACTGCTTATTTTTTATTATATTAGTAAATTGTTTTTTGTTTTTGCTTTGAATAAAGCAATGGTATTTCATTTTGCAAATTGATCTTATACTTGGGCATTTGCTGAACTTCTGTATTAGTTCTAATCATTCGTTTACGGTCCTGGATTTTCTATGTAAATGATCTACATTCCCTCTAAATTCAGGTTGCAAACTGATCAGTTTATTTCTGAGTCTATCTCTTTTTCATCATATCTTATAGGCAATTAAGGGCAATGCTTTTAGCATTCTGACTACATAAACTATCTTTCCAAGTCCATAAATGTCATTTTCTTTCTTCCAAGTTACTGAAGGCAAAACTTTTATTACTGGGTTGCCAGTATATACCATAAATTGCCATTTTCCCAACCTTCAGTAATATAATTTCTAGCTTTCTATGAAAGTTTTCCACTGCTTTTATCCAAAAGTCACGTCCACGCATTTTTAGATTTTCATTATGGCAGCAGCTTCATTTTTAGGTACCAATTTTTCTATCAGTACCAATCTTTCTATCATTTTTCTGCATAACCATCACAAAACCTCCTTGTGGGATAAAACAGGGAAAAACTTATTGGAGTTTATTGGAGTGTCTAGATGGGGCTTGACTTAATGGTTCTATTTCTACCCGTGGATCTGGTCAGCTCAGGTGTGCAACTCATATCTCTCTCTGGGGTGATGTGATTCCTTATAGACACACTTTAATAGATTAAAATGTTGCCTTTTTTTTTGCTGATTGCTAAGAAATTTTACAATGCACAGAATTGTAATTTTTTAATTTTTGAATTTAATTACTTTTTTTGCATGTACTGAGATATTCTGTGATATTCCTCCTTTGTTCTGGTAATGTGTTAACTTATATTCATTGCTATTTTAATGTAAAACTAATTTTGCGTTCTTGAGATACATACAGCTTGATCGTAGTATATTAATCTATATATTGCTGAATTTGGTTTGCTTGCATTTTGTTTAGGAATTTTTCCCTCTGTTATGATCAAGAACATCCTTTAATTTTCTTTTTTCATGATATAATTGTTAGGTTGCGATATAAAGGTTATCATTGAACAATTGGGAATAATGGTACTTTATCTTTTCTTAGAGAATTTGTGTAAGATCGATATTATTCTTTGGTAAAAGCAGGGTAGAATTTTTCAGAGAGACCGTGTGGGTCTGATATTTTCCCTAGATAAAGTTATTAGGATTGTATTTTGTAATAATTATAGGAGCATTCAAATTTTTTAATCTCTTCTTGTATCACATTCATTAGTTTGTGTGGGAATTTGTGCACTTCATCTGTATTTTCAAATATGCTGGCATAACATTGTTGATAATTTTAATTTTTTCGGAACTTCAAAGTCTGTAGCGAAGTGGTTATATTAGTGTCCTGTGGCCGTTGTAACAAGTGACCACAAACTTGCTGGCTGAAAACAAACAGACATTCTCAGGCCGGAAGTCTGAATAAGATAACGGCTCCAAAGAGGGTTGCATTCTTTCCAGAGGCTCTAGGGTCATCCATTCCTTACA
>NW_006439191.1:5476540-5567949 GCF_000325575.1 Pteropus alecto | reverse complement strand
CCTTGCTTTGTAGTCAAATCACTCCAGCTCTCCAGGCTAGTGTCGTCCAATCTCTCTCTGTTCCCTGTACACATGACCTCTCCTCTGTGTGTATGTCTCCCTCTCTCTCTCAACAGTTTTTGTGATGGTACATAGAATCCACCAGTATAATCTCACATATTCTCATCTCAAGATTCTTAACCACATCTGCAAAAACCCTTTTCCCAAATAAGGTGACACAGGTGCCTGTGTTTAGGGTCTTAGATCTTTGGAAGCCGTTATTCTGCCTGCTAAAGTGGTGTTAACTTTTTCATTTCTATCATTAATTATTTGTATACCCTCCTTTTATTTCTTTACCAGTCTTTCCAAGGTTTATGAATTTTTAAAGCTTTTTCAAGGAACAAACTTGAACTTTTTTTCCCTCCTCTATTGCATGATTGCTGATATGCTAATTTCTATGCTTACTCTATCCTTTATTATTCTTTCCTTAAATTAATTTGCTTCATTTTTTTACCTCCTTGAGATGCTTGCTCATTAGGTTTTATCTTTTCTAATGTATGTTGCGAAATTTCCTCTTTGACAGCTTTTTAGTGTTTTGTTAACATTATATGCAAAATAATTTCTAATATCCCAAACTATTTTTTCTTTAATTGTAGTTTATGTAGATTTTTGGGGGGTTATTATTTTCCATCTTAATTATCCTATGGTCAGACAACATACTCTGTATAAATTCAATCTTTTGAATTTTGTTATTTACTTCATGCCTCGTTATATGGACAATTTTTGTATATGTTCATATTTGCTTGAAAAGCATGCATATTATTCAGTTGTTAGGTCCAGTTTTACATATATTTCCATTAGGTCAACTTTGTTGCTTGAATTTTGAAAAATTTTTATAATATCTTAAAATCCTACTGATATTTTGCCTGCTTGTTCTACCAGTTATTGAGAAGTATATGTAACTATCCCAATATAATCACGGATCTTTCATTTTCTCATTGTAGGTTTGTTGATATTTGCTTTATATTCTTTGTGGTTATGTAAATTTAGGCTTTTTATTGCCACAAGCACAAATGATTTTGGCCAATGACAAGTGTACCATTGTGAACTGTTCTTCTTTAGCTGTAGAATGCATTTTCTCTTTAAAGTCTATTTTTTCTCTTAATATGGTTCCATTAATATTTGTTTTTTCATGATGTTTTCCAATCCTTTTTTTTTTTTTTTTTTCATTTGGCTCTGCTCTCTTTTCTTGTCCCACAGTGACAAAGTGGATGGGTAAACGTGGATTGCAGGGGATAAGGAGGGCCCAGTGCGACAGCTCTTCCTCGCCCCCACAGACTTTCACTTTCTGTTGTGACATTTTTCTCTCATAAGGCATCTAAAGTAGTTCTCTTTTTTTAACACATCATCTCAGTTTTGTGACATCCCCGCTGTTAAATGTAGAGGGAAGTTTAAGTAGCTCATGCTAGTTAATAATCCTGATGCTTTCAAAGGAAAAAATAAGATTTACTTATTTATCATAAGTCTTTAAAGTCTTGCTGTAACATCTTACAGAATGTGACTTAGGCTAATGTCAAAGTAGCTAAGAGAAAGGAAAGCAGAATTCCTGACTCCAGAGGAATGGTGTTTTTTTGGCGCTGCTGTTTTTGAATTAATCTATGGCTCTTTCAATTAGTATCTGCCTTCGTTTTGTGGCTTCATATGTGATAAGGGTTAGATTTGTAGATTTGCCAATAATGGTAGTCTTCTCTCTTTCTCTTTGACTGTTCTGGTCACTTTCTCATAATGGACACAGAATAAACTAAACTATTTCTGAACGCCTGTGCTGTTTCACACATGTGAATTTTTGTGATTTTAGAAGTGATCTGAGTGTGATTTTTGAAGAATCTTAGAGACTTTCTAAGTGAAATTTCCAAGGAATTCAGCATGCTGCTCTAGGTATTCCCAGAATAGCTAAGAATAGGGCCATGGAAACAGGAAATACTATAGTCCAGTTAATACAGAGAACAGGTATCTTTCTTTCCATTTACCTTTCATAGTATAAACAAAGTCATAGCCTATTAGAGTAGGAAGTCATGGGTTCTCATTTATGTCACTGATGAAGAAGCTGACTGAGGGGAGGGGGCAGGTTTTGAGGCTTGCCTCAGGTCCTACAATGACTTGTTTTTCCTGCATGCCATCTCTTCCCCATCCGGTGCCACGCCCTCACTGGTTCACTCTTCAAATAATGCTGCCATACACCAATGACTTCCTTTTCCTCTTCCCTCCTTTTTCTATCTGTCTTGGGTCTCCGGTTAATCATTGTAAAATCTGCTGGTTAATATTCTGTCACATCAGGCACAAAACTAATTTCATTTTGGCATTTACTACTCTGTCTCATACCCACCCTTTCAAGGCAACCTTATCTCGAAATGTCCTAGAGCTCAAATCCTCCCGTGTCTTCAATGCCAGGAGCACATAATGTTCCTTTCTTTTTTCCCACGTTTGCTCATGCTGGTTCTTCACTACTTTTTTTTCCTCCATGAAGTTAGCCCCAGATTATGATCGGTCTTACTTTCCCTTGGATTCTTATTGATCTGCACCGCAAAATCTAGCTTTCCTTAGTTATGTATTTCAAACTAGATAGCAAATAACTCAAAGCCAGAACACCTCTCTCAGATTTTTATGTGTATCCTAGCCAACCTAGCATAGGTTACTAGGCACACAGGATGGAGCCATGCCAATGACAGAGACCCCATGCCAGCAATTGGTGTTTTGTTCCTTTTTCCTCTTATTCATTAGTTTATTCAACAAATAATCATTCTGCTGACAGAAATCCTGCCCCTTCACATCCTTTAAATCTTTGTCGAAATCCTCGATGGGACGTACCCTAATCGCTTTCTTTAAGCCTGAAAACCCCCTCCCCAACCCCACCATCCCTTTTCCTGTTTTGTTTTTTTGGCAGAGCAGTCATCGCCATCACACATAGCTCTATTGAGCTCCCCACTTGTCATCTGCCTGTTCCTTGCCTCCCTTCGTAGAAGGTAAGCTCCGTGAAGCAGGGTTTTTGTCCAGTTTGCTCATCACCCTATGCCTAGAACCCTGTCTGTTACACAGACTGAAGAAGTAAATATTTGGAACCTTTCATGTGTTGGGTGCTGTGGTACCTGGAGGAGGATGTGAAAAAATAGGTGTATCTCCTGCATTCATACGATTCTGGTTCAGAGGGAGGACGGGCTTTGAGCTAATGATCAAAACTATGGTGAGTCTGGCTGCTAGGGAGCATGAAACGAGAGCCAGAATCCAGCCTGTCTAGGTTGAGGAAGGCCTCCCTGAATGAGAAATACGTGAACTGAGACTAACTTACTGTTAGCTTCCCTGAGGAGAGAGAGGAAGGAGGAGGGAATAAGTCGTCACTACAGGAGATCTTAATGCTGGGCACCACATACAAGCTGGATGATAACAGAGGCCAGTGGTTGACCTCTCGATTGTACCTTAAACCACATTTGATGCAAACCAGTTGGATGACATAAATTCTTGTCCTTCTCATTGGTCTGTTGAAACTGCAGCAATGTCGGTCAATACATTCTCAATGTCGCTGCCCAGCCTGAAACTGCCATATACCTTTCCATACATTTTAAAGAAAAGCATAGATGTAAACTCATTAATTAAAGGTTGGATAAAGCCATCCTTATCACTAGAATATTGACTAAATTATAGTTCTCTCCCTCCACCCAGCCACAATATTTCCTATTTTTAATTTTTTAACACTGTATTTTGTGCTTCCTCACACAAAATCTAAGTGGTATTTATGTCCACAGAGCATTTCCTGGCCTGTGTCAGATCTGGGTACCATCTGGACTTGCTACTGTTGTCCTAAGGCCAGATGCTTTTTATGGATGGAGGATTCGTTCTCATCCCTTTGCTCACTCTCTCCCTTTAGTTTACAGTTTACATTCATTTAATTTGGGTTTAAAAGTATTTTTCTTGAAAGTAATTCAGCCTTCATCTAGTCTTCTGTACACACGGATCCACCCAGTGGAATTGTAGAGGGATTAATTACTACTTCAGACTAGTTTTAATAAAGTTATGTAGAAGGTAGTTTTCAAAATTTAACATCCTTGTTTCAAAGTGCCATAACTGATGTTTAAAACCTTTCGCACCACATCTGTACTTCTTTGGCCTTCCTCAAAAACAAGCAGAGTAAAAGTTTAATCACAAGAAAGGGGGGCAGGAAATTTTTTTTTAATATAAATCCCATTTTTTAAAGGGAGAAGTAAGTAATAATAGTTATTTCAATTAATCTTCCTAAAATGAACTCTGTGGCATCTATTAATATGTATGTTTTTAACATTAGGAAACAGAGAAAGATTGTTTAGAGCAAGTAGGAAAGAGTAAGACTCATATCCAGGCCTATATGACCCTAAAATGTGTGTTTTATCCTCATGCCAAGTGGCATCTTTGAACAGATGAATGCATGAATGAAGCAAAATGAAAATAAGGGGACCTAGAAAACAGACGGAGAAATAGTTTGCTTCTTTTATATAAAGCTTCACTTAACTGTGGGTAATTAAGTGGTTGTCTTTACATAACATCATGCTTCGCTCGCTTGATTCTGGAACCAGTACTTGGTTTCTGATTATAATGCTGCTAGATCTTGGAAATTCTTTTTATTTACTTTTAAAAAATTAAAATGTCAGTGGAATCTTTCAACGAGATAATACGTTTGAATATTCGTCTTCATGGGATGCAAAGACACTTCTATTGAGAAAAGTCGAAAGTGACAAGAACACAGGGGAGTCTGATATGCCCAATGAAAACCAGTGAGGGGGTAGACGGGAAGCAGGTCCAAAACTCCAATGGTCCTGCCTTTTGCTTTACTTCCCAGAAGGCAGAGGCAGTTCCTGGTGTGCCTCAATTTAGCTCTGGGAGTTGATTTTCTATAAAGAAAGAGGAGACAATTCTGAACTCTCCTGTGGTGATCCATGCAGAGAGCTAGACTTTCTCTGTTGACTCAACCCAGGAAATTAGAAGCACACACACAGGCATGCATATGTGCGTGGAGTGTGAGAGGTCAAAGGAGCATGTAACCTTTACCAGGCTGCCCAGGAAAGGTGTCAGAGAAGGTCCTTCGAGTTGGCACAGCAGTACAGAAAATCAGAGGGCAGGGAAGAACCCCGGTCTGTAGTTAGACACCAGTAGAGTGATGCATCGAGTTTGGAGGCTTCAAATTGTGAAAAAAGGTTGGAGCTGAGCAAGTCTCAAAAAGGGTGGAATGGCAAAGAATAGTTGGGAGAACTCTGCTCAGTGGGCATGGCTGGAAGGGATGAGAGTTAACTTCAAATTCAGTGAGTTTTTCAAGAAAGGAGCAGTGACGAAGGCCCAGAAAGACATTCTGGAGTCTTGCTGATGGTTGTACCTGTAACCTTGCAGAAGTCACATCACCTTTCTGACACTTAGCTCCATCATCTAGAAGACAAGGCAGTCGCATTGAATGAGATATGAGGTCTCTCCCACTGTGATTCTAGGTAGACGAAGGATGTATTTATTACACAGGTGCTGAGCAACAATTAGGAAAAGCAATGGATTTGAATAAAAGGAAAAGTGTGCAATTAAAACTAGCTTAAATGATTCATGAGGTCCCCTTGGGTGTCATAGAATTACGAGAGACAACCGTTGAGGCAGTTTTGGCATAATAGCTACCATTCGTTTGGTGCTTCAAATCGGTTAAGTGCTAAGTTTAACACTTCACATATTTTATTTCATTTACTACTCAAGACATATGAGGTAGGTGCCCTTGTCACCACTCTGACAATAAGGAAACTTAAGATTGCTAAATTGAAATAACTCTCCTCAGGTCACATGCATTAAGCGTTAGAGCTGAGATCGGACCTCAGTCCTACAAGGTACCTGCTCTTGATCTTGAGAACCTCCCATCTTAGACCAAGAATGGACCAGGTACATCTGTGAGATCCTTTCTTTAATTTTGTGATTGTTCAACAGCTGATTGAAGTACCACTTTTTTTTTTTGGATGTTGCCTATCAAGGAACAAACATCTAGTGTTCACAGAAATAAAAGTTCTATTACATGTCTTCATGTCAGAGTATACAGAGGGTTTATGTGCTTCTCTGGGAAGAAAAGGAAATACAGCTGTTTTGTAGGTAATAACAGTTTATTTTATGTCCTATTTTCTTTAACAGTGATTGCTCTTACTTGGAAACTCTCCTGGCATTTTGTAGGCAATAAAAACGTAAAAAGAATGCTCTTTGCAGGGAGTTTCACAAGCCTGGCCCCCAGTTCATAGTCTGTGGCAGAGGTATCAGTAGCCCGATTCCAGATTGAATCGTCCATATGAACAACAAGATTATAGGAACCTGGGCCTCCTTCTGACGTGCGGGGGGTCAATTCTTCTATCTTTGGACCCTCCAACACTATTGTGAGGGGGGAAAAAAAGCCAACTTGAGAAAATGCTGAGGAAAATGTTTCCTGTAAGAAAGAAACAGAAATGAAAACTTGACTATTGCAAAGTAAAAATCTGGAATTTGATGCTAATAATACTTAATTGTTTTGTGATTAAGTCTCCTTTCCTGGCTCAGGGCTAATCCAGAGCAAAAATGTGAAAGAAACTGTGTTTGCTGCCTCGGAAGACTCCTTTTGGGCATTCTCATTGCTTACCCCGCCCTAACCTTCTGCACCCTCGATCTCTCTAAGGTTCTGTTCCGAGTGACCCAGGGGACCTCTTGTTCTCTAAATCTTCTCTACTCTCCATCTGGGTCTCTTTGGGCCTCACTTGCTACCAAAAAAAAAAAAAAAAATTGATCTGGATGAATGGATGTGGGCATCCATTCAAGGCACGGAATTATTTGCCTTTTTTAATTTCTGAAAAAATAAGTTGTTGGTCTGTGTTAAGCGCGGTGCTGGGTGCTGTTATACAGATGAGCCTTTTCTATAGGCTCTGAGCCTTCCCAGAGCCTGCGAGAGGGAAACCTGTGGAAGAGGGGTGGGGGCCTGGGAAGTGCGGGGCTTTGCTTCGGCCCCCACGGAGACTACGCGGGAGACGACGGTGGCAAACCCTGTGCTTTTTTCACGTTCTGCTTTTCTCCCCCGTGACTTTTTAGTCATGGCCATCGAAGACAATGCTAAAATTGTAGGCTTCTTGGGTGAGGTGATGAACCATCCCTCTCCAACTGAATCAGCTCTGGAATGTTCTCTCACTGCCTACAAATATCTCATAGCATAACAATGTCTTTTCCTAATCTCTTATGAGCGTATATTCTCTCATATTGTTTTAGGTATAATGGAATCTTAGTCCCACTAGTATTTGCTTCTCTAGGCTGCTGCTTGAAAGTTTGGAGATGTAGAAACACTCCTCTCCGGACATTTTTATTTTGTAGGGCTTGACTGTAGGCACAGTGGGAATTTAGGATACTTTTATAAGTGTTATTATTTTATCCCATTGCTAGGGGACTTTGAGGAGACTGAGTGTGAGTGGTTAACAATTTTTGTTTTGTTTTGTTTTAATGGCATTGGCTATTCAGAAAGAAAGGGATTAAGAAAATCCCATGACCTACTACAATTTATTGATATTGAGGTCAGCGTGTCTACGGGGAAACAGTTGAGCAAAGTAGTTTATCGTGACATTAAATTAAAGTAGTAATTTATCGTGACATTCTTGATGAAATTGATGACTTAAAGGAGAGTGGCGGCTCATGGTTCTGAGGATGGGACTTCCTGAGTGACCCCCTGAGCATCCATATTTCAGCATTTTAAAGATCAGTTGGCAGATCAGATCACGAAGAGCAGCGCACACTCTGGAACCCAGTCAGTCCCCGGGCATTGGCAGTGGGTAGATACTGTAGTGTCTGTTTGCTGATCAGAACAGGTGCTGCGGAAAGTGCCCTCAGGGAAAGTGCAGGGGTGCCATGCCACTCCCAGGTGGTGAGCTGCAATTGGGCACCTGTGAGCAAGCTGAGAGATGGCTTCAGAAACATTTGTCTAGACGCAAGCTGCTGGGGGACAAATGTAGTATTTAAGCATCTACAAGCTATAACAGTGCTGCAGGCATGCTGACCTTTCTATCTGCTTTTGCACAAATGGAAGAAAATCTAAAACTCTGGATAACAATGTTCAGTGGCAAAGCTAGAAATCTGGCCTCTTGCCTAAGGATTTCAGTATGGGCTTCATCACTACAAACTGCATGGGTTTCCTCCTCTTAGTAGATGGGGAACATTCGCAGTGTTTACACCTTGCTCAGAGGTTTTGTTCTAGAGAAATTTTTCCATTTTTCTCACATAGAAGAATGTCTTGTATGATTAACTGTTAAGAAGCTAAATGACCAATTCTTCATCAAGGGTGTCTCGAAAATCAGCAATGTTGGTAGAAGTTCAGTGATTTCTGTTTGTTTCTGTTTTGTGTTTTAGCTTTCAAAATTTCTGACATCTTAAGTATAGAGCTCTCATTACAATATCATAATATTCCTAATAAATGAGAAGTTATCTCATGCTGGCAAGGTGGCTTTTCCTGACACTTTGAGCCTCCAAGTCACCAAGTGTCACCAGTATTGCTTAGATAATAATTGATATATGTTTATAGTAGTAGATAAGTTAATGTAACTGTGAGAAGACCTTTAAAAAGTCTATCTAATATAAATACACATTAAATAGCTATATAATTTCTTGTGATTGACATTATTTAATATTTAAATCTACTTCATGCAATTCTTGGGACATAGTAGGGTTTAATTATTGTATAAGTAAACCAATATGCATAAAATTGAAAACACTAACATAGTTAAAGAAAAAAATCCAATACTACACATTACTTTTAGCAAGTAGGTTGATTGTTATGGTAGCCTCAATGCAGCATTGATGGCCTAGGTAGTGAAGGTTTAAAAATGAATGTCGACAGTAGACTACCAGAAAGGGTACTTCCTGAGTTTGAGCGACGTGTCTGGTACTACACTTAGAGCTGAAAACCGTAGATGCAAAGGCATAGTCCTGGGTACTCAGATGGAGGTATGAGATTTATGGATCGCATACAGTTCCATTGCATATAGACTATATGTAATTTCACCTATTTATGTCAAATTGCATGTGATGTCAGTCTGTTAACCACCTAGAAACACCAGAGAATGGGATGGAAAAAACCAGGGCCACCTGGAAAGTATCGTGATCTGTGTGCAGGAGGTTTGCGCATCATGGTTCCGCTGATCCACACTCCAGTCCCCATCGTACATGGCCACTGGGTTGAGAAGGGAAGAACAATTTGTTAAGTTTACATGTCTTATAAGTATTGACCCAGACGCCCGTGGCTCTGAGCTATTCTTCCCGAACTCGACCATATCCCCACCTTTCTTGCTGTCCCTGTCACACCGAACTGCGTCACATGCTGCACATGTGTTTTACTTGTTCTGTTTTGCCTTGATGATGCATTTCAAGTATTCTCCCTTGGCCCCCTGAGCTTGCTTCTGCTGAGTGGGAAGGGGTAAATGAAGATGAGAGCTTGTCGAGAAGCTTAGTGTCTGATTGCACAAGCTTGTCCAGCTACTAAAAAGTGCATAATTCACAAAATAAATCTGTAATTATTACTATTCAAAATATGAAATGTCGAAACTGGAAAGGACCTTAGAGGCCTCCTCTTTCATGTTACAGATGAAGAAACTGAACCTCACAGTGGCAGTTAGTTATAATTCATTAGTTAATCACTTATAAAATGGGGCAGCAGAGAATTTTATTTTAGCATTATTCAAGTAGTGATTTGCAGGAAAAGACGCATTATTTGTCACTTAGATTCTTGGCACTATTTTTAAACCCTGTTTGCTAAAGTAAATATACATCTTCAGAATAAATGGATTACTGGTATGTTCTTGCCTGAGTTTCCTTAGGGTTGGATGGAATCAAACTATAAGGAAAAAACTAGGGGAACTAATCTTTGCAGATTAATCTGGTCCTCCCTCCCCAGTTTATGAGGCAGCAATCTTGCCATGCTTATTGATTATCAGACAAGACTACTAATCCCCTTCAGGTCATTAAGTGTACTTAATTAAAGAGCAGTTAGCAAGCTTCTCTTTACTGAAGTAATGTGGCTGTTAAAAGTGATTTGTACTTTACCAATACGGTAGCTATTAATCTGAAGGTCAATTTGTCATTTATATTTTCCCAAACAAATATATTTGGTAGGTCAAGAGAACACTGATATTTATCACATGGCCTCTTGATGCATGCATCTGTAACTGTCAGTAAAGAAAGCTTCCAACTGCCCTATGTAGGAACAGTCAGTCCTATCTTTGTGAGTGTCACGCCCAATTATTGTTTGCGAAGGGTTTCGAAGGAAATAGTGTTGATTTGAAAGATAAATTTTTTCTTTGTAACCTGTTCAAAAAAGCTGGAATAAGAATGAAGGAAAGAGAAATTCACATTGTGGAATAGTTCTAGAGACAGATAAAAAAAAAAAAGTTCACATAATTTATAATTGGACCTCAGATTGTTGCATTTCTTGTATAAAACTTCATGGTGTAGAGGTAGGAATATGCAGATGATAGAATTTACTGACTGGCCTACCACAGCATTCTCTGATGGGTCCTGTAGTCTATTTCAGGACTGTATCTGCAATATAGTAAATGCTCAATAACCTTGTGCTTGCTAACGAACACTCGTGTGGACGATTGGGTGTTAAGGGATTCCTAAGGAAAAAGAATCCCATAAAACAGGACTTGCTCTAATAAATGCCACAGGCCACCCCTGCTGGATGTGGCTGAAGGTGCAACCTGAGTTCTCCCAGGAAAGACCCAAGGTCTCAGCACTCAGTTGACGGCAGACCTGGAGTGGGCAGCCGGATTACATTTTAGACTACCTCTCTGCCTTTGTCTGTTGTCTAAGCTTAATTTCTATCTTCCAGTTGGAAAATGGATTTATAAAGACAGCTCCCTCATTTGAGAATACGTAGGAACACGTGTAGCTCCCTGGGGAAAACAAAACAAAATAAACCAACAGGGTTTTATTAACAGGGTATTTTTGGTCTGTTTCGCCAAACTACAGTTCAAAAGGTTAGAGCATGATGAATAGGGAGAGAATAGCTACAGTGGTTGGTTGAGTTGGCAGAGGCTTCGACCAACTAATACCAGTCAGATTTCCCTTCTGGCGCTAGGGTTTCTGTGCTGTGCCACTGAGACTGTCCAGTGATTCTCATTTCGCTCTTGGGATGGAGACACATGTTTTGGGGTAATTCCCTGGCTCTTTGGGACTGTCTCTGACATGGTCTTCTTTTATAGTCTAACCACAATTAATCTAACATACATATTTCAGATGCTCCCCCGCTACCAGTATATTGCAATTCGATGAGCCATGGTTTAAATTAGGAAGTTCTCCGGTGGCCCTCAGGAGAGGGCTGAGCCTTGGGACTGGAGCCAGATAGAGGAGCTTAGGAACTAGAGCTGTGCTGTGAGCATCATGGCCAGTAACGTTTATTGAGCTTGTTGGTCCCACCAGGCACGGGGTCACCTCTGTCACACAACTACCCATGAGATATGGTCATGATCTCTAGTTTACAAGTTAGGAGATTGAACCCTAGCAAAACCCCACACCTAGGGAGCTGACTATGGTGAAGTGCTACTTCTTTATGGTAGCACTAAGAAGGGAGAAGGGAGAATGAATGAGCACTTAGAATTGGAAGCCAGAGTCACGCCCCTGCACCAGCCAAACTCCAGAGGAACGCATTCGCCACGTTTCTATTAGAATGGTGTCCTTATACAGGAAGCTCACTGTGTTATTCCACACTTCCATTGGTCTGAGTATAGATGTATCTGAAGCAGCCCAACCCAAGACTTAATTAACCAAATTCTTAACTCTCATTCTCTGATTTGTTTTCATAGCTGTTTTTCTGTGCTTTTCTTTAAATTTATTTATCTACGTTTATGTTTACTGATGTCATAGCCATATCCAGGGCATCTCTTGAATATCCCTTCGGTGACTATTAAATTTGATTTAAAAAATACATTCATTTGGATATTTTCAAGCTGCTTACCAGTTAGCAGTATTTTTAATGTCCTATTTATCTAATACAGTTGCTTGTGCTGTTTTCATAATCAGATAAGGGTCATTAAACCATTTTTGAGATTAAATAGCACAAACCATTTTTTCCTGTTTATGTGCCCCATTAATATCGGAGCTTATGCTTACTATGGCTTAATGTTTCAATTTTTAAATATCATTTGTTAATATGGAAAGGCTCTATTATCTAATTGTGAGGATTATTTCCATTACCTTCCAGCATAATCTCTGCAAATATTGGCCACCATATTTCTTTGAACTAACAGATTTTTAACCTTGGGCATTTCTCAGTATACCATTGAAAATACTGTTATTTTCTCTCGTTTAGTTTTGTTTAAGACCTTTTTTTTTAAGAGCAGTTTTAGGTTTACAGCAAAACTGAGGAGACAGAGATTTCTCACATGCCCCCTGCCCCACACATGCATACCCTTCATTATCAACATCACTCATCAAAATCACCAAAATGGTACTTTTTTTTTTTTTTTACCAAGTCCAAGCCTACATTGACACATCATAATTAAACATAACATCCATAGATTACATTGCAATTCACACTCCACGTTACTTATCCCATAGGTATGGACAAATGCATAATGACGAATGTCCATAATCATAATGGTACATGCAGTATTTTCACTGCCCTAAAAATCCTTCACATGCTGCTTATTGATCCCTCCCCATCACCGCCCTCAGCCCTGGGGACCACAGATCTTTTAGTCACCTCCATAATCTTGCCTTTTCCAGAATGTCATATAATTGGAATCATACAGTATGTAGCCTTTCAGATTCTATGTTTTCACTCTGTAACATGCGTTTAGTGTTCCTCCATGTCTTTTCATGGCTTGATCTCTCGTTTATTTTTAGCACTGAATAATATTCCATTGTTGAGATGAACCACCATTTGTTTATCCATTCACTTACTGGAGGGCATCTTGGTTGCTTCCAGTTTGGCACTATGAATAAAGCTGCTGTAAACATTCGCGAACAGGTTTTTGCGTGGACATAGATTGCAGCTCCTTTGGGTGAACACCAAGGAGCATGATGGCTGAATCATACGGTAAGAATGTTTAGTTTTAAAAGAAACTTCCGCTGTCTTCCAAAGTGGCTCTACATTTTGCATGCTCACCTGCAGTGAACAAGAGGTCCTGTTGCTCCACATTCTCGTCAGCATGTGGTGGTGTCCGTGTTTCAGATTTTGGCCCTTCTAAGAGGTGTGTGGTGGTTATCTCATTTTTATTTGCATTTCTCTGAATGATGTGAAGTACTTTTTCATACGCCTATTTACCATCTTCATTTCATCCTTGGTGAAGTGTCTGTTAAGATCTTTGGACTATTTTTTAATGAGGTTGTTCATTTTCTTATTGATGCAGTTTAAGGTTCTTTGTGTATTTTAAATAAGTCATTTATCAGGTATGTCTTCTGAAATATTTTCTTCCAGTCTGTGGCTTGTCTTCTCATGCCCCTGATACTATCTTTCGCAGAGCAGAAGTTTTTAATTTAATGCAGTCCAGATTATCAGTTATTTCTATTATGGGTTGTGTCTTTGGTGTTATACTTGAAAAGGCATCAGCATATTCAAGGTCATCTAGATTTTCTATTATGTCGTCTTCTAGGAGTTCTATAGTTTTGTATTTTATATTTAGTTCTGTGATCCATTTCGGGTTAATTTTTGTGACGGGTATAATGTTTGTGTCTAGATTTATTATTCTTTGCATGTGGATGTTCATTTGTTCGAGCGCCACTTGTTCAAGAGATTGCCTTTGTCCCATCGTGTTGTTTTTGCTCCTTTGTCAAGGGTCTGCTTAGTTTTTGAAATTTGGTGTTTTTTTTGGGTTCAAATGTATTAAGTACCTAATCTGAAATGCTTAACTTATTGTTGTTTGTTATGGCTTTTGTCTGGAACACTCACAACATTAGAAGACTCTGAATCTCCTCGGTAGAGGTATTCCTGAAATAAAATAGGAATAGAAACAGGCAGAAAGGTGGATAGAGAGAGAGCAAGTGAGCGATCAAGCACATTAAGACTTGTACCTTTTAAATAGCTATCCCTTTGGTTTACAATCACCCAGATGGCACTGATTCAAAAGAGGGAGAAAAGTCAACTGACATATGATGCCCTGAATCATGCATATGCCAGTACCTGAAGTCCCTTACGTGACCATTCATCTTAAATTTTGACAAGTTCCTATTTTAAATATTCTCTTCGATTATTGGTGGATTATCTAATGAGTTCCAGTTAGTAGCTGAAACATAAGGTTATTATACATTTTATCCAACAATCACTTGCCATGCCACAATTACCAAGATGGCTCTTTGCTCAGCCTTTCAGTCCCCAGCAGTGGGTTGCTTTGTGTGCGATGCCTCTCCTTCACGGATCTGGCCTTCTCGGGTGCCTCTGCTGGCTCGGATGGGTCTCAGCCCTCCAGGCTGGTCTCTTCTGTCAGTGACCCAGGACACCCACTACTTCCTTGTGCACCCACTGCCCTTTCTCACGTCTGAAGCCAGTGTCATCAGTGGTTCAGACTACCTACATATTAGGTGTGTCTGGATAAAGCAGTATTAGTTCCCCTTACCTTTATTTATGTTTTCCTAAAAGAAGAATGATTTATGTCACGTGCAGCTAAGAATGGAAATGTTATGGCAACAGCTCAGTATTTTAATTCAGGAGCCAGGGGTTTCCATCTCTACTCTCTCATTTACTAGAGAGGTCACTCAGTCCCTCTAAGCCTCATGGGAGATCAGTGGCAGCTGCTTCTCAGGACTCTTATGAAGATTCAAATAGATAAGTGTACATAGCTAAGGTTCTTAGAATATATAAAATACCATGCTAAGTTTGGATGTCACCACACTTACCACAGATAGTAGTGTATATAAATGTAAACACCTGAGCATCTACTATGTGCCAGACTCTGTCATGCTTTATTATGTTAAAGTAAACAGAATGCCACCTCTTTCAGTTCTCCTGAGAGTTGGGTACAGTGAACATCTCCATTTTACCGATGGGTAAACCGAGAGGTTAAGCAACTTTCTGAAGAGTCACGTAGCTAGTAAGGGAATGAGCTGGAATTTTATCCCAGAGTTTCTGTTTATAACCACTCAACTATGCTGCTTTTTGAATAACAACAATATTAATAATAACGAAGATAATGATAATGATAATAATTATATCAAAATAATATACATGTTTTCTTTATGGATCAGTAAGTTTGCCTTTTTTCTGTCATCCTGCAGTCCTTAATCATTGACCTAGCTCCTGAATAAATATTTTTGGTAAAGTAAAGGAATGACTCAGTGTGCAGAAATTTAAAATACATGCCCTGATACAGTGGGTCAACATTTCATTTCCTCGCCTGCTGACAGTGTTGTTAGGAACAGCTAAATTTAAATAGCAATATATTTTCATTTGATATAAAATATTAATAATGATTTAAACTATATTTTCAAGGAAATTATTGGTCACACCTGTGTCTACAATGTATTCTGCTACCTCTTTTATTATAGCTGCCTTCAATTTAGATAAAATGCATTAAACTTGTATATATCTCTTCTCAGGTATTCATGACACTTTAAAGATTGTTTAGTTACATTCACGCTGTCATCCTGAGCGTGTTGCTTGCCAAATAGAGTTACATTGTATGCTAATAGCTGCGAATGCTTCCTAGCTGTACTGTGAAACTTTGCCGGTAATGCCACCAGGCTCGTTATCCACCCCCCACTCTCCCTGATGTCTGAACGTGTTTTAGTCAGTTCTGGGTTTTCTCAGTCCTTCTAGGTTTTAACTCAATTAAAAAAAAACAAAAACAAAAACAAAAACTTTCCTTCTTTATTCTACCCCCATGAAAGCATTTTCATTGCTGAGGCTGACATAGCGGTCGTGGCATCACAGAGAAGTGCCTGGCCTTGATGCCATCAGCGGAGATGGTCGTAGTTAGACGTAGTTCCTGTTCTTCCATCAGGCACTCAGTAACTTCTTCGCCCTGAACTCAAGGTCTCCTTTCTTTATACTCACCAAATCTCAACACTTACACAATTTTGGTGGGGAGGGGCATAGGACATTTGGGGGAACTACCTTCTGCCCCCTGGGCTTCTGGAGCTCTGTGGCAGTGGGGGGCATTTGGGGACATATCGTCTCCTGTCTTCTCTACCCGAATCTGCTCCCGTTTCCAACTCCTGACTCACACTGCAGTCTGGCATTCCAGCATGGGATCTCATCCACTTCGGTGGACTCCACATAAGTGACCTCAGGGCCTCCCCACCCTACATCATCACGCTTACCTTTTGCTCCCTTTGACCTCCTCCCTCTCCCCTCCCTGAAGAAGGAACATGTTTTTTCTAGTTCAGATAAGAGTGGGGTTTGGAGAGGAGTACAGTACACAACTAGTCCTGTGTGATTGCGCATTCTTACACATCTTTCCTCACGGGAAAGGGATTTACACCTGGACGAAGCGCTTGAGACGCGAATATCAAGATGATGATGGTTTTGTCCCATCGTCCCAGTGTACCGATTATCCTAGCTTTGAGTTCTCCTGAAATGAGAGATGGTTGAGGTCGGCAGAGTGTGAGATTGGGCGAGAGGTGTGTGTATTGTCAGTACCGGCTCACCATGAGTATTTAACTGCACTCCCCAAAACTAAGTCGGTGCTCTCGACAGTGGAGCACCTGTCCACCTTCTCTTCTTTTTTCCCTGTTCTTTTAAAGATGAATGTAAGAGAAGTGTGGCGAGGTTTCTGCTGCTGGAGTAGGAATGGTTGCAGTTCAGCTTTTCCACCCCAAAAGTCCGTCTCACACCTATGTCATTTGACCAGGGCACTGGATCTCAATCTCCCCCTCCCCCTCTCCCCCTCTCCCCCTCTCCCTGTAAGATCTTGACTTTGCTCTGCTCTCTCACATTTTTGTGCAAATATTTACACTTGTTAGTAATTTAATTTTAATTCCAAAATATACTTAACTATGAGTGCTTTAATAAATAAGAATATATAAATGAGGGCTCAAATACTTAAACAGTTGACTTATTGTATTTTTTCAACTTATTCTTCTAATATTGGGGTACCCATGTACTTCTGTGTACCATCGTTGTTCTAGACAGTGGAGGTACAGCAACGACCAAAGCAAATCAGAGTCTCCACTTTTAGGGAGTCTGTAGCCTCTCTTGGAAGACTATTCTTAGGTACTAATAGTGAAAGATGGTGAGCATGGTAAAGGTGGAAAAAGAGAGGTTCACTATGTTAGGGTCATGGTTTTTCAAATTTGCCACGTGGTATAAAAAGAGAAAAAAAAGTAGTCATTTTATATACCTGGGATGAAACTGAAGTCGAATCATTCCATGACCATTCCTCGTGACTCAGAAGTAGGTATAAGATGGGAATGTAAAGGTAGATTAACCATCCTTATGAAGTATTACAGCGAGTAAGTATAAATTCGATGCTTCCCAGGATATTAGGGAGGTAATCACCGACAAAAGAAAGGCATATGATGAAAATACAGTTTCTGTTATTATATAGAAAGTTTATAAGTAAATACGCTTAATTTATTTTCACATTAAACATTGTAGGTATAGATCATGATGCTGATGAATTTGACACAAACATTCTGCAATGACACTCAGCCCATTTATCCACAAAAATAGCCCAGATTCCATTGGAGTTTGCTGTTCAAAGCCAGCCATCATGGGAATGACTCACTCATCATCAACTAAAAAGCTTTTGTTAGGAAAACTGCACCAGTGCAGCAAGTAAAAATATTTAGGAATCAAATGAGTATGTGGTTTCTTATAGTGGAATATGTACTGATATTTTTAAAACAATTATGAGAAACGTGGCTTTTTACTAGGCAGACAAATAGTAATGAGATCCACGCCTCAGAAGTCCTGGTCCCAAATTGTAATTGCTTTTATAACACTTGTTTCTTTTCACCTCCAGTACTTTTTTTTTTTTTTTTAAGATTTCTTTTCACCAGAATTGTGCCTATAATGTGTAGCCCTATCTCTCTGAACAGCGCCTGCCCTATGTCTAGCCAGATGAATATGCAATTTGCATGTTGCTGATTAAAATGAAAGTCTGTATGTGTATATGAATGTCTGGTCACATTTTAAAAAGAAATTTCACAAGCTGACAAAACACCTTCCCCCTTCCTATACAGTCCAACAGCCTGAGTTCTTGTACCCCCGCTAAGCCTCCTGCCATATCTTTTTAACAAAGAATGAACTCGGGTATGAAAAGCAGCCAGGAAGACTTGGGCTTCGTGAAACACATGCCCCATGAGAGACTCATCCTGCTCCTCCACGCCTGTGTTTCAGAATCCCTGGCTGCTGGTCTTTGAGTGATGTAGCAATAGGTGCTCGTGGGACTTCCACCCGGTACGGAGAAGAAGCCCAGTTTTAGATAATACACCAGCTACTGGTGAAGAACACAGAATGTTATCAGTCCGCTTTTGCATTGGTGCTTTGGAAAGGGATTGGGGCCGGGGGGGTGGGAAGCAAAGGAGAAACTGGGCAGGAGAAGATGCTGTACCTTGTCAGTTTTCTGAGTGACGCCGGGGGACCATGGGGACGTTTATTCTAAACTATGTGGAGAGTAGCTATTGGTAACAATTAATGTTCTTCCAAGAAGTGGCAGCTTGAGAATAAGACAGCTGCTGCTGATGTGGAAGAAAGGTCATGCTGCGAACTTACGTCTTAAAGTGTAGTTAGAGAGCTGCCTACAAAATCTCTAGCTTCTGGGAGTACTCTATGTGGAAACTCAGTTTTCCTAGAATGTCCCAAAACCACACATCTGAGAAAAACACCTGCCTTCCAGTTCTGAAACCAATCAGTACATTCACCAAAGTCAAGTCTTCCATTTAGGTTACTAACTTAACCTTCTAACTGGGTCATAACAAACAATATCAATAGTTGAGATGGTTAAAGGGCAAAATTTCTTCCTCCCGCATCCAGAGAAGATGGGAATAGTGTTTGTTTGTTTAAGATTCATTTGTCTTGCCTCCATTATTAGAATTAGACTCTTCATTTTACCAAACTACTTTACATTTTACATTTATAAAGTGGGATGAGAAAAATTTTTTTTTACTCAACATACATTTAATGTTTGGTAGGTATTGTTTGAGATGCTAAAGATGAAATAAAAATAAGAAAAATAGAAAACTATGAGCGATTATCTAGTACTTAGCTGTTGGCTTTGTTGTTGATGTTGAATAAAAGTTTATTAAAGGAAAGATGTTTAATCATAGAAATAAAACTCTACTGGTTGCTCTAAGGGAGTGGTCCACTCCCTCTGGGATAGACTATGAATGTTTCTTAGAGGCGGTGACACTTGATTTTGGTCTTTAAGAATTGTTAGGAATTCACACTTCACAGCAAAAGAGGAGGCGATTTTAGAATAGAGAACCTAGGATGTGTGAAAACATGAAGGTATAGATAGAGAGTATATTTGGGAAGCTGAGACACTGGTGTGAATGGAGGGTAGGGTGCAAGTAAAGTAGGGAGATGGGATGGAGATAAGGTGTGAGGCGTTCAGAGAAACATGGGCTTGTCTGTTACTCCCTACTACACGTTCAGCACAAACAGTGCCTGGTTTTCAGTAGGAGTCGAATGAATAGGAAAACATGAAGGTATAGATAGAGAGTATATTTGGGAAGCTGAGACACTGGTGTGAATGGAGGGTAGGGTGCAAGTAAAGTAGGGAGATGGGATGGAGATAAGGTGTGAGGCGTTCAGAGAAACATGGGCTTGTCTGTTACTCCCTACTACACGTTCAGCACAAACAGTGCCTGGTTTTCAATAGGAGTCGAATAATTGTTGAGATAGATGAATGAATAGGTAGACCGATGGAATAAATATTAGTCTTCTCTTATAGACAAGGAGAACTCATTGGAAACTTTTAAACAGGATAGTGACATCAGGTGGACAGCAATGATGGAAGCGTTTGTGGGCTGAATGGTAAGGAGACCAGGGTCAGGGAGATCAATGAAGTGGCAAGGCGATTGTCTGCCAATCCCGTTTAAGGGGAATTTCTTTTAAGCTAAAATAGCACTGAGAGGAAGAGCTGCATGTAAAGGAGAATCAGGTTGACTCATCAGATATCGGGGGTCGGGGGTTGAGGATGATGGGTGGAGCAGTCGGTTCAGAGTAGTGGTCCTTGAAGAAATGGCGTAGGCTTTAGATAGATGTGTCACGTAGATTGTTAAACAAGCCAAATAAGAGGTCACATGAAAGGTGTGGGGCTGGGATCTAGCAGTGGGAGTCATTAGATAGTCGAGAAGAAAATTAAGAATGGAATTCTGAAGATCATCTAATATACATAAAGTTCCAAACAGGAGCTAAAAATAGTCCCAGAGGGCGACCACCAAACACCAGCCAGGTCAGAGAGGAACAGGAAGAAGTGGGACTTGCTATTTCTTATTCATTCACTGGGACGCTTGGAGCAGTGTCTTGCATTGAACTTAAAAATGTAATTTATGTTTTCAGTCAGTTGGAGTTTTCATTTATCTTAATGTCCAAATACTCTTGATTGGTCCCTGATTTAATGTGATTGTGCCATTTAACTTGACTTAATGAATATTTAGGATACAGTAGTGCTTTGTGATATTTTTTCAGAAACCTGCTCCATAATTCTCTGTTAAGGTTATCTTCACTTATTCACACCAGGTGAATACTTTGCCCATAGTCTAATTTTCAAAGTAGTACTAATGACACAGGTATTCTATTAAAATCAGACGCAAACCTAGAAAAATAGTGAACAAACTTAGAATATAAGATTGTTTTCTAAAAGTAAGAAGAAAGGAAGGGTAGAGGTGGGGGCGGGGGAAACCATACAAATCCTGAGAGATGAAAACATTTCAAGTTTCCTTTTTTTTTTTTTTTTTTAATTTAAACTGTTTCAGTTGGGATTTATCTGCTCCTCAGATACCAGGTGAGTCAAACGTAGTCCCAAGCAGGTATCTGTGCAGACCCCACATTTGATAAAAATTTAGCATAAATTATCAGTCTGTTCAGAGAGTGGCAGGGTCTACTTTTTCTCAGTTCTCCGGTTCATTTGACAGAGCTTTGAGGGGAAGGTCGCAGCAATTGATGGGCACTGAATCATCAGCCGCTGGGTCTTTCAGGACCTAGAAAGCAGCTGTTGCCCCATCTAGAAAACCAAGGAAAGTTTGGAGCAAAAAGAACATCAATTAATTTTACAAATAACGTACTAATAAGGTAAACGAGATCATGGAAACTGGAAGCACCTTGCACTTTTTCCTTACCACGCAATTTTTTTTCTTTATAAATTAGGACATTATATATGAATCTGGTTTCTGCTCACACCATTAATTTATCACCCCTTCCTGAGACAAGTGATAGCCATTTAGATTCGATTAAAAGCCTTAGTTCAATTTTGAGCTTCATGAAACAAGGACTGAATGTCCAAGATCATCCAGCATAACTATCCCTGACTCTGTTTATTCATTATTTACTCTCTGAGACTGACTTAAAAAACTGATGTTACTGTTATCTTTGAAATCAGAATTATATTCCCTAGTCATAAACTTAGAGTTAATATACTGAAATATGGAGGAAAAGATCACTAGATGGTCAGTATCGAGCCATAAACTTTGCTGTATTTACCATGGGCCCTTGAGAGAGTATGATTTACTTAACCCCAAATGGACCTTAATGTGAAGACTACATGCATTCATCATTTTTAGATAACGCTCATGAGACTTTCTTCTCTTTTTTATAAAATTTGAGCAGGTTCCTTACCGGTCAAGGCAAAAAAACAAAAAAACAAAAAAACATAATACTGAGAAATATGCTCTTTCATTTAACAGGCATTGAATTCCTTCTATGTTTCAGAAACTATGAAATGTTGAATACAATAGTAAGACATATCCATTGAGTTTAGAGCTCCTAGTTCATAAATATTCATACCAGGTAGAATTTTTTTAAATGTATTTATTTATTTACACATATACTTATTTATTCCATGGAAGATTTGATGTAATAGACATACACACATACATACTTCTACAAAAGTAAAAGTACATTACTGAGACAGTCAAATAGAAAGAAAAATATTGTCAGTGAAATAATTAGAAATAAAACTAGGGATACAGTTGCACCAAGAATCATATATCATTTGGGTCCACGAAGTTTCAGTTACTTGAGATAGTCAGAAAAAGTGGTCTGTAAGCTTCTCCTGGGTCAAAACAAAGAGGAAAGCAGAGTCATATACAAGATTAAATTTCTCAAAATAAAAACACTTATTTCAACAATGTCATCTGTAGTCACCATTTATTGGGCACTTATATTTCTCAGTTGAGGCTCCCAACAAAGTCAAAAAACAAATAGAAGGACAGAAAGGTTAAATAACTTGCTCAAGGATCCGCATCTAGTAAATGGTGGAACTGAGGTCAGAGGTTAAGATTGTTGAACTTCAAAGCCTAATCCCCAAGGGGTTCTCTCTCTTCTGCGGCTCCTGTGTCTCCCAACACCCCTGGGAGAAACTGGCAGGAGTCACAGTAAGGGGACATCTTAGAGGCATTTCCAAAATGCTGTGGAAACAGAACAGGAAATATTTCTGCCTGGTTTGTGAGAGGAGGCAGAGAATTTATAGAACCAGTGGCATATATGTACTTTTATATGATTTGCATGTTTTTAGAAAACATTTTACACTCGATTCCTTTCTGGTTGCCTTTTTCTAGGGCGGCTACCCCACCACCGTACGCATCATCTTTTTCTTTTCCCTAAAGGCTTAACAGTTATAGACCATAACAGTGTTGGCTATTGATATGGACTCACAAATCTCATATTGAGAAAGCAATCTACAATGCTCACAAAATATTTAGAAACATGCCGAAATGTGGTTTGCAACATGTCATGTTTCTTTAATCAATAGGCCGAGGATAAATGTGCTGTTTCAGAGCTGTTTGAAGACTGGCTATCAGTAAAATGGTATTTTATATGGGTTGTGTAAATGCTTTGTGGTGTTACTAAAATATCTTAATTGCTTTTATGAATGTATTTAATGAGTTCCATTTACCTTATGGGACTAAGTGACTCACTCCATGCAGACACTGTGCAAACCCAAAGGAACATTACTTTTTGCCTGCGGTGCAGGGTGAACCAGAAAAATCCAAATCTAACCGTTAATCGCTCTGCTCTGCGTGCGTGCGCCGTGTGTGTGCTGTGCCCACAGGAGAACTAGGCTGGGGACTGTCTGTCCGGGAGCCTCTGGTCTGGTGTCCAGGCTTAATTGAATAACAGCAGGGGCTTCAGCTGGAAGTGATGAGATGGCCAGTCACGATGGCTACAAGGTCAAGGAACAGCCTGAGAGGGAGCAACGTTTATGTCCCACAGTCCGTGGAAGATCAGTATCTGACAGTGAGTTACTGAGAGTTTCGCTTTCTGGTGGAGTGAGAGGCAGTGAAGGCAAGCTGGACACCCACTGTGCTAGAACCCTGATCGTCAGCACAGGTCAGAGCAGACGCTCTTATTTTTCTTTGAAATCTATATTTCCGTATCTTTTCCCATGATTTCATACTCCATTCATTATACTTGGGTCCAAGGAATAATAGCCTATTCTAAGGAGCACCTAACCCTGTGCCAGACACAGTACTGAGTTCTTTTGCATGCGTTATCTCATTTAGTATTCCGAACAAATCTATCAGATAGATAGTGCTATTATTTTTATTTCAGTTTTACGTGAAGAAAACAAAGGCTTGGTTATGGCCAAAGTTATGTAAATATTGACTCCAAGAGATAGAAACCGAATCCAGTACTTAGCCGCTAAGTGATCTTGTCAGTTTGTTTGGTCGATTGATTTGTGTCAAATTTTTTGAGTTATAATTTACAGATAGTAACATTCCCCCTTTTAAAAAATGTACCATTCAATGAATTTTGACAAATTTACATAATCATATAACCTTCACGTCATGCAAGATGGTAGATCAAAATATTTCTATAACATCAGTCATTTCCTTCATGTCCCTTTCTGGCCAGTGGGAATAAAATCGATTTGTCTCTGCAGTTCTGCCTTTTCCATAATATCACGATAGTGGAATAATACAGTGATAGTGGAATAATACAGTGTTAGCCTTTTGCTTCTGGATTCTTTCACATAGCATAAGGTGTTTTAGATTCATCTATATGGCATGTATCAGTAGTCTGTACCTTTTCATTGCTGAGTAGTAGTTCATTGTATGGAGGTGCCACAATTTATTTACTCATTTACCATTTAATAGAAATTTGGGTTGTTTCCAATTCTGAGTTAGTATGAATAAAGCTGCTGTTAACATTTGTGTACAAGTCTTTGGTCATTTATTGTTGCAGTAGCTCTAGAATAGCAATACAGACACTATTTCAGGAAATCGGGACCACTGAAATGAACAGGTCGTACTTGTCTTTAAGGAGTTGAAAGCAATGCTATCGCATAAACTGGCTGCAGTGTACTGAAAATACCTCCAACGTTTTACAGAATCAGCAACATCTGAACTTGTTTTTAAAAGGAACGCTGGGCACTGCTTGGTCAGATATGGGGTGCGGGGAAGGAGCAGAGAGGCCAGAGAGGCCGAGAGGACTTGGCGGGGATGGAAACTGTGAGAATCGCTGTGGCCAGAGCAGAGAAGGGTGGGGTGCGAAACGAAATCTATAAATTATCATTTCGTTAGCCTTTTCAGAGGAATGACTTTTCTGAAATTTTTTCTCTATTATATAATATTCTTCTCTTAGATTTATGTTCATTGATTATTTTCTTCTTTTTTGGTGGGGGGCGGTCAATTTATTCTCTTCCAATTGCTTGAGATTATCATTTGATTAAATTTTAAATATATCCTTTTCATCACATGTGCTTTTAAGCTCTTTACTCCTTTTAAAGGAGGTTTTGTTGTCTTATTGTCATTATCATTAAGCTCAAAATATTTTCTAATATCCGTGTTGTGATTTTTTTTGATCCATGACTTATCCATGACTTATTCACGAAATATGTTGTAAATATATGGCTTCAGTTCCAAACACTTAAGGATTTTTTGAATATCTTTGTTATTGATTTTTATCATAATTTCACTGTGATCTTATTGATATATACTCTGATTTACTTGAATATTTTGAAATTTGTTGGGAATTGTTTCATGGCCAAACGTATTAAAGTTTTTGGTAAATATTTTATGTGCATTTAAAAGTAATATCAATCCTGTTATGATTAGGAACAGTGCTCTCTGCTAATTGTGTCAAGTTTGATAACTTTGCTTCAATATCTTTTTAATCGTTATCGATCCATTTATTAGTACAGGTGGGTTAAAATCTTTTGATTTTATTGTGGATTTATCTATTTCCCTGTTAATTCTATCAAATATATATATAAGTGGAAATTGTAAACACAAATATATAAATTCATAATTTATGTTCTCATGGATTGACTCTTTTAATATTATATAATGCACCTCTTTATCTCTAAAAATGCTTCTTAAAGTCTGTTTTCTGAGAAGGTACTCTAACTACCCCTGATTCTTCTGGTTAGTGTTTGCTTGGTATAACTCTGTCCAAACTTTTACTTTTTTAAATCTTTCTTAAGTATCCTATATAAGTTGCATATAAGCTTGATAATCATGGTCTTTTAACTATGTAACTTATTAACGTTTAATATAATTACAGATACTCTCTGCAAATTTGTTACATAATTTCCCACCTCTTCGTGTTCCTCTTTCTATCTTCTCAACCTCTTTGAATTGTTAAAAATTTTCTGTTATCCCATTTTCTTCTTTACTAGCTCACAGTTTCATTATTTTTCAATTCTTTTTGTAGTCATACAAAGGTTGAAAATACGAATCTCTGATTTCTTAGAGGCAAATATAAATTAATACTTTTTTTAGATAGCGACAAACTCTTTGACTTTATCCCATCCAAATTTTTGTTTTACTTTTTTTCATTAAATTAATTTACTTTATTCAATGTAAATGCCCCAAACCATTACTTTTATTGTTTTGTACCTTAGGTACTCATTTATGTTTACACACACATTCACCCTACCCCACCCCTCAGTTCATTTTCCTTCCCATTGAAAGATTTCTTTTTTTTTTTTAAATTTAATTTAAATTTATTTATTTAATTTTTATGGAAAGATTTCTTTTAGTTCTACTTGAAGTGCAGATATACTGGCTAAAAAAATCTCAAATTTTGTTAATTAGAAAATGTCTTTATTTCATCCTTGATTTTAAATTTCGTTGAGGATAGAATTCTGTGCTGCCATCTATATTCTTTCAACCTTTCATAGATGACATTAAGTTATCTTCTGGCTTTCATTGTTTCTATTGAAAAGTCAGCTCTGTTTTATGTTTTTTAAGGTAATTTAAGAGAATATTTTAAAAGTTGTTAAATCTGTTCACATCTTTGTTATTCATTTCCCAGTCTTTATGGTCAGAGAATGTGATCTTTAAAGCATCTGTTTTTTTTTTTATTACAACTTACAAAAGTGTTCTTTGGGTGGTAATATCTGTAAATGTTTCACACACTGAAAAAGGAGTTTTAGTTTCAGGTATAAATATTGAAATATATCTATTTCAGTTGATTTATTTTTATTTATTTTATAATATGTCTATTATAAGTATTGTTCCAATTTTCTATATTTACATTCAGAGAAATATGTTAAAATCTCTAAATTATTTCATTTTCTAAAAATTTCTACTTGTATTTCTGAAAGTTTTTGCTTAAAATTTTTAGACACTCTTCTCATGAAGTTCTTGACAGCTTTACGTTTATTATGAATTGCACCACGATGTAGTTTTTTTGGGGAGTTACATTTTCTTTTTATTAAAAATTATTAGGGTGACATTGATTAATAAAATCAAATAAGCTTCAAGTGCTTAATTCAACAGTATGTCGTGTGTGTGTGTGTGTGTGTGTGTGTATACACATAGCAGTGTGTGTTCACCACCCAAAGTTAGATTTCTTTCTGTCACCAAATATTTGACCCCTTTTACCTCTATCTACCTCTCCCCTCCCCTTCTTCCCTCTGGTAACCAGTTATCCACTGTCCACATCCATGAGTCTGGACATGTTTGTCATGTTTGTTTGTTGATTTCAGTCTTATATCCCACTTGACTGATTATATCTCTTTTTATGTCTTTCATATTATTTTTAAACTTTCTCTTTCAATACAGTTCCGTGATTAACTTTTTATCACAGTTCGAGTTCAAATACTACCTTTGGCACTTATTAGCCACGTATCAACTGAACACATCAAACAACGGTTTTCTCATCTGATAAATGGAGTGTTGTGAGAAATAATGAGAAGATATGAAAATTTCTTAGCATAGAACCTGTCACATTGTAAGCACTCAGTGAAGCTCACTGATATTGTTAATTGCCTAAGTAATACTAATAGTAAATATGAAACAAACAAACAAAAAACCCCACACAACTGAATATGCTATGTCAAATAAACTTATGAAAAGCAAGGGGAAGAATTGAATCTTGTTGGGGAGGTATTGTGTTTACAATGGAAATGGAAAGAGAATAAGAAGCAGAAACCATTGAGTGGCTTAGGACAGGAGTGTCACAGCCTGCCGAAGTGATGCCGGACCAGGTACAGAGCAGTTGCTGCTTGTGTATCATCTCTCTACTCTCAGAGGCAAACTCAGTAGGTTTTATTTTTCAAGATTTTGTCCTGTCTAGAACAAGCTGAGCTTGCATGTTAAAGACAGAATAGAATGTCGAATTTTAAAAAGTTCATTTTGAACTTCGGAGCCTGTTCCAAATTTTTTAAAACAATTTCCCCTTCTGACTTTGTTTTTCCCACTGCCATTTTTCACATCTCTCTTTTCCTTATGTTGTTTTCAGAAGTTCTCAGAGCTATTGAGTTTTGGTATAGTTTTGGATTTTTTGTGTTCCCTTGAAGCTGAAATTGGAGCATAAACATGGTTATTGAGCATATAGGTTGACACCCCAACCATGAGCTGCATTATAGATTTGGGTCATTTGTTCAATCACTCACTCATTCCTTCATTCAAGAAATTGTTAATTGCTAGCTGTATGTTGGTATTTGATTGGACACGATGCAAACATGGCCTTCCCTTTGAGAGATGGTGAGAATATACTGGTAAGTTCTACAATCAATCTTCAAGTGACTCTTTCCTATTGTCCTCTTTCTTACCTATTATATATCCCATCAGGCCTTTGCTCATACTAGTTTATTTTGAACTCGACCCTGCTTTAGATGGGTCATGTGCAGACTGTATTCTAGTTCTGTTTCAGTTCTGGTGTCCAGCCATGCTCCTGCCTAGCAAAGAGCCTCCTCTGTGTGGTCCTACTAACTTGTCAAGTTAGGTTACTCTTTATTACATTCTCAACGCAAGCTGCAATTCAAATAGAGAATATTTATCCAAGTAGAAAGAATTTTACAACCCTTATAGTGGTACTTTAGCTTAAAATTATCGTTGATTCATTTGCCCCTACATAAAGTGATTCCCTTATTGCCAATAACTTCAATCTTATCAAGTACTCATTCAAAACTGTGCTTTACTCCTCATTTTATTCATCTTCATGGCTTTTTCTCAGATGATCCTTCTGAAGTACTATGTTCATGTCATTCTAGAATAACAAAATTAGAGAAATCTGAATACACTACAGCCAAAGTGGATGCTTTTGTGAATCACAGGTAAACTGACAGCTGTCTGTTCCCTCCTAAAATATATTTCTTTATATTTTTAAGCCAAAAGCCAAGCCTTGACATCAAGAGTTATTTTAGGATTAGCATCAATGCTACTCTATGCTACTCTAAGTGCCGTAGGAAGATGCTTGCTATCATAACTTTAAAGGATGTATTTAGAATATAAGAAAATGTCTAATGCTTGAATCTTCTCTGCGATTGTTGCTTTCGTGGACAATCTGGCATTGTGAGATTTAGATGGTGCTAGATTTGAATCTTATTCTTCCTGAATATTACTTGTCAGACTTTAAGAAATTATTTACTACCTGGGGCTCAGCATCCTGGTATCTAAAATGGTGGTAGTATTAATTGCTGCTGGAGGGTTTCATGTTGGTTAGATGAGATCGCGTTTTCGACACGATGCCTGACACGTAGCGTACACTCAGTTAACATGACTATCAGTATCATGACTGTTTCAAAGGGTCGATCAGATGCTCATGTTCTTTAATCTCTTTCTTCATGAACATTTTGATTTTATACGAAAAATCAGAATGTTCGTGAGTGTGGAATGAGGTAGACATCAGGCTGGCCTCATCATCAGGAGACCTGAGTTTTGGTTTGAGCGCTAACAGTAATTAGTCCCATCAGAACTGAGCATCATGTCATTTCTATTATATGCAATTTCCAAGTAAAATCTCTTATTTCTCAATCTATCTATACCGATAAGGATAGTGTTTGCATTTGTTTTTGAAGCTGTTCTACAAATGTATTTTGCTCAAGTTTTTATATCCTAATCATTTTTCTAATGTTTGCCCCTTTCTTATTGAATTCTTTGGCTTCTGAACCTAAAAATTATATTAATAAACTGCATAAATAAGTTACATGGGGAATTACACAGGCCTTTTAAAAGAGTTTGATGATATGGCATAGTCCATATTATTTTCCTTCAATTAAAACACAAAAGCTCTCAAACACGTCATGTTTGCTTTTTCTCCTGAGCAAAACTATTTTTTTCCTACCGTCATGACTTTTATTTCTTTCATTTTACTCTAAATGTAGCACATTTTTTCCCCCACTCTGCAGGACTATTTTAGATGTTATTCAGCTGGATTGAGTTTCTAAGACTAAGTACACCACTCTTTCTGCTTAGCTCACTGTCCCCTAAATCCTGATATGTCTTCAGGTTTTCTTCCTCGGTGCAATGGAACTTTCTCAAAATAATTTTAAAACCACATACCCATGGGTTTCAGGCAATCCAGGGCTTTCCCACTTTGTGAAAGCGGGGGGCTGTGTCACTCCGAGGAACATGGCTCTTTGTAGAAACTTGACCCTTAATTATTGACGATGGCCTGTTTGGCTTGAACTCACTTCTGTGCTCTGCTTGCCTGCTGTCTTTCCCCACATTGTGTCATTTTCGTTTTCAGGCCCACACCCACCTATTCGTCCTGCTCGCCAGCCATTAACTTGCCTGTCCCATACTGCTTCGCAGCTGTTATCTCGCTGCCAGGCTCAGATCTAGAAAGCCACTCTTGAATTCACCTGCCAGGCTCAGTCTGGGCCCTTGCCCAGGGTGAGGAGAAAGAACAGACAGGAATTAGATGGCCTGCCACATGCTATCAGTGGTATCAAGTGTCCCAGTGTACCCTGAAATATCAATGTGAAGCTTTTATGCCTCAAACCAATACAATTCTTTGGTCATCTGAGAGTTTGCATAATTTAATAAGTATGAGAATGTGTTCCACAATCTTGATCAAGGCATTAGAATGATATCTGCTAGATATGAGCCGTTGAATAAAAAACAAAGGCTCCTAGAAGTTACTATAATACTCTTGTGAATGCTTTGACCATTTTTAGAAAAACCTGGAAATCTGATAAATTCTACTTTAGAGGGCTGAATTGTATTTCTCTGCAGGTGTCTACAGGAAATATGTGTTCCATAAATGCAGGGTGATCTTATTCCACACACAGCGTCTTCACTTGAAATGCTCATTGTTCCCTATCTGTAAGAACTGTCATCACTCAGACACGATTCAACACCCCATCGCTTCTGTGAAGCCTCTGATCAGTAAAGCCTTAGTGTAGGATGATGAGCACTAGACTCCATCTAGAGAATCGGAGCCTTTGTCCAGGCTTTGCCACTTACCAGTTAAGTGACTTTGAGAAAGCCACTTCAGCCCTGATTCTCATTCCCTTCATGTGTATATTGGGAGTGGCATTGTCTCTGTGTCATTTGTAGGGTTGTCGTAAAGATCAAATGAGGTCATCTATTTGGTAAACTCTAATGATGGAAAAATGAATGGTAGTATTTTCTCTCTCTTGCCTTGGGATATACGATTATAGAAAAACTAAGTATAAATTGGAAAATGTGTAATGAGAGCTAATGGTGAAAACCCAGTCACAACCCCAGGAGGTAGGTAATACTTCCATTGTATAGACAAGGGAGCTGAAGCAGAAAGAGGTTAAGTAACGTATCCAAGAACACGCTGCTAGTAGGTAGTGGGGCCGGGGTTTAACCCAGTCTGTCTCCGGAGCATGGATTCTCAACCACTGACTGGTCCACTTCTCATGATGCTCTGATGGAGGGTATGTGCTTCATTCGTTTAACCTTATCTTTTCCTTTCTCTGAAATCTCCCTAAAACACACTACATCCCTCACCAGCTTCTCTGTGTCTTGTGTGAGAAGAGGCTGAACAGCAAAACTAAGTATGGTGCTATGCTAGTCTTTTCAGTAACTGCCTCTTCAGGTCCTAGAACATTCCTTCACTGTGGCAGAATGAGTCCTCCAGGCTCACATTTCCTGATCAAGGCAGGACTCTGGCTAATGTGGCTTATCTCTTTGTGGCTTGTTCCTTTTGGGCTCTGATTGGCGCTACCATTAACGGAATTCTCTGGGAGGCAGAGACTCCATGACCAAGGCTCTGAGCATGGTCTCAAGGATCAAACAGTTCTGAGAAGTCAATGTCCATTGAGTCCCTGGGCAAAGCTCTAATCCATTCCAAGGAAGGCAGCTTTTCTTATATGGCCTGTTGGCATTTTCCTGGAGTGAAAATGGAGCTTCTTCCTAACACTTGATGGGCCAGTAAGGGTAGTATAAAGGAGAAGCCTCTAGTTGCCCTGCCAGGTGGAGTGTGTGGCTGGCACACACTGTTTTCTAGGTGGTCCTCCTGTGTTTCTGGTTTTCTCTGACTTGACTTGCTACTGCTCTGTGTGCTTGCTTATTCTTCTCATCTCACCATGCCCCTACCTGTCCTCTTCCTTCCTCAGGCTCTTGTTTGGTAGCCGCCTTTCTCTTGGAGAGTTTTGCTTTCTAGAATGAATGATCTCCTTTTCTAAGACCCATCTTAGAAGGTGCTGGCCAGTTTTTGTTCGTTTGTTTGTTTTGATATCCATTTTCCAATCACCTGGGTCCAACATTCCTTGCTAAAGGACTTTCTCATCTGCCGTGGGCCAAATAGTTGCTGCTTCCAGATATAACTCAACAATTAAAGATGCGACAGCCCCCTTCCAGGCACTGCAAGTAGACAATCCACTCTCTAGGGATGGACCTGCCAGCTAGCTGAAGGAAATGTGTTTTTATGGCTGCAGAGTAGGTCGTTAGTTGTCCAGAGTGTACCAACCCTGTTCCCAAGTACGTCCGATGAGATTGTCAGCAATTATCCCAGTGCAGCTGTAGCGTATGAGGAAATGCAGCAAGACCTGGGAATCGCGTAGGGCAGTTCCTGCTACCATCACAAGCAGTACTAAAACCACATGGGTTTATTTCTTACTCATACTGCATATCCTTTGTGTTACCTGTTCATTGCAGGTAATCTGTGTGTTCTAGGTACGGTAGTCATTTGGAGACCTGCATGATGGATGGTCCATCTCAATATGATCAGAGGAGAAGACCACTTAATCACTGGCCCTTCAAACTTTTGTCTTCAAGTGACACATGTCACTTTTACTGGTATACTACTTCTTAGGTACCTTCTTGTATTAGCAGCCTTACTAAGAATTTGGAAACAATTATGTGTGAATTATTGCTGTTCAACAAGAAAAAGTTGTTTTAATTTACTCTTTAAATTTTAAGCATTGCAAGCATCACTTTGGTTCAGTAGATTACAAAAGAAAATATAAGAGAATTTTCAGAAAATAGGAAGCATTTTGCTAAACTTTTTCAGAACGTTGAATCTATTTTATATAGAATGCACATGTTTCATGTATGTAGAAAAAGGTTAAAATTCTAACTAATTTTCCTTATTTTAGTGCACTGGCTAGTAAAATGTTGAATAGAAGCAGTGATAATGGGTGTCCCTGTTCTGATTTTAATAAAAGTGCTAATTACGATGATGATTATTTTATGATGTTGGTTTTTGTAAGTTGTCTTTCAAGTTATAGCAGTTTCCTCATTTTAGTTTATTAATTTTGGCCTTAAGTAAATAGTTTTGGCTCTAAATAAATAAATTCTTTATTAAGGACTTTGATCCTAAATAAATCATAGGAATTTTTTCTTTTAAT
Source organism: Pteropus alecto (assembly GCF_000325575.1). NCBI lineage: Eukaryota > Metazoa > Chordata > Mammalia > Chiroptera > Pteropodidae > Pteropus > Pteropus alecto. The sequence continues at coordinate 5,534,830 of NW_006439191.1, read as the reverse complement.
CCATTTTCATGGCGAATTACATTTATATCTTAATTCAAGCCATTTTTGCAGTTTTGGAATAAACTCAGTTGGTCAGGAGATTTAAGCTTTTTGTATAGTTCTGGATTCCATGTGCTTATGTTTTACTCAGAAATTTTTTCTTTATATTTATCTACCAAGTGATATTGGTTTCTAATTTTTCTTTCTCATGTTTCCTATTTTATGCTTGTCTATTTATATGCATACATACATATATGTATATTTATATATCTCAAGATTATGCTAGCTTCATAAGATAAGTTGGAAAGTATTCTCTTATTCCATGTGCAAGAGTGTTTGTAAAAATTGAAATTACAGTTTTTAGAGATGTGTGGTATAACTGATTTGCACATTTATCTGGGCCCACTGTTTTTCTTGCAGGGAGAAATTTAACTGTAGACTATTTAATAAATAGAACGATTCATGTTTGTAAACATTTTTTAATCATGTTTGTAAACATTTCACAAAGTATACAGATCTTAAGTGTACAGCTTGATGAATTTTTTTCAACCGGATCCATCCCCCTGTGTAATCACCACCAGTATCAAGATACAGAAATCCCCAGTACTCCTGCAGGCTTCCTTGAACCCATTCCCAGGCGATGCTCTATTTTAAAGAGCGAGCACTGTTCTGTCACCATAGATCAGCTTTGACTGTTTGAACGTCGTATAAATCGAATCATACAGTATAGTCTTGGTGTGTCTGGCTTCTTTCACTCACTGCCATATCTGTGACGTTTCTCCATGTTTTTGCTTGTAGCAGTAGTTCGTTTGTCTTTCATTGTTTATCTCATCGCATTGCATGAATATGCTACAATTTATTTTGTATTCTGCAGTTAATGGGCATTTGGGTTGTTTCTATCCCTCTTTATTCTTGAATCGGCTTAGGTTGGAAATATTCTTAGGAATTTGTCCGATTTGTCTAAGGATTCAAGTTTAATTCTCATAAAATTCTCTACAATATTTTTTTATTTGTAATCATATTACACCTGTAGTTTATGCCTCTCTTTTCATATCTAACACTATACGTCCACTCTTTTTTTTCTTGATCAGTTATGCCAGAGGTTAATCAATTTTAATAGTAGATCTATGGATACTAAAAACTCCGGAATGGGGGTTACCTCTTCATGTTGTCCATCAACAAGAAGTCTCAAGTGCTTGAAAAACTAAGATTATTATTGTCAGCTTTTCCAAAGTAATCATGAGTATGAACTTGTTTAGGATTTTCTAACTAAAATGCCATTTTTTGTGACTTTTTCAAAACAAGAAAATCCTGATTTAAATGAGGCATGATATGTCTTTACAGTTAGAAAGAGAAACTGATGGCAACTCTTTGTGGTAGAATGAGGCCAGCATTTCTTTCCACTTTGTATGTATGCCCCTTTGCGATCTGCCTTTGTCATGCCTCCTTTGAAGATTGGGGTTTATTTCACAGCCCTTGAGTCTGCATTTGGTCATGTGACTTTTCTGGCCAACAGAACATTCACAAGTATGACATAAACAGAGGCCTGTAAAGTCCTTACACATTAGGGCTCTTTACCTTATGTTGGTGGGAACTTTTCTTCTCCTAGGACAGATCCCCATGACTGCCAAGCCAATGGCTAGATGAGAGAGTGAGGCCAAATCAGGTGGTCCAGCCCCAGCCAAACCAAGCTGCCCTAGACCAGAAGAAATACTCAGTGACTCCCCTGAAATACACGAAAAAAAGTAGCACAAGGCCACATCGGCTTTAATGAAACTTCCTGCACACGTTTTTTGGGGTACTTCTTTCTCAGGCCCCATGAGGTGGAACTGCTGGTGCCCAATTCACTTACCAGATGTGTCCTCAGGATTGACAGTGCAGAATGTAAAAGTTAAGGGATCTGTCAATCCACTATCTGCCTTTGCAAATTACAGGCGGCGCTTCTGAATGTGGAGGAGAGGAGCTAATCTTAGATTGTCTATTTTGAGTCATGACTACAAAGCAGAGTTATGTGGTAGGAGAATTCTTATCTCGAGAATGGCGACCCACAAGATACGCTGGAGCCCCACAATTAAAGGTTAAAGTTAGTCCACTGGGAATAAAGGGAAGGGAGCCGTCGAATAACGTGTTCAAATAAATATTGGTTGTGTGTTTTGTGTCAGGTTTGAATAGTTCATTTGTCTAAGTCTCTGTATCCCATATATCAATTTTTAATCATATTTTCCCAAATTCTCAGAATTCCTACCTATTGACTAGTTTTACATTAAGACATGTTTTTAATGTAAAAAGTTGCCCTTGCAAGGGTATAATAATAAGTAGAGAATAAGGTATTTTCACAAAAGGTGAAGGTTTCCTCCAGAAGCACCTCATTCTAATCGATGTATAAAAGGGTTGTGGTTTTCAGATCTCTCATGGAAGAGAAATTAAAGAAAATCTGAGAGAGGACGCTTTGGGTTTGTCTCCGGCAGCATTACTAACAGGAAACACCATACAAATGTTTCTCTCATTTCTAAATATTTCTCTGTATGTGATAACTTATAAAAAACAAAACCACAATTGCCTAGTTGTTTCCCAAATGAGTTTTCCATTTTTAAGATAAAAAGAGAATGTTCAGTTGATTTTAAACCTCTCGTCTAGGATGAGATATCCCAAATGCTAGAAAAAAGAGTTTTAGATGTAATAGAAACTAATTGAATTGACATCAAACATGCATTCAGAAATACATATTCGTATCTGATCAGACAGCTAAAAAGTCAGCAATTCTGTTGCTTCTGTAGTGTAATTAAAATCCCCGATCACCCAAATGCAACCTTTTTAGATATATCAGATGTTTTTTGTAATTTAGAGAAGCATTAGTATTTACAAGAGGGTGTCCTGGGCTAAAGAATGCAGTCACACCTGAATGATCAAAAAAAACTTTCATTCATGGACCAAGCTGTTAGGTTATCAATGTTTGTGTCCCAGAAAAGAGAAAAGGCTCTGGAAATTGTTGTTAGTAATAGTGGCAGATGATTTTGATTACAGGATTAAGTGGATGGAGGTTCAGGGCAGCAGAGAGGGGAGGGGCAAAGGGGATTATAGGATCAGGTATACTGCTACTTTAAAATTATGCATGCCTGGCCATTCCAGGTCCCTCCCCCAGCTTGAGGCACCTGCTGAAAGCTTGGGGAGCTCAGTTCCAGGAGGGCCACCAAGCCGACCGCAGTGTTTCAGGTAACCAGGTGTGTGCTGTGCAGAATCCCGTAGTCGGACGGCCAAGTCTTCTTTGCAGCGTTCCTGCTGTTGTGGCCTATTTGCTCAAAGTAACCAGGGGTTACTGCAGCGTTGCCAGGCAACGAGGGACAGCGGTCCTGTGAAGAGCCATTTGTCACACTGAGGGGACTGGTCGAAATGCAATAAAGAAATGGTAACTCAGCTTATTTATCAATGCAATTACTTACACAGTATTACGGGTCCATATTTAACCCACAGCTACGTAGGCACATGAGGAAACAGGAACATAAACGTTTGCTAAATACTAAGGCATAGGATAGACAGATGGCGTTGGGTTTCTAAGCAGCTTTACCCTGGGCTTAAAGTTGCTGCACATGCTGGGCTAAGGGGGAAAGGCCCAAAGTGCTTTGCCAGCTCGCTTTCGGACATCTGCAAGTGAGCTCTGTGTTATGCCATACGGTGCGCGTGTAAAGAAAATCTACACAATTCTTTACCTTGCTAAGCAGAGTAGATAGTGCTAATTCTCTGGAGTCACAATCTGAACTTACTGTGCTGAGATAGATTAATGAAAAGAGAGGCATATGTATATGTTATAAAACGGGTGGTCCTGTGGACTTTTAAAGTGCTTGATTTGCTCAATAACATGCAGATATTTGCCCAAAGAATGAGCGTTTTACTCCAGACATTGTACTTCGCAATTTTCTTTTTTTTTTTTTTTTAAGTTCTGTAGTAGTTCTGGTCAGGGGCTCTAAGTCCTCCTGCTTAGGGTGCTTTTCCTTCACACTCTGTTTCTGATTCCCAGATACCAGCTGCTACTCATGTGTTCGCCTTTGCCGAGAACGTCTCTGGTATTACCTCCGTGTGAGAACGTGTCCGCAGTTTCCCGAGAACGGAGTGTCTCAGCGTTACCTAACACTCCCTGCTTGCACGTGTTGCCGGCCGGCGGCCTTGGCCGTATTATTTATTTAGGAACGCTTTATCAGGAGGAGAATGCTCTTTGGTAAACATGAATGGCCCGGCTCTGTCACTGGGGTTTGGCTTCTTGTTCCACGTCACCGAAACAGTGATCTTCGCCTATTTTGCTTCCATCTCCTTGGCCGACTCGCAGGGCCTTTTCCCACGGCTGGAGAACGTGGGAGCTTTCAAGACTGTGTCAGCCGTGCCAATCCAAGCAACGTGCGGGCTCCCAGCCCGGAGCACTTTTTGCCATAGCTCTGCAGCTGCCGAGAGTGTTCAGTTCTGCAGCCAGAGGGTTTGCATTCAGGATTGCCCACACAGGTCTTCACCTGCGACTTACGTCACCCTTTTGTCTGCAGGCCTCGGGAGCTGCGTCCCCGCAGACGGGCGTGACCTGCGTCCCAACTCCCCCGGCAATGCTACGAGTTTTATTTTCAGAAATCACAAGAGTTGCTTTTCTTCTCCTCCTTCTCCAAGGCTGGCCGCATCATTTACTTTAGCCGTGTGGTTGAAACCCGAGCAAGAAGGTGTAATGTAAGTAGAGGAGGGAGTGTAAGTTTTCCTCGGGTCCTCCAAAGTCAGTCGTCCTGAAGGCTACTGCAGCTCGCATTCCAGACTAGACACGGAAGGGAGCACTTTGGAATTCACGCAATTGAAGAGCAAGTCCTACGTTAGCCTTTCCTAGTCAAGCTTCTATTCCAAATGCACTTTCCTAAATTTAGTTTTGTTCTCCTTGCCATGAATGAAATGAGCCCTCAGCACAGAATGTGCTGAAATGGTTTCATTGCAGGCGGTCGTGTTTCCACCTGTCTCATGAATTTCCCGTAGTTGAGCTCAACCTTTGTCTTAGCCAGCAGAAGCCAACCAGGCTCAGTGAGCTTTAAGGCATGAGGATGAGTAATAGAAATAACGGATATTTTCAAAGTCTTGGTCTTGGTTTGTACAAATAACCTCCCCCTACTAGAGTATACACTTTTCATCAGGCAGGTAACTCTTAAGGACGTAGGACTGTCTTTTATTCATCCTTATTTCCCCAAGAAGAGTTGTTTATTTGAGTCGTGGAAAATGCCCAATGATATGAGTTGGATAAATGAATAACCCTCCATCTTTGAAAAGATGTAGCTTTTGGCTCTTTACTTTGTAGTGTTTTCATGTGTTAGGAACTCTATAGAGAAGCATGACAGAGTCTCAAAAGCTTTTAATCCAGTCATCTCAGTAGGCCTTCAGTGAGTTTAGAATGGAGCTTTCCTAACACCATTTTTGCCAGTTTATATAACCACCTGTTTTTCATTCTGTGATAGTCCTTAAAGCTGTTGTCTAATGTGTCTAGAGCCAATCTGGAACTTGGAATAAGTAGGACAGTTTGGAGGCACTTTTTTTTTTTTTTTTGCTTATTTTTTCTCTTCCTGCAGAGCTTTTGGCTTGTCCCCATGTGACGTTTTCTTTGTGTGAGAGTGTTTTCCAAATATATAAAAACTTATGGAACAAACCAGAAAAGTCTTATAATCTCATAAGCAAATAGGACTTAAATGTCTTTGGTGTTTAGTTTTAATCTGCCAAGTGAGAGTTGGCGTATTTTCATTTTTTAAAAATGGAGTGAAAATTATCACAAGTCATTATTTCTATTTCTGTGTCTCTCCTAAAAGAAAACCCTGTTTTCTTACTGTTTGAAATGTCAGTAAATCCAGCCTACTCTGTTTATGTAATTAGCGTACAAAGAGTCTTAAAAAAACTATCTCTTGACAAAAAAGACTAGGACAAGATATTTTTTCCAAGTTTTTTTCCAACGGATGTGTCTCTACCAAATTCATCTATTAGCATTATTTTGTATAAGACGGGTATTTGTTGAGGCAGTAGCACATGGTTTACAGTTTTGAAAGTTCCATGCATCAAGGTCGTTTCCATTCTCAAAACTGAAATACCTATGGGAATTGGGGAAATTTCGGGGTGTTTGCTCTAGATAAGTAAAACAAACAAAACATGGATTATCCAATTATTGTTTATCCAGGAGCAGAATAAATCCAGTTCCTAAATATTTTGCTACCTGCCTTCCTCTCACATTCATTATCTACCAAAGCTAGTATGTTTACAAGCAAACAAAATAGCAAGGAAGATAATCAATAACATATTAAGAAATGCATTTTCAGTAAGCTTGGGGAAATAAGCCTGCATTTGGTAAATACATTCCTGAGTAATGGTCAAACGCTAACTTGTAGATTGAAATTCAAGAAAAATGAATAGAGGCAAATTTTTCTTAGATTGTTTAAGACCTGGAGTCAGGAAATAAAGAGAAACTTATTCCAGTGATTTAGAAATATCCACCTGCTAAAGAGTTAAAAAAAATCATAGAATTTTTATAAAACCTTATTTCTCTTTTATACAGAACCTTTATGGTAACTAAACCTATTTGCCTAAAATATATACTTTCTCAACTTTTTCACCAAATATATGTACAAAATACACTAAAATAATGGCAGTAAAACAGTGACTATTAAGTGTTCTCCAACCTTATGCTTACCTCTCAACTCAGGGAAAAAAAGTGAGAAGGGATAATTTGTGAAAAAAAGTACTATTTAAAGAAACTTTTTAAACATCTTTAGCAATAAGTCTTGGTTGACCCAACCTTACGTTTGCCTCTTTGATGCTTCCTACTCGGTTTGATCACTAACTCTTCAGTTTTCAACAGTCTGCAATATACCAGCTATGCTTCTATCATTGGAAAGCTCATGAACTAATGGGAAGACAGAGCACTTGGTGTTATTAGCCAAGCAGCATGATGTGTTAAGTGAGCACAAAGGATGATGCCTTCAGCAACTTTGAGCAGGGGAGAGTTCCAGGGTCAGGCATAATAACCATGGAGATATCTGGGCTGAGTAGAAGGGACCCCAGGGAAGAAAGGGACTCAGACTCCTCCAGTACCTGCTGGCTTTCTCCTCCCTGAGATGTACCAACTTCTTGAGTTCTTGTCCCCAAGATACAGGCTGATGACTATCTTCAATAGCTAGTTGTTTGGGGGAGATGTTGGTGGCTATTGTCAGTGATATTTATTTAAAGATCAGATTTTGGGGAATAATCCACTCAAGGCTACTAGCAAGCACTTATAATATTCTTTCTGCTAAAAAGTTGAATTGCTGGTCCAAAAAGTGGTAGAAAAGCATGGGGCTTAAGTTCATATCTGTTTCTGCTCAGTGGACAGAGAATGGCCAGGAATGTACAATGATATAAAATGAAATTTATATTGAAGATAAGTTAATATAGAACATAAAAATATAAAAAATGTCAATATCATATGCCTATTTACAGGAATGGGAAAAGAATACTGTGATTAGGAAAGAAGTGATTTTTTTACAGATAATTTGATAACTGGCCTGACACAGGACTGAGCAATTTTAAAATTCTGTCTTATCAAAATATTATTTCACTGTGTTCTTAGATGACTGGATGATCTTTCATCCAAGATTGTGAACATTATCTCAGTGCCTCACTTGGGCCATGTGGTCAGGGTGAGCTCACCAGGCATCTGGCCAGCGATGAGGAAGGAAAGACTAGAGTGATCCATTCTCTGTTTCACTACGAGAATTCATCAGAACAGTTTAGAGCCTACTGTGGACACTAAATTCTCTTTACGTTAAAAAAAAAAAAAAAAAGAAGAAGAAAGAAGTCTTTGCACTGGTGACTCAGTGCCCAGGATGTGTATCGTGCTGCTTCCTATAAAAGAAATAGCAGAGGAATTAATGAGCCAATCGGTTAAATGTTAGTTTTGCAGGATGATTCAGCCGCTTTACTTTCCACCGCGGATGTCTAATAAAGGGTGCTGAGGTTCTGGGGAATACATTATAAATAAAATTTCTATTTTTTTTATTTGAATAAAAGGCTTTCTTAATTGGAATAAAGGTTGCTCTGAATCTAATGACACTCAGGCACTTATTCATAGTGCACCTTTTTGAGTGGAGTTGGTGTCAGTTATACTCACCTAGCTACACAGTACCTTAGTGTGTCTTCTGGGTGGATGCTGACCTTGTCTCTTTTCTGTTTGCTTCCTAAGGTGTATTATAGAAAAGACGGTGGATGGGCAGATTGTGTTCAAACTCACAGTGTCTGAGAAAGAGACCATGTTTTATTATCACACAGTAAATGGTTTGCAGCCTCCAATAAAAGTAATGACACTGGGGAGAATTCTCGTGAAGAAATGGATTCATCTTAGTGTGCAGGTGAGTAAAATAAAAAATATTTAACATTTGGTTAAACACATGATCTGTCTTCCTTTCTTTCCTTTAAATGACATCTTTCCACAAGATCTGAAGCAGTGTCTTTTGAAATTTTAAGTACATGTAAAAGACAACTAAAAAAAACCAACATTCAAATGACCTAATGATGCATTTCTTGATAAACTAGCATTTCTACCCCACCCCTCCCGTCCGCCTCCTCCCAAATTGCTGTGAAAACTCTCACAGAAGCTCAGGAAGTGCTATCTGGAGTAATATCCTCAGGAGTTGTTTTTGTTTTATTTTGTTAGTATATTTTATTTTGTTCAGAAATGTGCGAGGGCTCCTTTGGTGTGTGGAACTAATTTTACTAGTCATGGCAGTGTTAAAACCCCTGCCTGGTTTTTACAGCTGTCTTTTGCAGATAGCATCTGATGATGTGAATAAAATTTGGCTGTTGCATTAAAATGCTGACCTTAGAACTAATGAACTTTACACATCAGACAGTCAAAAGGTGTTATGTTATTACTTTAGTTGTCAACCACAGTTTGTATTAACCTTAGAAGCTGCTAAAGGCTGAGACAACTGTGAGAAGTCTGGCATTTTATAGTTCCTAGGAACAGACACAGTTTATCTTTTTGTTTCTTCAGGGCACTGGAATGGCCCCGCGTAGCCACTAGTCACCCTTGCCTTTCATTCAAGAGGAACCGTGTCTGCCGTTCCCAGTACATGCTCTCATAGGGACATCCAAACAGCGGGCATGCAAACCCCATTTGCACTAGATGACATTGCACCCTCATTCACTTTATGAAAATAACCTTTGATTTCTCATCCCTCCCCGAAGCAGGTGATGAGTAGGCTTCCTTAGAGGGTCTTGAGGATTGTTACTTGGGTTTTAAAATCTGTTTCAGCATAGAAATTGTTCTTGATTTAAATATGCTTAATACTTAATGTTTGTTTTGCCTGAGTATAACTGAAATTCTGCCATGTATTTGCATAGCAGTGCATGAAAAGCCTTAGGGAGAACATTAAATATAGAGAGGTCACAACGATTGATTTCTATAGGAAGGAATTGGCAAAGTGGTGTTCAGCTGGTGTGTTTTGTCTTATCTGCCCAGCTTTTAGTTAGGATGAGTTTAGCAAATGCGCCTGGCAGGGAGTAGCACTTCCATGCCACCAGGCTTGAAAGGGCCTACAGAAGGATAGTCATGTCTGATGTTGGGCCCTGTCTGTAGCACAGGATGGGTTTGGTCTGTCACAGCGCCCACCTCTCGTTTGTTCAGTGGTTAGCAGAGAGGGGCCTAATTCGTTCTGTATCTTGAAGCTGTCCGCTCCACCCTCTGACCAGTGCAACAGAATGGGGGTTCTCACGTTACAAATGTGAAAATAGAAACCGCCAAAGAAAGGGAATCTGCAGGAGCTGTCGAATAGATATATTCGTTGCATATTTTTGTATCAACAATGACCAAAAAAATTCATTTTACTTGCCTTTATTTTGCCTTATCTGTGAAACTGTGCCATGTTTGGCAGGCAGTGATACAGAGTAAGCTTTACAGAGAAAGTTTAAAATCAAAACGTGAAGAGGTAGCCATGACTGAATTACTTTCCCAGGAGTAAAGCATTCTTAGACTGTCTTTTGAAATCAGCATTATCTTTCAGTACATGTCAAACATGAGTCCTTTCCCAGGTTAGGTGAAATTTCATTATAAATCTTTAAATCTTCTTTCAAGAAAAGGTTAAAGTACTTATGATTTAATGAGACTGCTTTATTTCATAACTGGCTACCAAGAGAAAACTTGTTCCTTCCAATTTGTACACTTCTTTTATTTATTTTTAAATAAGTTTCTTCCCGCTATTCTACATTTTACATTAAAATTACAGAGCTAAATATTCATAAAACATTAAGGAAAAAATCATGCAAATTGGTCATTCACTCATCTGTCATTTATCGATAGATTCGGGGGGTGCCCAGCATTATGAAAATCTATATCTATTCAAATAAAAATGAGAAAGCAATTATTTACTCTAAATTGGAGATCTGCGTAGAGTTTCCTTACTGGACACCGTCTGAATACATTTAAGATATTATGAAATGTTTAATAATTGACAGCATAGCCGTTTAATAAGGAATGTGCTCATTCCTGAACAGTTGTTATAAAAAGTGGGAAGGACAGAGTAGGGTAGGGAAATCTGACACTGGTCACTCTACTGCATAGTCAACAAATTCACTGGACTCAGTGTCCTTACTCGTATACTAAGAGGATTGAACGGGATAAGTAAAACAAGACTTCCTTGAATTCTACATTAAAAAGTGAGTGGACTGCAGAGTGAGGCACCAGTTATCAAAGCATGGAAAGCTGTTGAGTTGTGTAGTGTCGTCTGGGTTGTTAGCGACAGAGTTAGCTGCTCGGCTGACATCAGGCTTGTGCTTTTTTCTGCTTCTCCATGCTGTCTAGTATTTACATAGAATCATTTTTTGGTAGATTTTATGACCAAGATGTGAGCAAATGCAGCTTGTAACTGTTTCACTGCAAAGAATATATTTTAATATAAAATGCAACTCGCTGTTGCATTTTTATGCAGTGTATCCAAATTCTGTTTGATTTGGGGATTAGAGACTTCCATCATTGCCAGGCATATGAGAAAGAACACATAAATGATAGTCTGTAATTAATGTGTATGCATATTTTTACTTCCCCAATATGGCCATAAATTAATTAATTTACATGGTGTGTGTGTGTGTGTGTGTGTGTGTGTGTAAAATAAAACATACATCTTGATTCATGGAATTGGATCAGAAACCAGGATTTAACTTACAAAGGCATGGCGACATATAATTAACAGATCTGACCTTATATGTTGCCTCAGATAGTCCACTCAGTATCAGCTTTCTATCGAAAGAATTCTGCAGATAGAATTCTAATTTCCCAAATTCAGAAAAAAATAAATGATTTTTAAATAATTAAATCACTGGGCAAAAAAAATAAAAAACTAAAAAAGATGCCAGGAAGAGCTAGGTGTACCAAACACTGGGGGTCTAATTTCCTAAACAGAAATGTCCGTTGTTACAGTGATGGACCTAATAGCTTTTATTCAAGAACTAGTATTGTGAAGCTTCAACCTGTTGGAATAGGATTAGTTTTTAAATTAATAATCATTCAAGGACTTGAATCTGCCACGACTGCCAATTTAAATTTCACTTTGGGGTTTAATATATTGGCTATTTCAAATTATATCAAGCTGAAAGTCATTGTCGTATTTTTTTGTACTAAAACTGGAAAAAATCAATTCAGTCTTTTTATTATCAAACAGGGAACAGTGATAGCATTAGCAGATTTTTTAAGCTTAGTTTCCATATTGAATTAGCACATGCTACACTTAATGTAAGAGTTCTCTTTTGATTTTTTTAAAATTTTCGTAATGCCTAAAAGGATTTTATTTGAGCTCTTTGTTTTTATTTGAGCTCTTTGTTACGGATTGGTAGATAAAAAGACCTAGAAGGATTGTATATCATTTAAAAGTAAAATCTCAGAGTTTCCTGTGGAAATACTGTTTTCCTTTAAGCAGTCCCACACATTTTATAGGAAAAATAACATCAAAGAATCATTAGTATAAGACCCCTATAGTAGTTATGCTGAAATACGGTAAAACAATTACTAACATTTGAAGCTGATGAAATCCTATAACTATGGACGCAAGAAATGATTGAGTCATGCGTTCACATTATCTATGCTATTTTGAAAGCTCCTTGATAGAGTGACAATTCAAAAGCCACAAATGACCCTAGCTACAATAATGTAAAAAAGAACAGTTCTAATCTGATACAATGAAGGAAAAAAATACATGGGTAAATAAAGTTTTAGGGATCGATAGATAAAGGAGTTTCATAATCATAGTTTGTTCATGAAATATGTTCTTTTGATTTATGTATTCAATCTGAAAAAGAGAAATTATTGATAGTCTTGGAGAAAAAGAAAATGCAATTTAATCTACAGTCGTTAGAATAGATAAAGCAAGTCTCTCAATCTCTGGAGTATATGCCCATGTGCACACTTAATCAAGATATTACCGTGTCTCTATTGATTGAGGGAACATAAAACATCCATGCAGCCTTCAGTAAGCTCTGTGTCCTGGGATTCTCACGGGAGCACCATCTCAGCCCTCACTTCAAGAAAATCTCAACCCATATTCTTTCTTTAATAATTTTCTTGCTTTTAACTGTATTTATATGTGTCTGTATGTGTTAAACATTGTTTATTTGTGCAAAGCCTTCTGTTCGTATCCAGCCAATTGAATATCACCCGTTACTTGAATAGTTTTGATTAATCAAAACTAAGTAAAGATCAATAGAATTTAACGAAGCCTTTTCAGAATAATCAGTTAAAAATAGTGATGATAATAGCTGCCATTATTGAGCACTGATTATATGTACTGTATTAAATGTAGTACATGCTAAATTTTCAAATGGTTTGTGTTATCTCCATTATAGAGATGAGAAAAACGAGCCTCAGGGAGGTTAAATTACATGCCTGAATTTACGGTCACACGTTTCTCTGAGCATTAACTGAAAAAAATAAAGTTTCAGTGAACCTAGGTCACTGAAAGATCTAAGGAGTAATTTATTTTTAAAATTCTCCATCTTCTCAAAAAAGGAAAAAAAAATTTGTAAATATGCATTAATTTTTGTACATGTTTGTATAAAGTTGTAATGTAAATATTTAAAATTACTCATATTGATATAATTTGTACAAATAATTTAAATCAATATATTTTGCAACTCTATCCCTCATTGATAGAAGTGGTTTAAATACACAACAGAACGTAATTTTATGTAAAGTTCTGCTCAGTATCTCTAAAGTCTGTGGCAGTCTGTAAAGACTGTAGTGAATTAAAGGAAGAATATCCTGCTTAGCCCATCCCGGACACCTGGTCCACGCAGTAGAGAACCAACCCTCGCTGTGGTGCAAGGGCCATAGGAAGTGGGGATTCTTCCCATTTGATTATACAGACAGTTAAAACTATCCAAGTAAAAATTATTCTTTGCACATGAATTTAAAATAGAACATTTAGTCAGAAAGCAAGGCCTTAATTTTTGACATTTTACTTAAAAATGGTGAAACTCTAGGAAAGTTATGTAACTCCTAGAAATGTTAGCTACCCATTACAAATTGGATTGCTAAATTACTCTCACTGCCCAAGTGAGATATGTCTGTTTTGAACTGCAGTGATAATAGCAGATATGCTGGGAAGTGGTCCGCCTATGAGAGCTGTTTGAGAATTAAAATCAAAGGCCCTGTTGATGGAAGAAAGGTGAAGGTTAAGGCAAAAGGACTTGTTGGCAAACCGCAGATTTCTGGATTGGATATTTATGTGGATAATGGTTTCATTTGCCCAAACAAAAACATTGGAAAAGAATCAGAATTTTGATATTCAGTACATATGAGCTAGACTTCAGCTAAGGGCAATAATTTCTAACCGAAGAAATTATTAGCATTGTTAATAAACTTTTTAAAGAAATATTCTAATGCCCATTCTCCATTGTGCATTATTGGTCTGGGTGGAGCCCAAACCTTCTTCCTTCCTTCCTGCCTTCATGAATTAAAAAGTGTGTAACAAAATAAAATAATCAGAACTCAAGACAGGAAGTGATCAACTTCTGTTCAGATATGTCAGGAAGGGTGCATAAAGAAGGTAGGATGTTAGTTAACTCTTGAAGGTTGGTTATGTTTTTAATAGGTGGACAAAGGAGGAAGGAAACAGGTGAACAGTGCCTGAGCGATGAAAATAGCAAAATGTGTCAGTAAAAGGAGGGATCTGAGATTTTTAGAAAGATATATATTGCGTTAAATGGAAAAGGCTGAAAAAGTGGACTAGAGGTTTACGTAGCATTATGAACTTGTCTGTTTTTTCCCTCTCGGATAACACATTTTACCTGCTCCTAATCCAGTCTACATGGAAACTGTTATAAACCACTACTACGTACACATGTATATATGTACATCAAAAGAAAAGTTTCGTTTAGCTAATGTGTGCAAAAAGGTCATCATACATCATATTACAGTATTTACCTTTTACAAGTCTGAATGTTATCAGTGTAATATTTCAAACGAAAGTTTTAAGTTCAGTAAGACCTTTTCTGGTAAACACCTCAAATTAAGATGTAAAGCAAGCCATGAATAAATGAATATTTCAACTTAGAAACTGCTATTTGAGGAATGTAGCAAATTTTCCTATTAGAAAATGGCTGATCCTCAGCCAGTAGATATAAAATGTGCAATATATGCAAAAGAAAATTATATGTAAATATTGTAATGCATTTACTACATATGCTACTAAAATTGAAAATTGCTATAAAAAGAAGAAATTTTCAACATCTACTTATTTGTTTCAATAATCTCCAGTCTTGGAAATGCCAGTCTGGTAATTCATTCAAATTTGTCATGGTTAAAATTTGATGATAATGCTTTTTAAAACTTATATTAGCTAATGGAACTGTATTTACATTATATCACTTTCATCTAAAAGCCAACTATTATAAGACAGATAATATTTTTTTGAGGGTGGGCATTTTCATGCCTATGGGGCTAACTGATGCCTTTAGATTTACATGAACAATTCTCACTAAACTCAGAAAAACCAGTGTGTGTGTAACCTAAGGCAGGCATTGGCCTGTGGTATGTTATCACTGGGTAATGGAATGGAGAATATGACTTTATTCAGACATGGACTTGAATAGCTTTATTTTCTCATACTGTTTCCTTTGATGTTTCTCTAAAAGGTAACATTCAAAAATATTTCAAGCAGTTGTATTGTTCTGGAAGCATAATAAGGGCATATGGTCCAGATACCAATTTAGTTATCTAAAATCCAAAAAAAAGAATAGTTACAATTTTTTTTTAAATGAAGGGAACTTTTCCAAGATTGGAAGAACTTAATAAGTTTGCTTATCTTCCAATTACCTAACTACAGTGGAGAAAAAGTACTGATATTCATAAGTTATGTATATATAATTGTATATGTATATATGTAATAAGTGTTTACATCAGAAAACAATTTTATTCTGCTTTCTAAAGATTACATGAAGTAATCCCTGAAAAACAAAATGATCCGTATTGTAGAAGGAGAAAAAAATAATTGGATCATTTTTGTTTATGCATAGTGTTTCATGGTTCTCAATCTGGAGAAGAAAGTTGGGAAGAGACAAAGCATTTGAGTTTTGGGAGGAGCAGGGTGTGGCAGACAGAACCCAGCACCGAAGGAAGAGATTCCACCTATGCCAGTTTTACCATGGCTGGTTTGACCAAAAAAGTTTACATTGTGGACATACAGTACATAATTTTAAATTGTTCATTTTCTGGGATGCAAATCCCCTGTGTTATTTTAATTATTTGACCCAAATCTGTTACGTGTAGCCATTTTGAGGGTTTTGACACTTTAGGGAATTAATAGAAAGGAGTTGAGTTAATATTTGAGTTGAATAGAAGGTAGATAGAAAACAAAAACAGGAATGAGTGGCAAAATAGATGAATTCTGAGGGAATACACACTGGGACAAATGGTGACCATTATAATTTAATCCCTTAAAATACTAGCGGCAGTCGCAGGTAGAGAGAGCATCTCAAAGTGTGTGAGAAGAGGCTTTTACAAATATTAAAGAGAAGAAAGACCCCAGAAATTTTAAAAACTTGGGAACAATAGCTTGGATGAGTATAATATAGATAGTACTTATTTATTTTTAATTAATTTTAGGTGATCGTAGATTCACAGGCACTTGTAAGAAATAATACTGAGAGATCCCATGTATTATTTACCCATCTGCCTCAATAACATCTTGAAAAACTAGAATATGAAAGCTCAAGCAGTATGTTGACAATCCACCATTTTATTTAGATTTGCAGTGTGCGTGTGTGTGTGTGTCTCCATACCATTTTATCACATGTCTAGATTTGTGTATCCGTCATAGTGAAGATAAGTAACAGTTCCATCACTGAGGTCACTCTGTGTTGCCCTGTTATAACCACAGTAGAATGCTCTGCCCAGGATATGTGGGTGGAGATAAGAAAGCCGAGGGGACTTACTGCCATGTTGTCCCTCCAATTCTGAGATCCCTAAGTTTCTTGCCTCCTCCTTCCCACCTTGTTGAGAGAGGACCTTGGAGGAATAGGGCCACTCCATCTTCGTCAAAACCAGAAGTCACAGCTTAAAAATAGGACCTTGCCTATCATTTTTTAATGCTTGTTTTTGTAAACTCTTCATTATGTTTAAAGCATATTGGCTAAAATGGAGAGAAGTGAGGAAGAGTTCTTCAAAAAATCAGTTGGATCTAGGAAAAAGAGGAGGGAAGAGATAACACTGGTTAGATATTGTGAAGTTAATTCTGACAAGGCTAGACATGGTCTCATTTCCACATGAAAATCTGGCATAAATCACAGCAGCGTTCAGGTGCACTGACTAATTATAAAGTGCGTATGAGAAACCTATGCATGATTGTAGATTCTCTTAACATTTTTCAAGAACTGTTTTGTCACAATTATAGGCAAAGTAGGTCGAAATTGTTTCTGAACCGAATATCACACTGGATCTCTGTAGAATAACAACATAAGCCAACAAGGTGGGTCCTTTTTTGCCTGTGACTATTTCAACTGCTGCTGCTGGCAGAGAGCCATGCCTTTCATGTGGGCAAGTAGAAGATTAATTCTCAATTAGAAATATAGGCTTGATGCAAGGGCAACATTTAACTTGGCATCAGTGTGTCAGTATTTCAGCTAATTTACAGGAGCATGAACACTTCAGGGGAAAGAGAAATTGCTAATGTTTCATATTAAACATGAGGATGAAGCTAGGGGAGATAATGCAATTTGTACTTGTCTACATTTTGTTTCAATGAATTTTGGCAAGTATGTCTTTTTGAAGTAACTTTTGATGTTGAAAAGATACTTGCAAACTCTCCAGACTTGTCTCTTTCCATGTGACAATTACCATCACCCTGGTTTACATCTGATTTGTGTGTGGAGGAGTCACTATAATACAAAAGCAGTTGTCATTATTTGCAGATCTCATGACTAGGAGTTTCTTGCGTTACTATATGTAGTTTGATGTTCATTTGTACCATGTGTAAGTGGTTCATGTAGTGATTTAAATAATAAGCAACGCCTGATCATGTTTAAAAAAATTAGCAAGGATAAATTCTTCTATTAGTGAAAGCTTATCCACATTAGCATCTATAATTATGAGCTGTTGTTAATTTTTGTTGCCTCCGATTAGATATACTGTCCTAAATCATTAACACTCGTGCAACTGGGAATTAATGATAGATGACTTTTTAAATGTACAGTGGAAGTTTCCATGGAAAACTTATACAATAAATACACATTTTAGATACTATTTCAAACAGAACCATAGAAAATTCATGTGGGATTTCAGATTTAGCTTAAACAAAAATATATTAGGTTTGCTCGTTGAGCCACACATTAAAAACCAAAGCCATATCTCTTTGCAGGTGGTCTTTGATTCAAGGCTTCCTTGCACTCTGACTCACATTTGTATGGCTTTCTGTTTCCTTAAGTCACTTTCTATTATGAACTTTTGATATATTTCTTAAACTGGTGCCATCTCATGCCTTTGTATAACAAGTGATAAAGTACTGTTACAGTTTTTGGATTTTGAGAAATCCAGTCTACTAGTGAATATGTATATATCAGTGGAATAGTCAAAAACAGAATAAATGAAATGCCTTAAAATTATCCCAAGTTTTGATTTTGTTTGTGCTCATTTTTGTTAGTGTACGTAACATTCTCAGATAAGTTAATTGCTTTGGGGCAGGAATTCATAGTCTCAGCACTATTGGCACTGTAGATGGGATCATTCCCTGAGCAGGGGCTGTCCTCTGCCCCCAGAGAAGATGTTTAGCAGCGTCCTTGGCCTCAACAGATAGATAAAAGTAGCAGACCTCCCACACCTTCATCTCCCTCCATCCCAGTGACAATTCATTTATTGAGAAAAACTGCTTTGAAGTTTCATCCTTAGTTGTTTTATTTCTTTATAATTTGTACAGTATTTTTTTTTTATTTTGAGAGGTAGAAGTTGTAATGCCACACCTGCACAGAAAAGGCTGGGATTTAAGGTTAACCATACTTAAATGAGAGTTTATCAAAGCATAAAGCAAAAGTAGGAACAAAAATGAAATTCTAAAATGGCTTATGCAATTTCTAAGGATGGCTAATAATTCTGAGTTGGTGATAGGTTACATTTTGACTCAAAAGGTGATATGACTTAAAATTAATTATTAAAAATTTCTATTCAAAGTGCATAGAATTGTTAGCATCAGAAATATTATGCTCAAGAGTGAAAGAGTCTCAGCTATTCAAATATAATAGAATTTTAGTAAATAGTTGATTTAAAAAGAACAACCTTGCAAAAGTCTCCAGGGTGCTTTGCAGGTGGCATAGTGTTTTGATGTAAGATTAGATAGTTTGTGTTAAAATGTCTGAACCAGTTATTAGAGCTTTAATTTGAAGCTCTAAGCCATTTGCCAAATTGACAATTGAAAGGCACAATTGACAATCGATATTTGCCATTTCTATGAAACATCTGTTAGTTATCCATTCTAGTAAAGATTTTGAAATGGCAAAATGAAATCATTATCACATATGTGAATGATGCTTTTGCCATACAAGTGTTTTCATTTATTTCAAAAGTTATTTGCATACAGCAAAATTTGCTCCCTTTCTTTGTGCTCAGTTCTGTTAGTTTTTGGCAAATGTATACAATTGTGTAACTACCATTTAGTTAATGTATAGATGAGTTCTATAACCTCCAAATATTCCTTTCCCCACCCCAACCCATATCAACCTCTGCTATGTTTTCTGTAAATATCTAGGAGTGTGATTGCTGGCTCATATGGTGGGTGCATGTTTAAATTGATCAGGAATTGCCAAACTTTTCTTAAAAGTGACGGTATCATTTTGCATTCCCATGAGCAAAATATGAAATGACTGTTGCTTTGAATCCTTACCAGCACTTACTTGATATGGTCAATTTATCTATCTACTTATCTAGTTACCTACCTACCTGTCCTTCTACTTATCATCTATCTTAGCCATTCTTCTGACTGATATTTATTGGTACCTCATTGTGGTTTTTGATTTGCATTTCTCTGATGATTAATGGCACTGAGGATCTCTGTGTTTATTTGCCTTCCCAGTATCTTCTTTAGTGAAGTGTTTGTTCAAATCTTCTCATTAAAAAAACAAAAAACAAAAAACAAAAACAAAAAAAAACCTTCGTTTTCTTATTAGGGAGTTTTAATGGCTTTTATGTATTCTGTACACAAGCCCTTTGTCAGTTATTTGTTTTGCAAATATTCTCCCAGCCCGTAGTTTGTTTCATATTCTTTCCACAATGTCTTTTGCAGATCAGAAGTTTTCAATTCTCCAGGTTTGGACTCCCCTCCATAATCTGTTTGCTTTGGTTCATTTTTCAGAATACTTAGTTACTTTTCGTATTTTGTCCAGGGCTTTTCGCTGTAATTGGCAGAGAGAGAGAGAGAGACCGAAGTGGGCTTACTCCATCATGGTCAGAATCAGAAGTCCTGTAGGATGCTTTTGAATTTTCAGTGTTTTTAAAAAATTATGTTTGATCCATTGATATTTCTGATTGAGAAAAGTAAAACATCAAAAGCCATAAGATTTTTTGACTTCAGAAATAAATGAAACATCATGTGGGAAATAACCAGTGATCTAAAACAGAACAGCTAAACTTTAAGTTGTTAAATCTCACTTAGTGTGTTCTGACTGCAAGCTCCCAGAATGTAAATTGTTTTACTCAGGGACCTTACTGAATTCTTACATTCACATGCACATATGATCTTTTTAGTATTTTTAGGACTTCTTTAATTTTTCAATTTAAATATTTGCAGGAAATTAATACATTTTTTAAAAATTATGTAAATAAGGTTGTCAAGGAAGTTTGTTTTACCCTGTGGAGGAGGATCCTTTTTGTTCAATATTCTTTGGTAACTTGAGCTGTCCCTAGAGAATGGATGAGCCAAGTGGGTCCACAGCGCGCTTGATGACAGGCCACAGGCAAACGTCAGGATTGGCAAATGCGTCTTCAGGCATTACACGTGCTAAGTTGAAAAGAAACTTGGCAGCCGTTTTTCTAGCAAACAAGTCAAATCGTCTCGCTTAAGGCATTCCACCGCCGTGAACGAGAAGAACCTCAAACGTGGCCCACGCGCACGACGCTGCACGAGAGGCCTCAAGGTTGCCGAGGTGGTGACTGCCGGGCTAGGAGCCATGCGCAGGTGAAAAAGCAACGCGATTTGACGTTGCATACAGATTGCAGGGAAATATTTTTTGAATAAAATCATATTTAAAAAAAAATCGCAAAATGCATGTAATCGATATTTTAGGATACTTAGTAAATAAATAAGAATAACGAGAAGACAAACCCCACCAACCCCCTCCAATAATTTTTGCTACAGTATTAATGTAATTTCTAGTCTCTTCTAATGTATATTTTATGTAGTTCTAACCGTAGCGCATGTTCTAACCGTAGTGCATGTATAATTCTGTCTACCCCCTTCTTTTTTCTTCGAAGTTAACATGGCATTAAAATTTATTTCTATGTAGTTCACAGTTCAAGGTACGTTTTGTGGCAAAATATAGAGGTTGCCAGAGAAGGAACTAGCATGAGGTTTCAGAAAACTGCTACTTTCTGGATTGATTTTTTTTTTTTTTTATCGAGTAGAAAGTTATGTGCTTGTCCTTGTCCTTACGTCCTGTAAAGACTTGTCTTTAACAGTGCAGTTTCTCTTGGACCATAAGCTCTTAGTGGGACATATTGGTACTTATATAACATTTTAAAAATTAAGATATCAATCGACGCATCTCTGTCCCTTGGTTTCCTACTGAGTGAGGGTTTTCCAAGTGTCATTTTATGTGTATTCTAGGCAGAAGGTACAGATGAATTTACTGAGGCATGGAGAGATTGAGGATATTTAACAGGTGAGCAGAGTGTCATGAGCAGTTTGGAACTCAACACATTTTTCTGGGTTGAAAATACGCACCGACAAAAAAAAGAGTGGATAGAAATTTTGTTTTATATAGGATTAAGACCTGGAACAAAAGCATATGGGCACCGGCAGCATCTGCTTGAGAGGTCACAGTGCCCAAGGGAAAAAACTCTAAGCAAGTCATTTAACCTTGCTCACCTCAGTTCTCTTGTTGGCTTAATACAGTGCTTATGCAAACTCAATACATGTCGAAAAATATCTGCGAGGCATTGTCTAAAATTGACCCTCTGGATTCCTTCATGCATGCCTGCTTATTATTTATTAAGATGTATTGGGGGCAAGTCTCAAATGGTAGAAAAGATAAAAGACAGATCTTTGAAGTGAAGAACTGGGGTTAAGCACAATGCAGGAGAAACTCTTAATCCAGGGAGACTTTGCCTGTCAATCAAATCTATATTCATTTTTTTTTTTTTTTTAAAGATGAATAATGGTTTGTTAGCTAAGCAAAATGGCAGCTGTTGGAAGCAATGAGATGAGATCTTGGAGCATCTATGACCAGTTGATGACTGACTGACCAATTTCGGAAGATGCTATGAAGGATCATAAAGTTTAGTTCCATGTGTATTTTGATGATAGTTGCATCTATATTTAAAGCTTTCTGTCACTGGAACCACTCTTGGTGTTGTCAGGCTGTCTATTGGAGTGGATGAGCTGCAACTTTTTGCAATTGAATGTCAATAAGACCAAAGCAATTTTGGCTGATTCATAGCACCAGCTTAAGCATATTCACTTGCACAGATTACATTTGACAGATAGTTTCCTTCAGCTGAACGCTGTGGTTAGAAGCTTGGGTGTACCCCTGACAGTGAGCTCAGAGTTGATGCCTAATGTTTATTTCATATTCTGTTTTTACCTTCCCTAACAGTGCATGTGTAAATCTATATATAAATGTATTCACAGCTGATGTTCTCGTCAGGCCACTTGTTATCTCTGGACAGAATGCTGCAATGATTCGATTTCATTGTTTTAATAAAAATAACTTGCATTCATCCAGTTTTAATTTCACTAAATTTAATGAGTAATGATTAATTTTAAATTGTCTCCTTGATGAGCAGTTGCCACACTATAGCAGGAAAATGTCCAAGTGATGAGAGAATTCTTACATCTCTGAAATCTTTACATCTTCAAAGTTTGGTGTGTAATTATGAATACCAGGAAAATAGATCTATATTTATTTGTCATATGACTGTTTCTTTATTGGCTGTGATTGAGATTTATTGGTTCTGCTCAAGCTTAGGTAGAGAATTATTCATTTCAAGAATATTTAGCCCTTAAAAATGAATATAATTTAAAGAACATATTCTAAAATGTTTTCCTGGAAATATAAAATACATAGAATCCAATATACTATATATGTATTTTTTAAATGTTACCATTTCTGAATATTTATTTAGGTTGAGAAAATAATTAAAATGTCGTTTTATGTCCAGGAAGAGGTGCAGTTATGACATGAATTATTTCTGCATTATGACATTCTCTACTTCTCAGTTATTTTAAATTCATTAAGATTCTGGTTGAGAAATTTAAAGGACATATAGATCTAATAATCTGAGCCTAAGTCTCCTGTTCTATACAAATAACACTGCGAAGCTCTGGAATCTTCTATTTGACCAGGTGAATGGCAGTTGTGTTTGCATCAGACTCAACCTAGCTTGGGAATAGTGATTTCAGAGCAAACATGTTATACGCATGCATTTCCATCTTTTCTAGAATCTGCAATTTTCAGACATCAAACAATTCAAATTATGTAGTTATACATTTCACGCAGGAGAAACACTCATGCTAAAGCAGATAATATTTTTTAAAAATTATTTTCCCCACATTTACTGGTATACTTTCCCTTTGTTACTCTTTTTTTTTTTTTAACTGACAGTCAAGTTTTTTTTTTTTTCTCTTTTACTGACAGCTAGTAAATGTACTGACAGTTGAGAAGGAGGATGTAAATGTAAAATCACTATTACTTTGTCCACTTGATACCTGAGCATTAGGTGGAAATGCTTGGCTATATTTTAAAATAAAAACTAAATTGTTTCCAGTGGTTCTGAAAGGAAGATATATAGAAAAACTGTTCTCTGTAAATAAAAATGTGTTAGAGGCAAGGTTGTAGTACATTTAGAAATATCATACTTTTCTCATTGGGAATGTGACTAGTATTTGTATTGAAGAAAATAGGCCAATTATTTAAGGCGTGCATTTATTTTCTGTTCCATTAGCTATAAATCTTTTCGGCACGAAATTAATGGAGAGTATATAAGTGGAGCAAAGAAAGCAGGTTAAGAAGTTACTATCATATTAAGAATTTGCTCCTTCAATATAAGATTCAAGATTAAAAATGGTTTTATTATAGTAAAACATTTTCTATTTAGTAAATTTATCCCTTGAAGAAATGCTGTGTGAGTGGCTGGTTGTGAAGAATTGTCACCCATTGGTGGAAGTATGTTGAGCCAACTTGGACTAACACTTTCATCTTAGAAGGACTAACTCCTTTAAAGACTGTCTGTCTCTATGTTCCAATAACAGCTGAGTTTCAAAACATAAGAAGATGAACCAACGCCAGTGTTCATTTATTTATGACTTAGATATGGTGTTCACAGGATTTTATTTTGTCTTTTATTTTTTTACCTCAATATTATTCTTATGTATGTGGGGAACTGGTAGAAGGGGAGAAGACTTGGGATTTATAGATTTTTATATTAAAACGTGCAATTATAAACCAGTCAATTTCACCCAAGAACATTTCCCTCTTTTCACTTTCACTAGATGCTCAAGAATGGCACCCTGGTTCTTTTAATTATTTTATTCTGCTTCTGTCACTAATTCTTATATTCTTATCCTTGTATATTGAAGTTACATATAGCTTTGTGAAAATTTGTCATAGATTAAAACTGATTTCCCTTTAAATACAGTAGCTTCAATATGCTTTTGATTGTTTGAAGAATACCTATTGGGAGGCAAGGGAAAGTCTTGCATAATGAGTTACCAAAGGCAGGACTTTCCTCACAGAAAAAGCAGCAGGAGTTTCTTGGCAGGAGCTTCAGCAAGTGGTGTCAGCAGCTTAGAAGTTGCCATTGGACTGTCGAGTGTTATGTAGATAAATTGTAGCTCTGGCTTGTCCTCCAATGTCATTCTTTGATTTCTCTCTCTGTTAACATGGCATTTGCATTTGGGTCTGACTGAGAACAAGGCCCTGTGCAAATGCCTCATGACATGTGTAGAAAGCTGCTTTTATGTTAAAAGTGATATGTTTTCTTATTCACTACGTTTACAATAAAAATTCATCTTCTAGGCCTTAAATCAGTGGAAATGCCTTTGTGTATTTGCAAGTCCCATCTTAAGTCAAAATATTAAAGTACAAAGAGTGGAGAAAAGTTTTTTTCTAATTACAAAATCACACGCACACGAAAAGAAAAAAACAAAAAAACAAAAAAACAGTTAGTTGGTTACTGGCAGCAAAAACCAAAAAGCAGCATAACCAAAACATGCAAATTTAGCGTATCTCCAGTGAAAGATACAATCATTAAGGGGGAGATTGCTTTAAAGTGAGCATCCAGAAAGGGAAAACATTAAAACAATCCCATTTATTGAAAAATTATTAGTAATTGCCATGCACATGTGTTTCATTGACTTATCACATTGGAGACACCTTTTGGTCACCCTTGCCTTATATGAAAGGCTTTTTTTTTTCCCCAGACAATCATGGTAATGAAAACCACTGAGTTAAATTTATAGACTTTTGTTGCTTTTGACTGTACATAGCCACGTAACTGGATTGCGCCAGCAAGTAGGTAGTTCTGGGCAAAGACTAGTTACTGTGTGACACATGCTTGATTCTCAGGAGGTTCAGACAACAGAGAGGGTTAGAGGGTCAGGGGAGCCTGATGCTATTTAGCAAGATGCTTGAGTTGAATTCCCACACCAGAATTTTGCCTCATACCCAATTCAGACAGTGTAATAATGGGGGAGGGTAGAGGAGGGAGGACAGGGGAGGGTGTCTTTTCAGGTTAAATGTTAAAATAAGGTCCTTTATTTCTGTCTCTGGTGGCACAGGGCATTAGAAAACGGGCGACACATTTTGGAAGTGTTGCTTTAAAATAGATTTTAACATTCGAAGATCTGTAAAAGGGTATTATTGAGGACATAATAGATTCTGTGTTTGCCTATTGAAGTCACTACACAGCCAATATCTACCTCATTAGTTTGTAAAGCACTTTGGCCCACCTGGAGACCACGTACTATATTAAAACAACTTTTATACCAAAATTCTTCATGTCTAATAATTATAAAATGTTCAGTATCTGAAGAAAATTGTCTAAATGCCATAATATTGGTCACGGATAGTTTAACTTGCATGGAATATTCCATGCAGAAAAATTTGTTCTGTGTTGAAGATTTTTTTCATTAGGTCAGCTGCATCAAACTAAACTGAAAATGGAAAATGGAAACTAAATTGTTAAAAAAAATGGATTCCATAGTTTGTTTTGCCTGCCAAAATGTTATTGTCATTGAAGTATATACTCTGTAGCTAAGAAAAACCAAATTTAAGATATATATAGCTTTAATCATTTTCCATGTAACAAATTCATCAAAAATGATGCTATTTTTAAAACTATTTTTCATAGCTCATTTTTTAATTTTTATCTTTTCCAAATTATATTCTATTAGATTCATAAAAGTATAAAGCTTATTTATTCTGGATCCTTCATACCTTGTACAAAGTAATTAAACCATGTTCTTAAAATCAAATTTTCTCATTTCACTTCAAAACCCTCTTATGACCTATTAGGATTCTCAAGTTATTTTATGAGAAAATTCTCAGTCTGAGAAGATAATAGTAAGATTGGTGTTTAAGCTCTACCTGAAAAGCTGACGCACAGTTAGGACTTGTTCTTTTTGATTACTATGTTCTATTCACTGTGTTGTTTGTAATTGCTGTACGATTTAATTTATTTTTCAAGTTGAGTACTATGTGCTCTTGCACTGTGTAGAGGTTTTGGAAGTGACACAATTAGCTAACTAGGATCTCAGTAAAAGGAACTTAGTGGAAGGATATCAAATAATAGATATGAGCAGTTATGGTTTTTGAGAGTAAGCTGTGATTTCTTCTGATTGTGGTGAAACTTCATGGATTATAAAGAATTTAAACAAGACCTTGAGGGTTGGAAAATTTTCAAGAGGCAGAAATGGGGTGAGAATTCTGGGTTGGGAACAGGGGTGCGGAAAGGCACAATAGATTGCTCGTGCAATGCTTAGGGAAGAGTGACTGGTCAAGTTTGCTTTGAGTAGGTTTTGTGCGAGAATGTTAAGATGAAAATCTGAAGGAAGTTTCATGTCACATGATAGAAACTTGAATAAAGTCGAGATTATCATTGGATAATTAAAAGGAAATGAAATTTTGAACAAAGAAAATCAGATTAAACTAGCCATTTACTTATTTATTTTTAAAACTAGAGTTAGTTTGAATCTATCTGTGCCTGCACAGAGCCACTGTCACCCCAGAATCCCACTTGAATTTGGAGCAGTTAATCCCGCAGGCTCAATAGTCCCACCACCTCTTGTCATTCATTTCCCTTCAGTGATGTCTTCTCCGTATTCTCATGCCATTATTTCTGTCTTTCCTGTCTTTACTTTCATCTTCCACATCTGGGCAGCACTGTTATTCTACAGCCTCTTTGTCAACAGTTTTTTTTAAAAAAAAAAACTCTGGTCTTACAAGAATGCTGATTCTCTCCTGTAGGCAACTGTTTCCGTCCCTTTCAAGCAGTGTGTAGTTCATTCATCCATCCTCATGCACCTCAGGGCTGGGAGCAGGTGAAGACATTCTCTCTCTCTTTTGTAACCTTGTATTGGCAAGAAACGTTACTTTTAAAACTCATGTTAACTAGGTGTATAACCTCCTTTAATACCAACCTCATTTTTTTTTTTGCAACTGCTGGACCCAAAACAATAAAAAATTTAAGTTTATCTCTTAGTGTTTTTCAACATCAACATCACTTTTTGGTCAAACACCATGTAGCCTCACTTTCCTCTTTACCACCCTACTCGTGTAGACTAACTGCCCTCTTTCTGAGGACACATCTACCCAAAATGATAACTTTCAACTACACACCAAAGTGTGTACCCTTGTAGTTGTCTTTGTATCTGTTGGGTTTCTTCTGGGATCACGTCCTTTACTTCTAGCCCAGCCAAAAGGAACATGGCTTCAATAGTCTTCTGATCATTTTTTAAAAATTTGATTTCTCCTTGTCCTTCTGTTGACTCTAAACACCCATTCTCAAATCTTTCACCTACCTGCGTTGTTAATGCCTATGTATAGACTGCGGAATAATAG
Source organism: Pteropus alecto (assembly GCF_000325575.1). Classification (NCBI taxonomy): domain Eukaryota; kingdom Metazoa; phylum Chordata; class Mammalia; order Chiroptera; family Pteropodidae; genus Pteropus; species Pteropus alecto. The sequence goes on along the minus strand of NW_006439191.1, from coordinate 5,507,074 downwards.
TGAAGAAAAACAAATGTGGATGGACTGAGGCCATTATCAATTAACGATTTCCAACTGGAGGTGGACTCTCAGTGTAGCCTTAGGGTGAATTCCAAAGGTACAGTTTTTGATTCGAAGGGTGTGCCTAATTTTATTTTTGGTACATATTGACAAAATGCTTTCGGGAAACATGTGACTAATGGAGACTTCTACCAAAAGTAATTCATTGTGCCTGTTCTTCAATTTCTTGTCAATACAGAGACTTATCTTTTTCATTTTTCCCAATCCAATGGACGGAATAATATTAGTGCATTCTTGTTTCATTTTGCATTTCTCACTCTAACTTGTGCGTTTCTTACCTTATCTAGACTTATTGGCCAGCCATACGTATTTTTTCTTCTGTACATTGCTATCTTTTTAAATTAAGAGTTTTGCATTTTTATTGATTACTAAGAAATCTTAATGTATTACTGGTTTCCCTCTGGTAACTTGGAAGGGATTACATTTGGTTTTATTTATACTACTGATCATTTAAAAAATCTACATGTAAAATAATTTAACCTGAAATTTATTTCTCAAGTCATGAATTTCAGACTTGATACTATGTTAACTCCTATAGGAAAGTAAGAGAGTCATCACACGTTTGCTTTTAGAATTCTTTTTTTCTCCTTTCACATTCTAGTTTTTGTTAGAATAAATAAGGATTCTTACCCTGATATATTATTGCAAAATCATTACAATAAAATGATGATACTTTTATTTTGAGCATCCTAATAACATTTTTACAACTGTTATTTAAAAGTGATATATATAAATGGATTCAATGCTCACTGAGCCGCCTTTTATAGCATACTTATCTAATTTCTTAATTTGAATTGCGTCTTCTATTTGGTGAGCATATTTCCATTTTCTGAAAGGGAGTGTGTCTGGTGATGTGCCTTCTGACATCTTGCCTGGTTGAGACTATCTTTCTAAAGCTTGTGCCCCCGAACAATGATGGTGCAGATGCAATTCTTTTCATATTCCTTTTCATTCTGAGCCCTTAATACACCTCATCATGTTCTGAAGAGAAATCTGAGATGAGCTTGAGAATTATTTTTCACTTCGGAGTGCTGTTTTTTTTCCCTTCCCACCCCGGAGCATGTAGGATTCTTATGGGTTTCTTTATCCTTAAGATCCCAGGACCACTGGCATATATCTTGGTGTTAATCTTTACTTGTTTTTCTAGGCACATGGTAAGCTTTTCTTAGTTGAATGTTCAGACCATCTTTGTAATTACCAAATGTTGATTTTAAATATGTCTTTGAGTTTATATCTTGATCGATTTTTTTCCCGATAAAATCAGTTTCTTCCATTGATACCTAAGACCCTTCAAAATCTGTTAGACTACATATTGGTAGCCAGCCTCATTGTTCTACATAATTTGAGCTTTAACCACACTGTTTTCCAAGTCTCTGAAAACCTCATATTTGGTGGTCTTCATCCAAGCTCCTCCTCCTCGCCTTCACTTACATTTTCTTCTGCCTGGTTACTTTCTTCTTCTGCATCTTAACACCTAGTTCTATATTTCAGTGGCCAGCAAAGATTCAACTTTCTTTGTAAAAAGCACTTTAAAACCCTCTTCCCTTTTCTCCTATCTACTCTTATAGCATTTTTATCATATTGGTGGTATGATATTTTTTATGTAGGTCGATTTTGCATTAGATATATTTTGAACTCACTGAAAGCAAATACTTTATTCGTTTATGTGTGTCAAGAACATAGCAAAATGTCTGTTGCTTGATGGATGTTTCATATAAATAAGTATATAAACAAATGGAATCAAATGAGTTTGGTGAAGAATGATGTTGAGACAAAGGTGATATGTGATGGACCAAAAAGCTCAAGATATTTTTTGAATGATGAGTGGACATTTAAAACTTTACTGAGTTCTATAAAAATCCTCTCTTTCTTTATTTTGGGCAAAATTCTCTTTCCCATGATTATAAATCACTTTGGAATCTCTTCCAATGATAATGGTTTATAGCAAATGGTTGTATATACTCTTTTTTCTAATCAGTTAACTATAAACTGTGACTAAACTAGTGATTCTGTTTTTCTCATATTTTGTCTCATGGTGAATTCAGTGATATTTCTTCTCTCTCCACAAATGTGCTCACACTCAGCCTCTTCCGAACCCTGTTACAGTCTAGAGGGTAACTGGACTTTCCTTCAAAATAACACACATTTTCTTAACTCTTTTCATATTAAGGGAAAAAATTTAAAAAACACATACCAACACTGGCCTTCTCTCACATTCCCTAGAACTGTTTTTATTCTGCATTTGACATTTCTGATCTCTTTGATGTTTTCATGATTCAGGCTATGTATTCTGCCTGGTGTCTGGAACAATGTCACTCCCCAGTAAATAAGAGATAAGGATATGACACTCCTAAACATTTTGAGCTACTTGGAAAAAGATGTTACTTAAAATGTGTGTTCTGAATGACCTTCCATCTAAAGACTGAATCTCATACTCCATTTCTGCTCAAAATCTAACCTCTTGCATTTTCGTATGTTGTTTCTCAGTGACTTTGGCAATACCTATCAGTTTGGTTTCCTCTGCATTTGACACTTAACAGACTAACTCTTCCTTGGAAATCGTTAATGGAAACCTGAAATAAAACTCGAATTTCCTATCAATGCTCCCCTTAGTTCCATAAGTATCTGTTTAAATGGCAGGCCGGAGTTCATATAAAATGTTATTTCGAATAAGATGTAGCTTAAGTCTATGTGGCTCTTAAGTTAAATTAAATTTTGGTTTTATTCATTTTATTTTCTCTTCCTTCGCAGTATCCTGTGCTAAGATTGTCCATTAAAATACATCTTCCTTCTAAATTCTGATTCGAGCACAAATGGTAGAGCCCTCTGGGGAGGCAGATGGAAGTTGATTGGATACTCAAGCTTTCCAATTGTTTTATTTTCCTTAGAGAAATAAAACCTTTTTTGCTTTCAGGTCAATTGGTGTAATGGTTGGATTCAGATGGAATGACACTTTCTCCCCTTGTAAGTCTCTAGTTCCTCAGAGAAATCCTTGAGAAATCTGTTGACAACTCAATGTCATTTGGAGGGTCTAATGGTATAAATGGCTTAGACGCTGATTCAGAGTAGTGTGAAAGTCTAATGGTGAAGTGAAATTTTGAGATCTCAAGTGCATTATGAATAAGGCACTTGGGCAGTACTCATATTCATTTCTTACAGTTCGTTTCTTATTCAGATCTTTGCTGGTTTTTGCTAGGGACAGGGATTTACCATGGTAACCTTCTTGGACATATCAGCAGCTGATCAGAAATGCTCCTACTGTGAGGTATAAGAAACAACACAATTAGGATGACATTCGTTTTAGGAATCTATGGAAATACAAAGCAGATGAGATCAGATCGGCAGAAGAAATCACAACCCAAAGTGCATGCGGGAGAGAAGCTGTGGCCGAGGGGCGTACCGAGTCCTGGGGGCTGTTGGCACAGAGCTGACAGACTCTGTGGGCAGGAGGGCATGTGGCTGTGATTCCCAGGGATAGGATGTGGCAGACAGCGCTTGGAACGGCAGTATGGGTCAGCTCCTCAGACTCTTCCCATCATAGGCATCAGGCAGTGTGGATAGGGGGCCCAGGTTTGGATCCCAAGAGAAGGCAGACTGAGTCCCCGTGCCCAGAAAAAGGGTGGCACCACAGAACCAGTATGCCTACTGTTGCCCACAGTTATTGCACCCGCATCTAGTGGGGGATGGGCAGGTGGAACCCTAAATAAACAAGAAATATATTGAGGACACAGGTGTCTCCAAAGAATTAAAATATGATAGAAGGTTATTGGGTGGTTATTCAGGCTTGCTTGGACATTAAAGGACTTTCTGAGCTGGCAATAGATAAGCTGAGATTTGCGTGACAATACTCAATATATCCCTTTATCCCTATAACTTGTGCTGGAAAAAAGCCCTAAAATTTTAACTTAAATCGAGTGTTTGAATGTCATAATTTAAAGGTGAATTTGTAGAAGGAAGAGGTAAACTACTACCTAATTATACTTACCTGGGTGGGAAGGTCTACTTATTCACAAATACCCGTCATTACATATGTTAGGAGATGCGAAACATCAGCGAAATATTTGGGACAGTAAATATGTGACAGACTTGGGATAGTGTGTTAATTTTTAACATGAGATATTATAACTCTAGTAATTCTCACTTTTAATTGTTTCAGATCTTAATATCTACCTTTATTCTTGCTTTGCTCTTTCTAAAGATATGCTATAAGCAGTTATACACTATTTTTCTTTTTGATAAGTAAAATCAACATGCAAATGTTTCTCCCACCCAGTGATTTTTTAAATTTATTTTTATTATATATTGAATTGTATGTTCGCCTGCCATAGTTAGATTTCTTTCTGTCACTACATATTTGACCCCTTTTACCTCATCTATCACCCCCCTCTTACCTTACCCTCTGGTAACCACTAGTCTATTGACCACGTCCATGAGTCTCTGTCCAGTTCGTTTGTTGCTTTTAGGTTTATATCTCACATATAAGTGATATTATGTGGTTTTCTACTTTTTCTGTCTGGCTTATTTCACTTAGCATGATTATCTCAAAGTCCATCCATTATGTCACAAATGGCAGTATTTTATCTCTTCTTATGGATGAGTAGTATTTCATTGTATATATGTACCACAGCTGCTTTATCCAGTCATCTGTTGTAGGACACTTAAGTTCTTCCATGTCCTGGCCACCGTGAATAATGCTGCTATGAACATCGGTGTGCAAATATCTTTTCAGATATGGATTTTCAAGTCTTTGGGATAAATACCCAGTAGAGGGATTGCTGGATCATATGGTAGATCAATTCTTAGTTTTTTGAGGAACTTCCTTACTGTTTTCCATAGTGGCTGTACCAATTTGCAGTCCCACCAGCAGTGTATGAGGGTTCCTTTTTCTCTACATCCTCTCCAATACTTGTTATTACTTGTCTTGTTGATAACAGCTATTCTAACATGTGTGAGATGGTTGCTCATTGTGGTTTTGATTTGCATTCCCCTAATAGCTAGTAATGTTGAGCATATTTGCATATGTTTGTTAGCCATTGGTATGTCTTCTTGGGAGAAGTGTCTGTTTAGATCCTCTGCCCATTTTTTAATTGGATTATTGTTCTGTTGTTGTTATTGAGTTGTATGAGTTCTTTGTATATTTTGAATTTTAGGCCCTTATCAGAGGCATCGCTTGCAAATATCTTCCCTCATTTGGATGGTTGTCTCTTTACCTTGTTGACAGTTTCTTTTGCTGTGCAGAAGCTTTTTAGTTTGATGTAGTCCCATTCATTTATTTTAGCTTTTACTTCTCTTGCCTTTGAGTTCAAATTCATAAAATCCTCTTTAAGTCCAAGGTCTATGAGTTCAGTTCCTACGTTTCCTTCTATGCAATTTATTGTTTCAGGTATTATATTCAGATCCTTAATCCACTTTGAGTTAATATTGGTGTGTGATGATAGACAGCAGTCTAGTGTCATTCTTTCGCAGGTGTCTTTCCATTTTTTCCAGTACTATTTATTGAAGAGCTTTCTTTTCTGTACTGTATGTTTTTGGCTGTTTCATCAAAAATTATTTGCCCATGTAAACATGGGTTTATTTCTGGACTCTTGATTCTGTTCCACTGGTCTATGTGTCTCCTTTTCTGCCAGTACCATGCCGTTTTGATTATTGTTGCTCCGTAGTATAATTTGAAGTCAGGCAGAGTGATTTCTCCAGCCTCATTCTTTTTTCTCAGGATGGCTTTGGCAATTCAGAGTCTTTTTTGCTTCTATATAAATCTGATGATTTTTTGTTCTTTTTTTTTTTAAAAAGTGCCAATGGGCTTTTAATGGGGATTGCATTAAATCTGTATAATGCTTTAGGTGATAAGATCATTTTAACTATGTTGATTCTTCTAATCCAAGAACACAGAATATCTTTCTATTTCTTTGTATTTTTTTTTTTATTAGGGTCTTATAATTTTCATCATGTAGGTCCTTCACATTTCGTTAAATTTATTCATAGGTATTTTATTCTTTTCGTTGCAACTGCAAAAGAAATTATTTTTTCCACTTCTTTTTTGGGCACTTCATTATTAGAGTATAGGAACACAATGGATTTTTGAACATTGATTTTGTATCCAGAAACTTTACTGTATTTGCTTATGATTTCTAGTAGTGTTTTTGTGGAGTCTTTAGGGTTTTCTATATAGAGAATCATGTCATCTACAAATAGTGACAGTTTAACTTCTTCATTTCCTATTTCGATACCTTCACCCAGTATTTCATCCTGGTTCTCATACTTCTGAGGCTTGCAACTTTTGAAGAAGGCTGATTTAGGCTTTACAAAAAAAATAAAATAAAATAAAACAAACAAACGACAAAACAGGTGAACTATTCTAAATACACCACCAAATTTAGAGGTTGGTGGTTGTTTTTTGACAGCCGTTGCTTACCTGGGGGAAAATAAGTTGGGAAGAAATATGTAAGAATTGAACTGAATAAATATCAATTCTAAAGATACAAAATGAATACTATTTTCAGGAACACCACTTCAATCTAGTAATCTAATTGCTAATATAACGTGCTTCAGATGATAATGAAAACATTTATTTTGCCAAAATTGATGACACTATTTGTTTATTTTGTTGTCGTGGAGGGGATAATGGAAACTTCTGAATTTTCTAGTTTTGACCCATAAGTAGCTACTTTTGCTTTTAGGACTGATATAATCCTTACCTTACAAGAATGCCTATTTGCTACTGTCTGTTGTTATTTTTTTTTTCTGTTTGTTTTTTGGTTTAAATCAAATCTGCGTGTTTCTCTATGACTGATTGAGAAAAAACTGCTTAGACAATTTATCTCACCAGCTTTACTGCAGAATGCCACCTTTAAACAAAGGTCATTGTGAAGACCTTATTCTCAATTCTAGAATGTTTTAAAGATAAAGCAGTTACCATCAGATTTCATGATACAGTTCTCTTAAAGACGTTAAAGAGATTCACATTTTTTTCTTTGGCCCAAAATGACTCTTCTTCATTAGCTTATGAGACATATTTTAAATAAATTTTACCCAGTACTATTAAAGCTGAAAAAAATCTAAGAGGAATAGCTGGGAGATAGGTACTTATAGAGAACCATGCATTTCTTTTAAGAATGTAAAATTAATAAATAGTCCATGAGTTATTCAATGGAAAATTCCAGCCTTATTGAAGATTTTAGTAGGAATAAGTCAGGCATAGTGTCATAGGCATTTTATGTCTGTTTTGTTTACATGGCAGGACCCCATTTCAGCTTACAAATCACTGCTCAGAATCTTCAAGATGTCGTTTGAGTACTGGCGTGAAGTTCAGATTTTGGACTGTACACAGAATGATTTCCTATCTATCCGTCTGCACGCTGAGGGCTTGATTGATGACCCTCTGACTTTGGGTCAAGAGTGAGTTCACATCTCTTGGCAGGGTTTCAGCTTTCTCTCTGAAAGTATAAACAGAAATCCACTAATTTTATCACCTCCTAGCATAATTTCACTTAGTGATATGCCATTTTATCACTACAATTTAAAGAGATTTAAAAAAAAAAAGCTGGAAAAAATTTAGGAGAAAGCGGGAAGGGTGATTTTAGATTTCATATATATTAAAAAGAAAAATTAAATTGCTCAGCGTAAATGAAAGCTTGGGGTAATTTTGAAGCATCTTCCCATTTTCTTGTTTCTTGTGCTTTTTCCTTACGACTCACTTATTCCTTAGCTTCTACCACTTCCATACTTTGCTAATTCCTTTTATTCTTTTAAGAGTTAGTTTAGATGAAGCTTTATTCATTCAACAAAGATTTAATGAATACCTAACAGTAGCTACTATTACTCTTCTGGGCAATTAGGGAACAAAACAGAAAAAGAAAACAAAGAAAAACCTCTTCTTATGGAGTTTATATTCTAAACAGGAAAAGAAAACTAACAATAAAAAATAAAAATATGCAATGTGTTAGTGGATAAAGAGAATAATTGTATAGGAAAGGAGGTTAGAAAGGATTGGGGGCTACAGTTTTAGATTGAGTAGCTAGGAGAGGTTTTTCTAAAATGACATTTGAGGGATTATCTGAAAGAGGTGAGGGAAGAAGCCAACAAGTGTCTACAGAAATAGTCAAGGAGTAGGAATAGAAAATGCGAAGACTTTGAGGAAGATAAGTGCCTGGTAGGCTTGATGAGGGCATGCAGAAAGCATGGACCATACTAATAGGAAGTAGCAGGGTAACAAGGAGCCTGATCGGATAGCGCTTTGTAGGACTTTTTTTCACTCGGGGTGAGAACATATTGGACGTCTTTTTGCAAGATGTGACATGATCTAATTTTGTTTTAGCAAGAATCCTCAGGCTCCTGTCTTGATAAAATACTGAAGGGGATCACAGACTGTATCTAGGAGGTCATTGCAAAAATCTAGAGAGCAAGTAGTAGAGTCTTGGGCCAGAGTTGTAGCAGGAGAGGAGGGTGAGTGGATTATGGATGTATTTTGAAATTAGGGGCTCTGGATTTGCAGTATCTACAGAAGATGGGTTGGGTCTATCCCTATTACTCGGGACATCAATAATAAATCAGACCATTGGCAGATTTTCATCATATATATATGTAAACAACTTTTTTTGAAGCAGAGGGAAGAAGAGAATACTTTGCCAGTTTAGGAAGAAGAGACCATGAGAGTCAAGACAGGAAAAAGAAAACTACTTACATTTCTATATTAAATCTTTGGAGATTGATTAAATTGGAGGCTTGCTTGCAGGAAAGTGCAGTATGCGGAGAGCTTTAATAGGTATCAGGAGGAGAATAGGAAATCCAGAGCATTGTGCCTAGGGTAAAAGTGGCATATTCTTAGGTATAGATCTCTTCAAGGGCTTGGCTTGTCTGAGTAACTCAGAGAGGAAAAAACAAAAGTGGGTGTATGGGAAAGGGGTGTGGGCAGGAGAGTGGGGGCAGATGAGGGGCCAGGGAGAGGAATAAGTGTTGAAATAAAATGTATGAGATCCTGAGAAGTGAAAAGTAGAACAAAAACAAGAAAAATTTGTGAGGAGCATATCTGTGTATCAAGTCATTTTTCTATAGCATCTTTCATTCAGTCGAAGAGGTGGAGGGTATAAGCAGTCATTCAGTGATTCAAATAGTGATGAGATCACAGGCACCGTCCAGGTATCTGTGGGCAAACATGTGATTGATTTCTGCCAAAGCAACTGTCCCCGGATAATTGCCTTAACTCTTTTTAAATATTATTTGTATAAATATAGCTTAATAGAGAATACTTAATACACTGGAGTATCTATCATTATATCATTATATGAAAACTCATGCTGATAAACAGGATGACTCTGCAAAGGTGAAGAATTCTCGTACGACACATTTTATCTGTTAGAAAACGGTGCCTTTTTGCTGCTTAGCATTGTAACACAGTATAGGTCGTGTTGGTGGTTTTATTTTTGGAGTGTCAATTAGTCAATCAATCAGTATTTACTGAGCATCTGCCCAGCACGTAGGGCATGCTCATCAAATCTGCAAATGACACAGATCTTGGAGGATGGTAAATACACCGGATGACAGACATTGCGTTCATAAAGACTTTGACAGCCTGAAGCAGTGGGCTGAACCTAACAAGATGAAATGTAACGTGGATAAATATAAATTCCTGTCCTCGGGTCCACATAACTAACTGCATATGTACAGGATGGGATGGATGTGCTTTAGCAGTGATGTAAGTAAAGAAACACGCTATTTTAGTGACTAGTCAGTTCAACTTAATTTCTCAGTTTTAGCTGTGTGCTGTCACTGCTAAAAATCTAGCATGCAATTTTGGATTATATTAAGGTGATAATCCTATTTTAATTTGGCAAGTGAGACCACATGTAGAGATTGTAGTATTTCTGGAGCCATATTTTAAGAAGAGAGAAACCCAAAACATGTCATATTTAGAACAGTGCAGAAACTAATCGCATTTCTCCTGAAGAGAATACAGGAGAAGAATGACATCTTTCTCTCTGTCATGGAAAAGAGGTAAGAATTGTTTGGTGTGAGCTCAGTAGATAGAACTGGGTTTTATTGCATTGAGGTCATGAGGTGATTATCTTTTCACCGATTTATGATAGTAAAAAGTTGTTCGAGGATAAAAGGGTTTCTGAAGTCTGCAGAAGCAGAATATTGGAGCAATTAAACCTCTGTGTCCTTATTTTGGGGATAATGCTGCAGAAGGACAATCTGAGCAATTGAGGTAATGTAAGTAAGACATTCAATCCAGTGTCAGGCATGTGACAGGTGATGAGATAGCTCATCGGAGTCATTACCCTTCTTACTGAAGATGGTGTCGACAGGAAGCCTGCATCATCACTTTGTAGAGTTATAGCAGAGAGACTCCATGGGTGGGTCTGACACACTAGATGGCTGTGACTTCTAAATGCTACCTGGATGTACTGACTAATTAAAATGAGTTAAAACAAGCTCTGGAACTAGTCAACCTTCCATGTTACCTTGAGTAATATAACCTCTTTTTTGTGTGTTTAATTTTCCGTTATTCAGCTTCATTATCTTTAAAATGAAGATAACAAACCTGCCTTGGTTTGTTGTAAGGATAAATGAATACACATAAAAATTGAGAACAGTGTCTGACATGCTAATTTTTCAATAACTGTTATAATGCTGAAGTAGTTGACAAAAGGATTATTGGAGGATATAGGACTTGAGATATATATTTTGAAAATACTAAAACTTTAGATAAATAAAAGGCCGTAGGAAGGTTATTTCCATATGGAAATGGCTTAAATAAAAGATGGAGATGGAATTAAACATTGTGTGATCACTAGAGAGTGGGGAGACCTCACTATTTACACTGGAGGTTGACTGTGGGTGACTAGTTAGGAATAAATCAGACAGAGTGTGCGAGGAAAACCTCAGAAGCCCTTGAGTTTAGAATGGTGAGCAGTAAGAGAAGCATTCCACATGCTCTCAGGGAAACACAACACACATTTGATATTTTAAAATAACCTTATAGAGTTTTCAAGAATAAATTGCCTTCCTTATGTTGAAAAATTATAGATGGAATAGTAGAATCTTTTATGCAAATCCTTCTTTAATGTAGAAATAGAAATTCTATTTCAGGGTAATTTCTATTTCAGAAAGTCCAAGACATTTTTCTCTATAAAGTTTTCCCTTTGGTGTCACATTACAGTGTTTTCCTTATTTGTTTGAATCCCTTCACATTCAAAATAATGTCCTTTATGTTTGTATCATCCATCATCATCTTTAGAGAGTGACTTTGAATTCAGGATCTGTTGGCAAATCACTTTGTGTTAAATCAATAAGAAAGATGTTATTCAAAATACTTGAAATGGTTTTGTTTAAAATGAGACCCATCAAATTAAGGAAACTGGTGTTTTTGAGAGGCTGTAAGTTGATTCTGAGGAGGCAAGTCTTACAGAGCAGGCTCCCAAATATGTTATACACCACTCCTTAATGGGTTAAGGCATAACTTCTCAAGGCAACTCCTTGAAGAAGACAACACTTCATTAACTGCATTTAATATCAGTACTTAAATCAAAAACAACCATCATCATTTATAGTGATTCAAACATTATCTACCATATTAAAATTAATCTGTTGTTTCATACATATAAGCTCCTTGAGAGAAAGGATTATTATTTTATCTTCTTGGTTTAACTCATAAGGCCATTGTGGGTATTGGGTTAATGCTTTATTGAATTAAATTTAGGAACACATAGGTAACAGGAAATCTATAAAACTATTTCTTAGGTGAGAAAGTGAGCTTAGGTGCTCTGCCTGTGTTTTCTAGCTGAGTCAGCAGTTATTTTTGGCTGTTAAGGGCCAGCTGGAGTAGAACAATGATGAAGAGTGGACATTTCAATGGTACAGGTGATTGTGGACAATTACTCTGGTCTAGATGGACTTGATTATATATTTTTTTCCTCTGTAGCTTCTCATATGTCTATTGTATGACTTCCTGGACTTTAGAATCATACTCACATGAGAATGGTCAGGAATTCAACATTTAAAAATCTGATACACTCTAGTGTTCAACTGAATAAGTAAACTCTATTTGTGTTGGGACACAAATCTGACCCAACAAGGATAAAAATAAAATATGAAACTCAGAGAATAAAGGCTTGAGCATGACTTGCTCCTCTATATTTTCTTTCCAAAGTCGTTTTGGATCTCTCTCGAGAGATTTAAGGCTTTTCTACAGCTGGTACCAATTTTGCCAATTCATTCATGCAAGCCACACCAGGAAGCATGTCCTCAAAGGGTGAAGAATGACATAGGTGGGAAGTTCACTTTAGCAAAAGGCTTTCTTTTCACAAATCAGATATACCATCATATAGATGTCTGTTCCCCTAAATAACTGGCAAGGGGATCATAGGAATGAGCTATTGCAAAAAACCACCTTCATCTTCCCAGTTTCCTTGTGATGGGACCCCAAACCAGAATTGCAAAGTAGTTCAGAGAATCTTGGAATATAAAACATGGTATATAACACCGAAGAAGATTTAATCTTATTTATAGAAAGGTGATCGGTAGGGGAAGGGACAAGGCTAGAGTGGCTTGGGATCATCATTAATCATTTTTTTTAAGCACCAACGAAGTGCAGACATCCTTCTGGAATTCACTCCAAGTGACACTGAATCCTTCCACTAAGCAAATACATGATGAGTTGATAAAAAAGAAAAAAAGAAAAAAGAAAAAAAAAGGTCCTGAACTTTTGACTACAGATATAATACAGGGAATACAGAAAATCAAAAACATGCTTTCTATCTGACTCAAAGTAAAGGTGCACTTAAACTTGTAAAAGACAACATTTTTATTTGAATGATATGACAGAACTGTCACCGGAGTGTTACCTGCTATAAAGAAAGCCTAAGAATTATTACCTTTATTAGACCAGTGACACTGAGCTTTAGCCATACATTTCTAACTTCTGTCCCTCTACAGAGACAATTTTCTTTCCTTAAATAAACTGTCATGCTAGGTGTTAATATATTGTTGGCTCTCTCGTGCTCTGAGAATACCGCTGATATAAAACATGTATATGTTAGATTGGTAATAGTATCTTTAGTGTAGCTGACTAGAACAAATGTGTTTCCCTCATGGCTGTGCTAATGTGATAAAGGAAAATGGGCTCTTCATCAGCTTTCGGCTGGGCAAAGACAGTAGAGATGGAACCACATTCTTTTTTATGCATTAATACCATCAAGAACTTTTCACTAGTTATATTTCATGTGCCTGCATGTTGCGCAGAGATGTTGTAAAACATGAGATAATGCTACAAATAACAAAGTAGAAAAGCCTGTATCTTTTATAATGATAACAGTCAAACACCAAATGACAGTAACAGGCTGTAAAAAATGGGATGCAAAAAAAAAAAAAACCAAAAAAAAAAAAACAAAAAAACCACGGCCCCATTACCCAGCAAAGAGGTATATATCCAGTCCCACAAGGAGTTGGTGTGCGATTTTAGGTCTTCGTTAAAGATTTGTTTTATAATTAAGTAAAATGTAACACTAGATCAGTGGACTTAACAAAGAACAAGGTTCAGATGAAAGCGGTTTGGATAGAATGGAAAAAAGGCATATTGAATAACTTTTTTGAAGAATTAATACTGCCAGGTAATCATGACATTAACTTCCAGGGGTTTTGTTTTGTTTTTTGGAGAAGAGGGGGTTTTTGAAAGGGACTATTAAGGCAGTCGCCCACATAATGATCTAAAGATGTTAGAGTATGGTCGCTTAGTTTTATCAATTGTTATAAGGTCATTTTAATAGAATAGCATTTTAAATTTTTTATTAAATTTATTAAAATCTTAATATCTAACATTTCAACTGCAAAACATTAAATTTCTCTCTCTCCTGTATCCTATCCACCCCTCTAGCTTTTTGTTTGCCATTTAAGCCCCTTTACTAATTAGAGTACCAGTGATTTTACATTTAATGTAAAAGCATCTAATAGGGCTATTTGTAGAGACTAAAGTTGATGTCAAAACAGCTGATCAGTTCATTGAGAAATATATGCAATCAATGAAGATTTTATAGAGATACTACCTACAAAGTAGTTTGCATAAAACTCCGAATTGCTATTCAGGGATTACTTCACACAAACAAAAATGTCATATCTTTAAATGGTATAATTCTGGGATCATCACACTATAACGTGCAGGGCAAATCTGGCTGGCCACCTGTGTTTATAAAAGTCATTTACACGTGGTCTGTGGCTGCTGTTCTGTTAACAACAGTGAAGTTCAGGAGCAGTGACCTGGGCTTTTGGGACCACAAAGTCAAATAATTTGCTTGCAGATGATAATAATAATAGAAAAATTGTTGTCTGGCAATTTATAGAAGTTTGCTAACCCCCGGTGTAGAGTTGTTAGTTTCCCTGAATACTTACCCTAAAATATGATTAGCACATTTTTATTTTATTCTGTATCAAGGAAGTACAGCTGGAAATTATTAACACTTAGAAAGTAAATGTTATGAGAAGTATTTTGTATTAGCAACTTAAATTGAATCACATCTATATGTTATATATTCTTTTTTGGTATATCTGGTTTTGAATATTTCTCCCTCTTGTATTTATTTGTGTTTATTTCCAAATATGGCTATACCAAATTTAAGTGATACCTAAAGAAACAACAAATCCTCAAAAAACGTATGAAAACATGGCAGTCAGAGTTGTTAAATATATGGGGCAAACAATTATGTACACCTGTGAACACCTGGTAGCTAGCATCACAGCACAAAACCCCAACATAGAAGTGTATATCTAGATATATAAACACACAAATACATTATTGAGGAATTAAACTGAATTATTTTCTTCCCAAATGAAGAAACTGGAGAAGTAGGAAATTAACTTGAGATAGACTGATGAAATGTATGTATTATAGAATTAAAGATTATACAATTAATAATGGTGATAATTTCCTACAGGTGCATCAGACAAAAATCAGTTTCTTCATCAATGGTCTGGAGGAAGATAATACAGCTTTTGATGCAAGAACTCTGAGTGGCTCAATTACAGATTTTGCCTCCAGTGCTACACAAATAGGACAGAGTTTAAGCGGTAAGGTTCTGACTTCAGAAAATTATTTATTCCATTATAGTATTACTGAAATGTGTCAAAAAATAATATGTTAAAATGCCTAGGTGTACTTGTTACCTAGAGCTGCTGTCACAAAGTAAGCAGCAACTGGGTGGCGGCTTAGTATAACAGAGATTATCTTCCCACAGTTCTGGATGCTGGAAGTCTAAAATCAAGGATTTGCAGTGTTCGTTCCTTCTGGAGGCTCAGGGGGCTGGGGGGGAATCTGTTTCTTGCCCTTTACTTTCTGATAATTCTTAGCATTCCTTGGCTTGTAGCTGTATGACCCCAATCTTTTCCTCCATCGTCACATGGCCTTCTCCCCCTTCTCTTACAAGAATACTTGTGGTTACGTTTAGGGGCTACCCTAACCCACTCTAAGGGTATTATGTCGAGGTCCTTAATCACATCTGCAAAGACCAGTTTTTCGAAATAAGGTCATGGTCACAGGTTCCAGGTAGATATTGTTTTGGAAGCCACCCTTCCACCCACTGCACCTCAGAAGGTTTAAAATGGGAATGTGTCTATTATGATCAGTTTTTAAATTAAGAAAAATATGTAATAAGCCTAACCCACTCTAAGGGTATTATGTCGAGGTCCTTAATCACATCTGCAAAGACCAGTTTTTCGAAATAAGGTCATGGTCACAGGTTCCAGGTAGATATTGTTTTGGAAGCCACCCTTCCACCCACTGCACCTCAGAAGGTTTAAAATGGGAATGTGTCTATTATGATCAGTTTTTAAATTAAGAAAAATACGTAATGAGCTGTATGTATGTGTACATGTGTGTGTGTGTATTTTTTTTTTTCTGATTTGGGTTTTACTTTGTGTGTGTGTGTGTGTGTGTATTTTTTTTTTTTCTGGTTTGGGTTTTACTGTAGGGCTATAGTTAAAGTAGGACTTAGAGTATTAGATAGAAACTGAGAAATAATACTCATTATCTAATAAACTGGATTTATGGTCTTCATATCTTCCCACCCTAAGAATGGGCCATATAGTTTAAGAAGATGATACACATTAGATATTGAAAAGAACAGACGATGAATTTAACATTTTCTTGAAATAACTAGCACAATGGTCTATAAATTGTCTCTACTTTAAAATGAAAATACTATTTTATAGTATTAAAAAGTAAATATTATAAGATAATCCAAACAATACAGAACTCTGCGAAAGTTATTTCATTTTTCTAACTTCATAGATAGTTAACATTTTATAACCTTCCAAAGTTTTAGTACATATAGATAGAGATATGGTTATAAAAATAATTTTTCAAAAATGAAATTACAATATAAATGCTTTCCCTGAGTCCTCTAAAAATAAATACTTCCCTTCCAAACGTTATGGACATTTCATGTTAATGCCTTCCTATTTAAAATCACTGCATCATGCACAATTGTATAGCTATAACAAAAACTTGTTAATTAAGCTCCTATTAATGAACATGCAGGTTATTTCTAATATTTCAATATTATCATCAATTATAGGTGTCTATATTAGCTATCTATTGATTTAGCATGCACATACACATTCAAGCAATTGTCTGATGGCACAATAACTTAAGACCTTATACTTTTGGAGTCAAGCTGCCTGAGTTCAAATCCCATCTCTCTCCTTACTAGCCATGTGGCCTGGAACATCTTTTAATGTTTTTAAACTGTAATTATTCCAAATCTAAAATGACGACAATAATCATGGTATTACAGTTCATCATGAGGATCAAATGAGGCTTCGTCATGGAAAGCATTATCGATCTTTCAGCATCTGGCACGTAGTAGTCATTCAGTATTTGTCGAATGAATGAACTATGCCTTGTATATACTAAACCATATTGCTATGTCATGCTATTATTAATGTTATAATTATCCCCCAAGTTCATAGAAGTTTAATAGGTTGAAGTATATGATCATTTTATATTTAATGCGTGTTAGAAAGTTTATCCTCATGCATAACAACAGACTTCATCCAGAAAGGTGTACAATCTTATTTAAAAATATAAGCAGGTGCTTTCTTCCTTACATACTAACTGACCTTACAAATTATTCATTTTTTCACCTTTGCCATTTTTCTCATTGAAAAATGTTGGATGCTGCCTAAGAATTATTCGTCCATTAGTGATTTTTAGTAGCTTTCCGTGCATCTTGATCATTCGCATTGTATTCGTTGTGTGTCTATATTTATATTCTGGAATTTCTTATATGTAACAGCTCATTAATGTTAAGACTGTTATGTTGTGTGTGTTCTTTCCAGTTTTTAGATAGCCTATTAACTTTGTTATAGGAGTTTTAAAATATTGTTTTACAATTTTAAGGCAAAAACATGCATGTGGCATAATGCATAATATTAAGGGTGCAGTCTGATGAATCTTTAATCTGTGTATATACCTGTCTAAGTCTCATCCAGAAAGTTATAGAACACTTCCTGTAACTCAAAGACTCCTAGCGAATGCCACCTCTAAAGGCAAACAGAGAACAGTGTCGCCGTAATAATTTGTATAGATCGTCGCTATAGATGAGCGTTGCCACTTCTTGAACTGTCATGCAAATTCAATCATGCAGTAGGTACTCGCTTGTGTCTAATTCTCTTTGCTCAGCACTATGCCTGTGAGATTTATCATTGTGTGTTATTTCTTTAGCTTTTGGAAATATTTCTTTGGCTTTAGAAAATACTTGTTTAATATTCCAAAATGGACGTTCCAACCAGCAATATATACGAATTTCAGTTGATCCACATCCTTACTGACACGTTATATTGTCATATGTTGCCATTGCGTGCCCACTCTGGTGGGTGTGTGGTGCATTTCTTGATGACTGATGATATTGAGAACCTTTTCATGTCCTTATTGGTCATGTGGATATGCTCTTCTGTGATGTACCTATTTAAGTTTTTTGCCAAGAGTTAAATTAGTTTATCTTTTTATTATTGATTTATAGGACCTCTTCAACATTTTAAATCTGAGTTCTTTGGCAGATACATGAGTAGCTAATATCTCTTTTGGGCTATGGCTTGTACTTTCTCTTAATGGCATTCCTTGATCAACAGAAGTTCTTTATTTTAATAAAGTCCAATTTACAAATTTTTCTTTTATTCTTAATGCTTTTTATGTCCTGTTTAGAATATTTTTGCAAATTCTGATATAATTAAAATATTCTCCTATACTTTTTTTCTAGAAGTGTTATTTTACTTATCTGGAATTGATCTTTGGGTGTGGTATGAGAGATAGTGGTCAAGTTTCATTTTTTCCCACCTGAATATCTAATAGAACCAGAAACACTTTCTTTAAAGAAATCATAATTTCTCTGTAGTGGTAATTTTGTCACAAATCATATCTGTGTATGTGAAGGTGGCTTTGTTCCTGAGCTCTCTATTTTGTTCCAATGGTCTGTTTGCCTATACTTGAGTGAGACCTTTTAGTTTTCAGTATTGTAGCTTCACAAAAGTCTTAATATCTGGAAGTGTCTAATTTTTCCACTTTTTTTTTCTTTGAAGCTTTTCTTATCTATTATATGAATTTTAGAAGCAGATTTTTTTAATTTCACAAAATGTTTTGCTGGGATTTAAACCATTAACTGAATTTTGGGAGAGTGAATATTTATACAATATCAAGTCTTTCAATCCATGAATATAATGCATTCTGTATTTTCTTTCATCAACGTTATTTAGTTTTCTGAATAGAGATCTTACTCGTATTTGTAAGACTTAATCATATATAGTTGTTGGTTCTTTTTCCATGCAATTTTACTTAGTATAATATTTGAACTTTGTTTTCTAATTTTGTTTCTATTATAGTACTGTTGATTTTCACATGACCCTTAAGTTCAATGACCTTGCTAAATTTTAATTCTAATAGTTTAACAGTCCTGTCAATTTGTGCATGATAGCCACTCAGATCTTTTCAAATGTTTGCAACAAATATATAAATGGCCATGGCTTTAGAATTGTCACATAGATATTTACATGTGTTGTTATCACTAATTTTTAAATAATGCAAAATTTCAGTTTGTTTTCTCCTATGATCTGAGTAATCTAGACACATATCTGGCTTAAGGAAATAAGGTATATATTTTTGATAGTCAAAATACATTCTAAAACACCATGGTTAAATTTCTAAGCCCTAGTGTCAAACAAACCTAGGATCGGATCCAATCCAGTTGAGACCATTTGATCAAAATACAAAACCTTGGAGTGGTGTCAACAAGATGGTGACGTAGGTTGTTACTGACTTCGTTTCCTATCACAAGAAGAACAATTAACAACTATTTGAGAATAAGACACTCCTGAGAGAATCCCAGAACATGGGGGTAAGGCCGAAGCACCCCCTGTACCACAGAAACCGAGGAATGAATGAGTTGGCGAGAGAAGAGGCCATGGCTACGTGTTGACACGATGACCTACCACCGGGACACCTGAGTCTTCAGCTCCTTAGATGGGGAAACAGAATCTAGGGGGCCAGCGAGCCCCCTGGCTCTACAGGAACAGCTACTCTAATGTCACACCACAGAGACTGCAGGAGCGTGTGTGAGGCTCCCCCACCAGGGACCTGACTGTGATGGAAAGGTGGGGAGAAGCCTGTGACACCAGCACAGAGATCTCGGTAGACAGAGCCCATTCCTGCAGGGCCCACGTGGTGATCCCAACCAGCAGCTTCACTCATGTGCAGGACCAATTCTGGGGCACCCTCTGACCAGGGACCTCGGTGGGGTGCAAGTCTGCCTGATCCAGATCCTCAGACTGGTTTTGCTGGCCTTAGAACCCAGTTTGCTCACAGCGAGGCAAGGAGCTGGATGACAGCCCCACCTACTGTAGAGAGTGTCTTCTGGCCGCATCTGACTAGAAGGGCTGGCAACAGTCCTAGAAGCAGGACCGCCAGTGGCACTTGAGCTAAGCAGCAGGCAGGCAGAGCTGATGGTCCCCAGAGCAAAGCCAGTACTGGGTGCAGAGCCTTCCCTGCCCATCCACAGGCGGGGCGGTTAACTCATAGCCAAGACTGTGGGCTGCTCCTGGCCTCTCCCAACCGGGGAGCCTGTTTGAGAATTTGAGAGTAGCCTGAAACAGCCTCTCCCTCTCCTACCCGAGCAAGGGAGCTGAGACAAAGTGTCACCCTCGGTGGAGAGTGTCTTCAGCTCCATCTGACCAGAAGGACTGTCAACAATAACTCAAAGCTGTGTGGCCCAGCAACACTCCAACTGAGAGGCTGGCAGGCAGAAGAGATAGTTTGAGTGCAGGTCAGCCTCAGGTAAGACACCAGAAAGCTTTACTGGCTTTAGAGCAGCTTCACTCACTGCATTTAGGAAGGGAATTTGTAGCCTTGCTCAGCATGGAATGCAGCCTTCAGCCTGTCCAAGTTCAAAACCTATTCAGAGGGCATGGGAAGCTGCGTAGCCCACCCAGCAACCCTGCCTGCAGTGGCACTAAAACTGAGGGTACAGCCATGGCCTCGCCTGACTGCAGAGCAAAACCAGTGTCTCACCTGACTGGAGAACTCAGAGAACACTCTGGCCTGATTCAGGTCCTCAGACAATGAGCTAGGCAGGCCTGAGCTCCCATCCTACAAATTTAAGAAGACTGAAATCAAATCAGGTATCTTGTCTGGCCACAATGGCATAAAACTAGGGATTGATAACAAGAGGAAAACTGGAGAATTCACAAACATGTGGAAATTAGACAACACTCTTGAACAACCAATGGATCAAAGAAGAAATTAAAGGGGAAATAAAAAAGTTTCTTGAGGCAAATGAAAATGGAAATACAACATACTGGAACTTGTGGAATGCAGCAAAAGCAGTCCTAAGAGGGAAATTTTGTAGCAATAAATGCCTGCATTAAGAAGCAAGAAAGATCCCAAATAAACAGCCAACCCCTACACCTTAAGAAACTAGAAAAAAGAAGAAGAAACTGTACTGAAAGTTAGCAGAGAAAAGCAAATAATAAAGATTAGCACAGAAATAAATGAAATAGTAAACAGAAAAACAATAGAAAAGATCAATCAAATCAAGAATTGGTTCTTTGCAAAGGTAAACAAAATTAACAGATCTGCAGCTAGAGTAACCAAGAGAACAAGGACCAAAATCAAAATTATAAATGAAAATGGAGACATTACCACTGATGCCAGAGAAATTCAAAGGGTCATAAGAGGCTACTGTGAAAAACTATATACCAAGAAACTGGGCAACCTAGAAGAAATAAAAAAATTTCTTAGAAACATATACTTTACCAAGACTGAATCAGAAAGAAATAGAAAATCTGAATAGAACAATTACTAGCAAGGAGATTGAATTGCAATAAAAAAAATGTCCCAGCAAAGAAAAGCCCAGGGCCAGATGACTTCACGGATAAATTTTACCAAACATTTAAAGAAAAATTAGCACCAATCTTTCTCAAACTCTTCCAAACAAAACCAGAAAAGGACATTACCAGAAAATAAAACTATAAGACCGTACTCCTGATGAATATAATAAAGGCCGTATGTAGCAAACCCATAGCTAACATCATACTGAATGGTGAAAGGTTGAAAGCTTTTCCTGTAAGATTAGGAATAAGACAGGAGTGCTACCCTCACCAGCTTTATTCAACATAATACTAGGAGTCCCAGCTAGAGCAATCAGGCAAGAAAAAGAAACTGTATCTAAACTGAAAAAGAAGTAAAATTGTTTCTATTTGTAGATGGCATAATTTTATATACAGAAAATCTTAAAGACTTAACCAAAAAACTGTTAGAGCTAATCAATAAATTCAGTAAAGTTGCAATATACAAAATTAACATCAAAAATCAGCATTTCTATACATTGGCAACAAATTTTCTGGAAAAATGAAATGGATCCCATTTGCAATAGTATAAAAAACAACCACTAGCCAAAGAAATCTTGAGAAAAGAACAAAGCAGGAGGCATCACACTTTCTGATTTCAAGCTATGCTATAAAGATACAATTATTAAACAGTGTGTTCCTGGCATAAAAACAGACAAATGGACCAATGGAACAGAAATGAACACAAGCACAGGTTCAACTGATGCTTGACAAGGGAGCCAAGGATACTCAGTGGAAAAAAGACAGTTTCTTCAATAAATAGTGTTTGGATAATTGGATATTCATATCAAAGAATAAAACTGGACCCATATCTTATACCGCTCACAAAAATAAACTCAAAATGGAATAAAGACATAAGTGTAAGACCTGAAACCATGAAACTCCTAGAAAAAAACAGAGGAATAAAACTTCTTGACACAGGTCCTAAAAATCTTTTTCGAGGGGGTGGGGGGAGGATGTGAGGGGGAGATATGATACCTAATGTCCAAACAACCAAAAAAGAATAAACAGGTGAGACTCTGTCAAACTAAAAAGCTGTGTACAGCGAAAAAGAAAATAAATAAATAAACAATCCAAACTCAGAGAAAAAGAGATCGGACTTATGGTTGCCAGAGGTGGAGGGGAAGGGGAAATTGAAGGCAGGTGGTCAAGAGGTACAAACTTCTGTTTATAAGATAAATCAGTACCAGGTATGTGACGTACAGTGTGATGACTGCAACTAACACTGCTGAATGACATGTAGGAGAGTCGTGAAAAGAGTATATCCTATAAATTCTCATCACAATGGGATCGTTTTTTCCTTTTTTCTTTTTAAGAAGATGGATGTTAGCTGAACCTATTTCATAATATATGTAAAATATATGTAATCATTTCATAATATATGTAAAACATTATCATGTAGTATGACTTGATATATACAGTGATGTATGCAATTATTTCTCAATAAAACTGGAAAAAGTATATCTTTTTAAGTCTCAGTTTTCTTTTCTATTATACGATGTTTTGATAAATCTTAAAGATGTTATAAGTATTACATGACTAGTTTATATGTAAAATATATTGCCCATCAAATAGTAAATATTCAGTAAGTGGCAGCTATTATTAACCTCTTTGAACATCTATTTTCTTATTGCGAAGCAGGAGAACAATATGTCTCCATTAGATTGTTGAGAGATCTAAAAAATATGTCCATAAACAACTCTATTACTTTAATTTGTATATCCTCTTCGATCAAGCTAAGCTTATGTGAAGAAGTCATTTCAAGGAACCTACACATTTAGAAATTTGATTTGAGTAATTTGTATATCGAAGAATTTGATAAAGTACTCTGCATGTAGAATTTCTTAACACATTAAATCTTGAGTCTTGTTTCAATACCTAAGCCCCATCAGTACTTCCAAAAAATGTTTTATTGCACCAAATGTTGCTTATAGTATTCAGTAGTACCATAAATTTGTCCATGATGCACTGTGGGGTTGAAATGACTTGCTTCTATTCTACTTCAACATATACTTCAAAAAGACAGTGTGGACTGAATATTATATTCATTTTTAAACTGTAAAAATAAATTTAACTTCTGATTAGAAAACATCATTGGAAAAGGGTTTATTTCAAATGTTACTTAATTTTTATTACAATTTTCTCCTTAAGTTCTGGGCATCGGAGAGCTACAAGAGAAAAGGATATTTAAAATTTTTTATCTTTATTCTATCAATTTATAGGTACAGTTGTACCTACTGTATCTTTTCTCTAATTAGAGATGGCACATAGACTGGCTCATTACTTCTGCCTAATGAGCCAGGCTCCATGCCACCTCTCTAATCAGAAAAGAGATAGATACAGAATGTTCCCATGGACTTATTATAAATCATTTTCTTTCTCCCGCTTGCTCCTTTTTTTAATCAAAAAATTAAGTCACTGTCCTCCATACTTTTATCCATATCCAAGATGGTTTCATTCAGGAGAGGTAATTGTGCAAAAGATTACTGTGAGCTGAATTAAAGGTGCTCTCATGCAGTGCCACGCCGGCTGTCTCTGCTTTGGAACAGACACTGCCTCAAACATAGCAATTTCCAATGAAGGCCTGGAGGAGAGCAAGACGCCTTTTCTTTCTTCCTCTGGTTGGGCTTAACTTGCTTCCCTGTTGCTGCACCCAAGAAGCAACAACTTTTCACATGAGAGTTGGCGAGCACAGACTTTTTCTTTGCGTCTCATCTCTAGTGTAACTTTCTGGAAAAGTATGTTGCCGATGGCATTTTCTGTTGCTGCGGGTCTCCCCTGGGAAATGAATCACTGGACCACACGAATGCTTTTCACTGAGCCTTGTATACAAGTTAATGGAAATATGTATACCTATAATGTCTGTATACATAGAATGTATACAAATACACATGTAATACGTAATGCACACACAATTATGTATGTATACATACATGATACAGACATAAGGCACACATAATAATGCATACACACCTAATACACACATAATGCATGCTTATATAACATACACAATGCACATTGTGTACATACATATGCACAAACAGGTAATAATGCACATAAATATGTATGCATATTAATGAGAAAATGTGATTTGGTCAGGCTGATTTTTAAATATACGGATAGAAACGCCTTACTTAGACCATCCATATCAACCAACATGTGTCAGTTCATTTTTAGAGCATTTTCTTCCAGGTGTAAGTTATTTCAGTGCCCCGAGTTGGGCGTAAAGTCTAGAGGTGCCACGATAGCACATGTGTTTCCGAGGGATCTTCCAAGGTCATCATGGTAGTAACTACAACAACCCTTCAGATTTTGGATTTAAAAATACAAGATGATGAATCAAAACTTTTCACAGCTCTTTTTGAACTCATTTATCAACAGCGCCCTCATTTCCCTTTAAACACAGATTTCTACATTATGCGTTTACAATTGTTCAGCACTTTCTTAAGAAGGTCATTGGTCATTAAGGAGTCAGTAAACGTTTGTCGGCTCTCTGTGAGGGAGAGTATGTAGGGGTAGAAAAGATATCCATCTAAAGGAGTCAGTAAACGTTTGTCGGCTCTCTGTGAGGGAGAGTATGTAGGGGTAGAAAAGATATCCATCTGGCCTCCCTTCTCTGCTGTATTTTCTGTGTGTTATATTTTACTACAGCTGCTTACTCTTCACTCTGGAGTGGAAATACTACTTTTAATTTCTACTAGGGCCCCATAGGGTAAAATTTGTAACCTCTGCTGAACTTATGCTAAAATTTTTCTGAAAGAATTTTCTGGAATTGGATCGAAAAAGAAATAGAAATGTATAGAGATTGATAAATTAAGGCAGATGAATGGAAAGGAATAAGGTACGTGTAGGTACAGAGGGTTTAATTCAAGATAAAGTTGGCATTTCAGGTCATCACAGAGGAGACAGCAATGCCACCAGGACAACTGGCCACAAGCATTACAAAAATAAAAGAAAAATAAGTTCAGTGTGCTCCTTACAACCGTATTAAGTATAAACTGCAGATGAATTAAAGTTTAAATATGTAATCCATGAGGTAGTAGAAGAAAATGAATGCAAATGTTTCCATAATCCTGGCATACTGAAGATTTTATTAACATGATACCTTGGCTGAAACATGAAAGGGACATATTGAAACATCTGACTAATAAGCTGAGAATTTTAAAACAAGCATTGCTTATCATTTTGTACTTCATTTGGCAAGGAATCCAAGAGAGAAAATACTAGTGTTGGAAGGAGTTTGGGATAACCTGGAAAACTGAAAAGTAAAATATGAAAGCTACTTAATCCAAGAATTCTACTGCGAGGACATTATCTCAAGAATATAATTAGATAAGGCCTTAACTATATGCTCAAAAATGTTCATTGTAGAATTATTTAAAATAGCAATAATTGGAACCAGTTAAAAACTTCAAAGGGAATGATTAAATTAATTAAAATTCATACCTACGAAGGAAAAATGCACCATTAAGAGAAATGAAATGTGTCTATTTGTAGAGACATGACCACAGGTTCATGATATATTATGAGTAAATTAAGAATGTATAGTATAATATACTCGAAATTTAACATGGGTTGAGTAAATACAAATCTGCACTGGACATTTAACTGACTTTCTATACAAATTATGATAGCTATAATAATTAGTGCATGAGACACAAGGCATGAGATTTATAATCAGGCAGTTTGGGGTTTGAATCCCAAACCCAAGTTTCTGCTTCTTAAAAGCCAAGTGATTTTGGCAAAAAGTTTGACTTCTCAATCCAATTTTCTAATTTGTTTCCTCATTTGTGAAATGTTTTATAATACCGTTTTCAAGATAATTGTAGAACTTATAAATAATATATACTTGTTTCCTGTTACTCAGTAAAATTTGGTATCATAAATATTAATGTTAATATTGTTTAGACATTAAGTTTATTGCATTTTAAAATAATGTTCATGGGCTATATTTAACTTTTTGTCTCAAAATTGAAATTTGCTTAGGGTGAGAAGAAAAAACTGTTCAATTTAGAGAAATGATATGCTAGATGTTTAAAACTGCTGCATTTTACATAGGTAAACCTCATGAAATATTTTGTTTCCTACCTTTCATTGTTTCCTGAAAACCCTGCATTCCACCCAGTCTTAATTCTCCTAAGCCCGAAGAATTTTCTTCTCCATTACCAAACTCCTTCAGCTTTTGTGAAAATGTCTTTACCTTTGTTTTTGAAGGATACTTTCCCTGAATATAGAATTCTGCTTTTTTTTTTTTGTATGTTAGTTTTGCCTTCTTGCTTTCATAGTTCCTGGTGAGAAATCAGCCATCCTTCATCCTTAATATCAGTGTCCCTTGTATGTTGTTTTCTTGCTACTTTTAAGATTTTCTCTTTGATGTTAACATTTTGACAATTTTGTGCTTAGGCATAGTTTTTTTCATCATAGTAATCCTGAATTCTGCTTGCTCGGATTCTTATTTTCATTAATTTTCATTACTTTTCTTGATATTTTCATTGCTTTTGAAAGTTCCAGATAATTATCTCTTTGAACTTCTCTTTTTCTGTTCCATTTTCTTCTTTCTCTAAATTTTTTTAAAAATAATGTTTGTATTTTTCAATTATAGTTGATATACAATATCAGTTTCAAGTGTACAACATAGTGATTAGACATTTATATAGCTTACAAAGTGATCACCCCAATAGGTCTAGTATCCATATGACACCATACATAGTTATTACAATATTATTGACTATATCCCCTATCTATAGTTTACATCCACCTATTTTTATAATTGGTAATTTTATCCTTCCCCCCCCAATTCTCTCCTATCTGAGGACTCTCAAAATATTTTCTATGAGTTCATTTCTGTTTTGTTTGTTCATTAATTTTGTTTTTTAGATTCCACATATGAGTCAAATCATATGGTAGTTTTCTTTTTCTGACTTGTTTCACCTAGCGTAGTACAATCTAGGTCCATCCAGGTTGTCACAAATGGCAAGATTTCATTATTTTTTATGGCTGAGTAATATTCCATTGTATACATGTACCACTTCATTATCCACTTGTCTATTGATGGAAACTTTGGTTGCTTTCATATCTTGGCTATAGCAAATAATCCTACAGTAAACATGGGAATGCATATATCCTTTCAAATTAGTGTTTCAGACTTCTTCAGATAAATACCTAGAAGTGGAATAGCTAGATCATACAGTAGTTCTAGTTCGGATTTTTTGAGGATCCTCCATGTTGTTTTCCACAGTGGCTGCACCAATTTGCAATCCCACCAACAGTGTATGAGGGTTCGTTTTTCTCCACATTCTTGCTAACACTTGTTGATTTATTGATGATAGCCATTCTGACAAGTGTGAGGTGATATCTCATTGTGGTTTTAATTTGCAGTCCCTGATGATTAGTGATGTTGAGCATTTTTTCACATGTCTACTGGCCATTTGTATGTCCTCTTTGATTTCAGTTACATTTATGTTAGAGCATCGGATAGTATCCCCCAAATCTTGGGCACATTTTTGTTTATTCGTCTTTGTTCTTTCTACTCTTTCTTTCTCTTGGTATTTCTCTTTGGATACTCTCTATTGTCTTGAAATTCACTGATCCTTTTCTCTGTTGTATCTGGGCTGCTAGGAAGCCTAGCTGGAAAACTCTTCACTTTTAATAAAATACTTTTGATTTCCAGCATTTTTATTTGGCTACTTTTTCGTAGATTCTCTCTGCTCAAATTTCCCTATCTATTCACACATATTGTCACCATTTCCACTAGATCTTTTAGTATTTTTGTCTTAGATATTCTCAATTCCCTATTTAGTAATTTCAATCTCTGGGCCATGTCTGTATTACCTCCTATTGACTGTTTCTTTACAAACGGCCACATGTTCTTCTTTGTATGTCTTAAGATATTTGTATTGTGTGTCAGACATTTCGTCTAAAGAAATGGCACAGAGAGAAGTAAATAATATTTACCTCCAGAGACAAGAGCACGGCTGGCTCTCTCAGATCACGAGAGCACGTGTGTGCACATGTGTGCTGGAGAGGAGCGAGTGGAACAGTGGCATCAAACATTTGAAGTTGGCCTGGATGTGGGCTTTATTGCAGTTTTCATATTATTTAGCTCTCCACTCATTTAACTGAGGATAGAATCGAGACGGGTATAGCTCACTGCATTTGGGGTTCTTTGGAATTCTCTTATAATAATAACAAGCAGGAGAAGATCAAGGAGAATGAAAAGTTATAAAACTGAAAAGCACACATAGGATGGCCACCAAAGTGCAGTTTCAGACCAGTGATGCTGGGAGAAAAAGGACTGCAGATAATTTTAAATGAGCTTAAATGATGAGGGAAAGGAGGCCTAGGGGGCAGATACTGGAGAAGGCTGGTTCCAGGAAGAAGGCGAGGAAATGGATGACATCAGCCTAACACAAGGTTCTGATTTCTGGTGGTGGTTTATGACTTTTGAACATTTTGTAGCCATCTGTTAAATATATCGGATAATAACTTGCTTTTTGTGATCTTAACTACTGTTCTGGAGGTGAATTTTCAAACTTTTCTCATTTCGAAGAATTTTATAATGGTCTATTGTATAATTGTGTATGACTGTATAGTGAATGTGTGTGTTTTTTATGTTACTGTTGTCTGCAGTGGTTATTTCATTTGGACTTTTATTTCCCTCTTATGGTTCTGTGATAGCTAGACTATGCACTTATCTATCCTTTGCTATTGGTGTCTAGAAACAATATTAACAATAACAACAAAAACAAGAGGACACTTTCTAATTATTATTTTTTTTGCCACGGAGTCCTCACCATTGTGAGCATTGAAAAATAAATGAGCTTTGATCCTCCATTCTAGAGTCATCATATTTTGAAGTTCTAGGATTTTTATGATTTGTTTTTGTAATGTTTCAGAATAAAATGTTTTTCCTTTTTTAGTGTCACACTGAAGTAAATAGGGATCAGATAATTAACCTGACCCCATCATGAATAATTTTAATTTCAATTTGAATTCTTGATAGAAATAATGACAGGTCATTACCTGAGTTTGTTTGAATGGCATGGATTTGTTTTTTATTCCACCACATTGAGAGTCTTTCTTACATATGTGAATCTATTAATAGGAATGTCTAAATGCTCAGTCTTTAGGTTTTGCTATTTTCAAAAATTAAGATCCTCAGTTTGATATCATATTAGATATTTTTTTCAAACATTTACTTAGCAATTATCTCGTTACTTTAACCCATGGATTGATATCGCTAAAGTTTTCTATGTCAATTATTATACTTTTATTTATTTTTTGGTTCACAAAGACAGATCATCTTAATAACTTGTTGATTTTTCCACTTATTTGACTTTAGCATTGATAGTAACATCTAACTTTCAAAAATAACTTAGAAATGTTCTTTTCCTTTACGTCAGTGATTTTTCCTGATAGTGGACATTTATGGCTTTGAAATTTCAAAATGTGTTTAAGCAATTTTTAAAGACTCTTAAAGATCTCTCATATTCTGTATTTATATGTATCATTCTCATGTGTTTTTATATTTATAAGGTCGAAGCATATAAAATTGTCATTTTTATAGATTAAAAATGGCCAAATATTATCTATTTAAAAAGGTTCAACCTAATATATATGTAAGTGTCCTTAAGTGATATATAGTAACATGCTGTTAAAATTTACATAAGTGAATTCTTAGTGTATTTTCAGCTCGGCTTTTTCATAAGAATTGTTTTAAGAATTATTTGGTTTGAGGTATGGTTCATTCATTTTAGCTTTTCAACATTTAATTTTATGAACCAAAGCATATATTATTTATTTTTTCTCATGTTGAAAGTTAGGTTGTTTTCTCTTTTTACAATTTTTAATATTCTGCAAGTAACATATTCTAAGTTTCTTCTTGTACACATTTGTTTTACATCTTTCTAATTTGGAAAATGTTTTTCTGCTTATTTGCCCTGGCTCGTAATTCAGGACAATGTTAAATAGAAGTGGCCAAGTGAAGACTAGTGTCTTGTTCTTGACTGTAGGAGAAAAGCATTTAGTCTTTTACCACTTAGTACGATGTTAGCTGTTGATTTGTGTAAATAACCCTTATAAAATGAAGAAGTT